>NC_071474.1:5445746-5748952 GCF_028500815.1 Rissa tridactyla
TTTGGAATAAGAATATTTTGTTCTGGTTTGAATTAAACCTCTCCAGAATTGGGCTTGTCACCTGTGCCGGTGCTGACCAGTGTGGAGAAACAGGCTGTAAGCGTAGAAGGGGAGAGCCTTCCCTAGGAAGCCACTGCCTGCCCCAGTGGTGTGACCCTACAGTGGGGAAAAAAAGCATTGCTATTCTGGAATGAGATTATGCATGGAGTTACCCCAGGAGCTGGGCAGGAAGAAGCGTGTTAACCTTCTGTGTGCTGGAAACCAGGTAGAACCCTTGAGCCTCATCACCAAATTATTAATTATTTTGTAGGATCTCCATCATGTGGGTGTATTCCCATTCTCATGCTTTGATTTAGCAGCACAATCTCACCATTACCACCACTATTATTTTATTTGCTATTCTTACTTTTCAGGCTATTAGAGAAAAGTTTTTTACAGCAGAACACTCTGCAGTTCTTACTCTGCCAGTAAGCAGGGATTTATCATGTAAGAAGTCTTTCCAGGCTGTCAGATTTATATTATTCTTTAGAGTCATGGTTGGGAAAGGTGAAAAATAAAATCAAAAAGGACAAAGAAGTT
This sequence comes from Rissa tridactyla, assembly GCF_028500815.1. NCBI lineage: Eukaryota > Metazoa > Chordata > Aves > Charadriiformes > Laridae > Rissa > Rissa tridactyla. The sequence continues at coordinate 5,446,326 of NC_071474.1, forward strand.
AGCACAGCACAGTGTGCATGAGGTATCCTGAGCAGAAAAAACACACTGGATGACACACTCGGGGTGAAATAGAAGTGGGAAAAAGTAATTTTATCTCAGCATTTGCTTTGGCTGACTTCTCAGTCACCAACATATTAATGGCTCTTCCCCTAGCAACTACAGAGCTTCCAACATGCAACTATTCTTTGGTCATAAAGACAAAAAATGGAGTTTGCCAGAACAGAGCTACCCCATTCTGGGCTGCTGACAACAGTCCCAGACTGTCCATATGCTCTGCTGCACACAGAAGTGGTAAAGCAACATTTTTGCTCCCGCTGGTGCCGGTGGTGTCCCTGCAGTTGTTATTGTTTCCATCCAGACCCTCTCCTCTTCCCCGGAGCTCCTGCCTGTTCTGTTTCAGGCTGCACCGATAGCAATGTCACAGCTCCTGGGAGCCGAGGAGAGCGAACAGATGTAGCTGTTGTCGCTTCCCTGCCAGCCGGTGGCATGGCCTGTCTCACTTTATTCCTCGAAATGGCTCGTGTGGGATGGCCGTGGAGAGGTTTAGAGTGACAGGGGACACAGAGGGAGTGGGGATGCTCCCACAGGGCAGGACCAAGCAGAGGTGGTGACCGGCCCAAGTATGGCAGAGAGGAACAGGACCTGCCAGCTTTGGGGCTGCGGGGGCTAAGAGTAATCTCTTTTTCTGATGGATTGTGTGTAATTGATGAGATGGGGAGCGGGAAGCGAGGCAGTAAAGGACTAGCAGGTCCCTGACTCCTGTAGGGCATAGACAGGCAGTTCTCAGTTCCTACCCAGGGAATTCAGGGTTCTGAAGAGTTTGGTAGAGATCGACTGAAATGTTTCCTCTCTCAGTGAGCACCACAGGATTTGGATTCTCTCTGCAGGCAGAGCACGGGCGGTAGATGAGACCCCCAGCACTGCCCGTGAAGACTGTTTTCTTCACAGTACAGTTCATGATCAGCTTAAGCCTATGCTGCATTTTAAAGGGATGATCTCATTTTCTCCTCCATCTCTCAGACAGAGACCCTCATCTTGCTCAAGACCAGCTAAAATCTAGTCATAAAATGGGCCACATGGCTGAAGAAATGCTGTTCGTACACAGAGCAAGCAGAGACATAACGATGGTGGCAACCTGGCTGACTGTGAAACTGCACCCTAACTGGCAATATCTAATTCCCATGATTAACTCTGTACTAAGCACCCTGACGTCTTTCAGCCCCTGGCAGAAATCTTTGCTGTTGTACTGACTTGGGGGTTCCTGATGTGGTGGACAAGCTCAGTCAGGTCAGCAGAAAAGCTGAAGGTTGATCAAAACACTAATTTCTACATTTAGCCATTAGCAGTAGAGGGAGAAATTCACTGTTCTGATTCCTTTCCATGAAAGACAACAGTGGACAAAATACTAGCTTTTTTTGACTATGAAGTCTATTGTCTTCCCAAACCTACTCTTATCACAACGTACTGTGCTTTCAGAGGAGGAGATTCAGTGCTACATGCCGTCTTTAGGGTAAGCATTTTTGTGTTTATCTACACGCTCACTGCCAAGGCAGATAAGGGACTTTATTCTCTACATTATCACTGTTTCTCTCCTTCCTAGGAGCCAGTCTGACTTTAAAAAGAGGGGTAAATATTTGAGGTTGTACAGCAGACCTGAAGTGAGGCTGGTTTTTTTAATGCTTATTTATATCCACTAAAATAATCAGTTTGAAGAGGCTTTTTCAGCTTCTTGGGATAAAAACTTCCCTTTTGCTAATATTCACTTGCTCTGTTCATTATTCCGTGCTAGACTCTTCCCTCCCCTGATTGCATGTTATCACCTTCAATGGAACAGCTGTGTCATTGCTAAAGGGTGTTAATCTTCCCCTATCTAACACCTTATTGACAGCTAGAGTCAGGGAGGCCCCCAGTCTTTTCTGACTTGGGTGACTTCTCAAAACATTCCTTTTTTAGCTTCCTTTTCATTTCACACCAATCCTGCCATAGTCTGACCTGGAGAGGTAGCCACAGCCTAGCACAGCCCCTCCTGGGCCGCTGCAGCCAGGTTTGAAATGTTCTGCCGGTATTAGTTCTAGTGATTATAACCAGGAGAATATTCCCTAACAATGTCAAGGGACAATAAGCCACAGCTAATCAATAAGCATAATACCTACGGCACACCAGAGCCCAGAATAGAAACTGCTCCGGCAGGTGGGACAGCTGGCTTGAATTTTTATTTAGTGGTTGTGAAAGGCACCGTGGCTTTCAGCGAGACAAGAGCAGCGCTGACAGTGACAGATCCCCCATTACATTGTGCCACTGAACAGAACGAGCCACTTCAGCAGATACAGTTCATTTTTCCTGAGAGTTTTGTAATGGGTTGGAATTAGTCTAGAATTTCGTTTTTCTGAATTCCCTTTGCCTGCCAGTGTTCTGGACTGCCCTGCAGTTTCGAAGGTCACCTTGACCTTTTGGAGGTCTGGAGAGTTGCTCTGACTCTAGAAAGATCCAGGGCAAATTTGCATGCTGAGCTGATTGCCTGCACAGATCTGCCTTCAAACAGTGAGTGCAGCAGTAGGTACCCCTGGCCAGAATTTCTGCCATCCCTCACAAATGCTGGGTCCAAGGGGATCTTTTCCAGAGACAGCCTGTTGTGCAATGGAGGAGCAATAGGAAGGCACCCTTCTTTTTAGCCTTTATGCTCCTTGACTGTTAAATAAATGCAGATATTCATATTTATCCCACTTGCATTCAAACACAAGCCCTGAGGTGCTGAAGTTGGGAACAAACTGCCTTGGCCTCTAAAGTCAATGGAGAAAGAGTGAAACCACCTAAGGCTTGTGTCACTTTGTAGACATCTCCCCACGCGTGATACAATAAACCTTGAGCAACAGTTCCCAATAGGAGAAATTAAGCAGTTAATCAACAGCAGTTGTCCTGGCCTCCTCTTGGAGTCACTGTAGCAGAGTGGTGGCCACCAGAAGCAGGACCTGAACAGAGCCCACTGCTGACATAACGATTTCCCACCAAGCCTAAGCATTTCTGACAGTAGAAAGCATTTACTTGTGGACTGCTGAGCAGATCAAGATGGATACAGTTCTCTTGTTGTTTGGATTAGGAGGTAGGTCCAGAAAAAGGCGATAAATGGGGTCATAAAAGAAATGTAACATTTATCTTATAAAGTGATTTACTCATCCTACTTCTCCAGTACTTAAAAAGGCAGCTGGGTGCAACATAGGGGTTTGAGTGAAGAACTGAGAACTGGGAGCATAGGGACTTTTGCAGGCCTTGAACTGACCACCTAAGTTTACTCCCAGTGTAAGTCGAGTTATCTAATTGACTATGATTATTAAATTTATTAGACCGATCAAAACTGGGGCAATACTAACAGGCAATCTGTGCCCAGAAGGGCTTTACCTAACAGCCAATGTACAAGTACTCACCTGATGATAAGTTATATTCTATTTTGAAGACACATGTGCTGGTGAAGACACACGCGACTTCAAACTTGACCCTCACGAACACTGCATTCCCCTTCAGATACACCTTCTGTGGGGCTGCAATTCCAAATATCCTTCTGCATCTCCAAAGCCATCAGCAGATTTCTTCTGGGCATGAACCGGGCCAACAACATTTTCAGATAAGCTTGGTCAGATGTGGTTGTTAAAAGAACTAGGCCAACCCAGAGCGTCATTAATGAAAGAAACACAGACCTCCAGGGGAAAACATGAACATCAGGTTATTTGGCCACCAGCTGATTCCTTATCAATAAGTGATGCAGCAGAAAATTAACACGTGCTGAGAGGCCGCTGTTACATGGAGAGGCACCGCACTCAGGATAAAAATCTGCTCTCGAGATTCTGGAGCCCACATCAATTCAATTTTTTTGGGTTTTTTTTTTTTAGTTTTGCTTTGTACACTACACACGAGTAACCTGCCGAGCTAAACAGCCTTAGTTGACTCCCACCACGCGAGCCCCAGGCCCCAGGGAGCTGAGCTGGCTGGGCAGCACCTCTGCAGGATCAGGTCTTCAGCCAAGTCATCACTCGCTGGCCGTGTGCGCTTGCCCTGATATGGTCATGAATTACAAACGATTCTTTTTCCCATCTCATGAGAAGGAAACCCATCAAAAACTGGCTGAATATTTGATCTAACATAAAATGAAAGAAAAATGCACTCAGCCTAGTAATAAGTTTGCTTTGAGATGTCAGCTTTGTCCGTTCTCACCAAACTCTCTGCCTGGAGCTCACAGCCAGACAGCTAAGGGAAGTCTGAATATTATTTAAAGGATTGGTAAGGTCACGGTGGCCTGAGCCTCTCGGGTCTGAATTAATCTCCTTGGCATAGCAGCCTGCTCTCGCTCAGCCGCTTGTGCTCGCAGGTACATTCGTGTAGAGCAATGCCATCCAGTGGTTGCTCAGATTCATCACAAAGCCAATGGCTCCTTCCTGAGGGACGTTACATGAGCTGAAATTTTTCTGCTCTTGTTCCCAGCTAAGGCATTTCTCAGATACTACAAGACCGTGACAGTGACCAGCTTGATTGCTTCCAGCTTCTTTGGCTTTTTGCATGTAAAACCCAGGTATGTTTTCAGTAGTGGCCACCTGAAAATGTTTAATAGACATTTTGGGGGAAATAATATTTTATGCATGCAGTCCAAATACACAAATTTATCATCAGACCTGCATTTTGGTGTGGGGAGTGGTTACATGGAGTCACGTGGAAAATTATGCTGATTTTTGAGACAAAAATGCATTCTGTGAATGAAACTTTCTCTGTCCAAAGCCCAGGAGAAACTGACATTTTTCCTTGAGGATGATGCCCAAGAGAAAGGACAAACAAGGGCTGGGCTGTGCAGAATCTTTCTCCATCAATGTCACATTTTAAAGAGCCCCAGTATTGTTGGCTACCCAAGGGCTGGACATTTTGTGGGGGGTATCTTAAACCTGCCTGGCTGCATCCCCTCTCTTGACTTCTTCCAAAGACTCGCCATCGCACGGTAGCACACACCAACATCCCATAGTGACTAAATTAAGGTGTCAACATTTTTTGCCTGTTGCACTCCACAGGTCAGTGGATGTGGATGACTTACCATACCGAACACCATGACCCGTTGGACATGGCCCATGCCCAGTGCATTCGAGCGTGGGCTCTGGCCGTGCCAAAGGGCGCAAGCCCGCTGTCACCGAGGGGCAGCCTGGTGGACGTACCCAGTGGGTCCGACCCTCCTTTACGCTTGGGCCCTTTCATGCTGCTGTCAAGCCTCTGTCCAGGGTTGTGCGGTGCCGGGTGCCCACCGGCTGCCGCGTTTCGTCCGGCTGCCGTTCCTGCTCTGCGGTACAAATTCCAATCAGGCGCGACAAAGCCCACCGGGTGCTGCTGACAACAGGTGTCTCATTAAACATCTCTCAACCTTACAGGCATTCGCACTGACAAGAACCAAACTCACACTCAATCACAGCTTAATCACAGCCAAACTCTATTAACAAGTCATACTAATTACCAACTTCTAACAATTTCTCAGGTTCAGAGGCAAAATATCCTTTCTTTATAGATGAAAACACACTTGTGATACTCCAGCTCTGGCCATAATTAGGTCCTTTTAAACAAAACAAAACTAAAATAAAAATCCAGACGGATCCCTTTGTGATAACGGCCCTGAAAGTACAGTTGTATGACGAGATGTTTTGTTTGTTTTAATTTTGTATCTGCTATGTTGCCCACAAGGGTCCAATTAGCTTGTTACAGATGCTTCTATCAGTTTTATCCACTTTTTTTTTTTTTTTTTTTTTTTTTTTAAAGAGGGGTAACTTGTAGCACAGATTGCTGGCCTCCAGGCATCCAGAGATCAACAACCAGCTTTCTGTGATACCAAGCCCCTTGTGAAACAGGCAGTCCTTGCCCACAGCATTCATAATGCAAAGGGTAAAACGAACAGAGGGGAAGGAGGAGCTTGCACTGGATTTGGGATTATCGTGGAATAATCTGGTGTGTTCAAAAGTGGCCTGAAGATGGCAATTCTGCCATAGCTAAGAATAACTCTGAGAAACTTTGTTTGCTACACCTTGGAAATTAAAATGAAGGGTTTATTTTTAATAGTGGGAAGTGCTGCCTTGCAACAAAATAGAAAGCTCTTAGAACATGACTTTGAATTGTACATGTCACTATTTATTCTTGTATGTTCAGCACACGTGTAGTTCCGCGTTAACCTGGACGCTTTCCTCCATTGTGTGACTATATTGAGTGCTCGAGCACTTGAGAACTCACTTGTGTAATCGATACACTTACAAAAGGGTACATATAAATTACATGAAGCATTTGACTTGAACTGACAGTGGGGGTATCGCAGCTAGGGCTAATGCCTCATCCTTAACTCATGCTGCTCTGGAGGAAAAAAAAAACACACGACAGACTGAGTTAAGGACTAACATAAGATTTCCTAGCATTTTCTGAGCAGTGTAGCTCCAGGGAGAAAGCCTCCTCTGAGTACCTGTAATGCAAAATCCAGGAGCTAGTTGTTTACCTGTTCTTGGGTTTAGTTGCTGTTTGCTTTTCGTTTTCTTAATTTTAAAAGGAAATTAACATTTCTCCTGGAAGACCATAATGATGCAGCTCAGTAGAGACTTACCAACTCAAGGCAATTATTTTTACCTCTGGTGCAGGCAGTTTTGTTTCTTCAGTGAGGCGTGGCAGGATGAACACAGGATACCTGAAGCTCCTGGGAGAAGGCTGCATTTCCCAGGGTGGGCCGGTGTGACATGGGATCCCAGTTTGTCTTGCTGTGCGGGTTATTACATGACGTGGCAGCCCTGTGGAGCTGCAGGCACCCGAAAGCAGCTGCAGGGAGGAGCAGGGTGGCATCCAGCTGTAGAGAAGAGAGGGGCAAAGCCACACACCTTCACTTCCCCGGGCGCAGGCCCACAGGCTCCGTCCATCCTTGGCTTGTCCCTGCTGCCAGAGACCAGCTGCGACCCCGGTGTGATGAAGAGTGACACAATGGCTTAATGGTAATGTAAGATGGGGAGAATTGGTCCAAAAATTACTGTTACCTGGCAAGAGCAGACGGCTTGGATTTGAGGTTCAGTGTTGAAGGCTTTGACTTGCAAGGGTACAACCCTCTTACCCTGCCACTGCCATCCTCCTCTGTCCTGAGGCTGACTGGATACGATGAAGTGATGGCCTGCCAGAGGATGGAGCACAGGAGACTGTGGATCACCCCACTGCTGATCCAGGTACTATGCATAAAACAAAGCAAAGCCTCTTCTGCAGCTCCCAGTCTGGATCAGGCCAGCATTTCCTTGCTTGCCAGACTCCCACATGAGCTGGTAGCGGCTTCCCAAATGTGGCTCAGCGAGGAGATATACCAGAAAGGGACAGGATATGTTTAAATCCTGGTGAGGCTACAGATGGGTGCATCTACCGATGGCATAACGAGGCTTTTATCATTACTGCTGCAGCAGCATTGGTGCTGCAAAAGGTGGCACCTCTAACACGGGCACTCGTCTTTCTGTCACCCTACGCGGATGTGCTTGGAGCTGCCATGCTGCTGTTGACAAGCGGCATCTGTCATGCCAGTGAAGGTGAGTTTCTGAGGGTCTGGAACAAGAAGAAATAGAGGATTTCTTTTTGTGAAACTTGTTGTTAGTGTAAGGTGCACTCCTGCTTGAGTAGCAGGAGGAAAAAAGAACGGTCTTTGTTCAGAGCCATAGTAAGGCAGATCAGGAGATAAGATATCCATGTGCAATGGAATAACCATGAGAACATTCATGCAGCGTTTCATCAGGGGGAAATGGGAGATTTTGTCTAGCCATAGTCTTATTCCCCTTCATAAGAGGCTGTTTCAGATCAGAGCAGAGCACCCTTTTTCCTGGCTTTTGCCAGATGAAATTTGGACGAAGAGGCTAGCAGGTGCTGACGCTGGCTCCAGAGGTTCGTTCTGGTTCCCGTGTTCCTTGAACGTACAATGGCCAAAGCGATCTGGGTCCTCTTGGGGAATACAGCACGCATGATCAGCAATAACCCTTCCTCGTTCTGAGCTTTTCTCTGGCGTATGAATTTCTTTCTTCTTCATGGATTTTTACCACTCCTAAAGTTAAAAAAAAAAATAAATTAAAACAGTTGAAGCTTTACTATTTTGTGGAACAGTCTCTTCTGATCAGAAACTGAAATGCTGCTTCGTGCTCCTCCAGTGTGGAAATCTGTCAGGTAAATAGAAATCACCTCATAAAAGCCCTTAAACAGCTCTGGTTTATATTTTAATTGAGGAACAGAACATTTTAAGCACTTTTATTGGGTGGTGCCTGCTGAATGACAGATGTCCATGGCGCAGTAATGCTGAGCACGCTTTCATAAAACAGGGCAATTCCTTGCTTAAAACATTTACAATTAAAGGCTTGATTGAATAACAATGAGTTCTGTGCATGGAGCTCATTTCTGCACTTGTTTGTGCACCTGAATCAGGCTGTGATCATTCAGTAGGTTGGATACGAGGTGCCAGTTGCTTTGTTCAATGACCAAATAGTGCTCACGGGCACAGCTGGAAACGTGCCTTTGATTTTTAACCGAGACAGAGATAAGGTACACTACACTGTGCTATTAGACTTGCTAACACCCTTGTTTCAGCTGGAAGGCTGGTTTTTTTTTTTTTTTTTTTTTAAAGTACATTAGTAACTCTCCCAATTTGTCAAGAGTCAAAGATTTTAAAATCAACACTAATCCTTAGCAGCTGAGAAAGTCTTAACTAGTTTCTGCTTTATTTTACTATCTAGCTCCTGTAACCCCTATTATTGCAATACCCAAGAATATCACCTCTCTTCATGCAATGATCCTCACAATCTCTGAAGGAAGTTAGACTGGCATTAATGTTATTTTCTGCTGTTATACCAGGGGAACTGAGGCACAGAGAGGTCAAGTGACTCACGCAAAGGTGTTGTCAAAGAAAGGGTCCCAGTGCTGCAGACACATGACCAGTCTTTGGATGGTATTTAAAATTTAGCCTTGTGAACAGCACCCAACAGCAAATCAGATGACATGGCACAAACCACGACCTTTCGCTCAACCCAAGAGACTCAAGTGAGAAAGGATTTCAAGTTTCATCCCTACTGAACTGAACAAGACTGTATCTAAACTGACATCAATACAAATTTATGAAGGCACAGAAAATCCTAACCGCGAGAACCTGAACTTGGGAAAACCAGCCCCACTTTTCTCAAAAAAAAGATGAATCCACAAAGTAGATCTTGCCACAGCAGAAGGAACATGTGTCATGGGAACAGCAGAGGCAAAATGTGTCATGGGAAAATCTTGACGGATTCAGCCCAGGATGAGAATGTGCAAATTGATGCAAAATTAAATGCAATTGAACATGATAACACATATCCCAGCAATGAAGAAAACTCACAGCATACTTGCAAAAAAGATAAAGTTTAAATCCAAGGGGGGGTCTGAAGATGTCTAAGCAGTTCCCAGTGACAACATTTTGGCATGAATATGAAGATTTCCCCAAAAAGGAGTTATGAAAGTGCTGCAGAAACGAAACAAGGAGTAACTGAAGTGCAAGGGTCAGTTACACAACTAAATGGAAGATGTGTAACCCAGCCCTCCTGCATAACAACAAAGCAGGTACTAAGTAATTATATTCTTTGTCTGTTACTAAAAAGTCACCCTGTAGTTCACTTCTGGAATACTGTATTTTTTTCTTTTCCTGGCCTGCTCTGCTGGCAGAGTGATTTTCAAGAGCTGCTGTTTTCCACCTCCAAAGTAGTTTGATTTCACTTCCAGGCAAGACGAAACTCTAAACTAGCCTTACTTCTAAGATCTTTGAAGATCTGGGAATGTCCTCTGGTTGTATATAAAGGGAGTGCAATTCAGAGCCTGGTACAAATACATAAAGGGGTTCAATATTTAATTAAACATAATCTTCCTTGTGGCATGAGTGACTGAGCTCTTGCAGGCTGAACATCCTTAATTTTCACTGCACTGCTCTCCAATAAGTGACAACACAAAACCTTTAGCTGGCCCAGGCTGGCCCATCACCTGCCTTCACCGTGGTGGCACTAGCTGCCCTGCCACCGACGAGGAAACATTTTGGACCCTAATAACTTTCTACTTTTACATGACAAATTCATCTCTTCAGGTTGTCAGATCGCTCCAACATGTCTCTACAGCACCAGGAAACTACTGATGCCGTCCCCATGCCTCTAAGGTGAGGAACACACAGCGCGGCACTGGCTGCACGACAGCACAGGCTGCCCCATTCCGCCCTCAGAAGCTAACAGACATTTCCAGCTACTTACAAAAACAGCATGTGGGGGGGAGGAGAATCATGTTTTGGGGCTGTTATTCTCTAAATAAAACAGGTGGCCTGATCCTGCACCCATGGCAGAGCTCGGTACGAGTAAAGGAGTTCGGCTGGAAGCGTGTGCGTGATGGAGGTGCTGAGGATCTGGCTCGCAGACCTGCCTTTGCAAAGGGTCAAGACAATCTCACGTAGGGCACAACTCAGTTAGTTTTTTCTGGTTTTTTTTTGTTTTGGTTTTTTTTTAAATAAAAAAAACAGGACAGCATTGGCTTTTTTCTGGAAATGATATTCTGCTATGTGTGAGAAATGAGCATAGGTCAGTCTAAAGGGAAAAAGTGCAATGCGTCGGCTACAAGCCTAAATAAATACTGAGGTCTGCAGCTGCCTGGCCCAGTTTTGTGTTTACATATGTAGGTGACTTCTACCAACACAGAATTTTATTTCACAGACCCCTCCCTTTGGTTGTTAACTATTCATAGCTGTTACCTACTTAACAATAATAAATAATAATAAAAAGAAATAGTCTTGTTAGTACAAAAGAGATATACTAAGCAGGATATATGTTGCTTTGGAAAGCTACTGGGGCCTTCTAACGGTAAGTGTAGTCCCCCATGCCCCTTATTCAGTGGGACGTGTTCTTTCGGCCTCGGTGGAGGGCTGGGAAGTGTCCTCTCCTGTCCCAACACAACGGCCTTGGCTGGGGCGTTACTGTTCCTTGGACGTGCCCCACTGACTGCGATGTGGGTTTTCACAAAGATGCAGCCAGGCCTTGAGCCAAAGCACAGAAGTGTTGAAGTGAATCTTTCCAGGGATGCTGGGATGCAAAGTGCTCAGGGGTTTCTTCGACAACAACAAAACGAGTCCTTGTGTCGTATTCCCCAGGCTTTCTCCTAGACGTCTACCAGTTACACCCTTCCTTCCCGCCTGCAATTAGCACTTACAGTGTTGCAAAGGGAGATGAGATTCACTCTCCACCATCCTCCTTCAGAAATCTCTCACACCTTCCCCACTGGGTGGGAACACGCGCTGTGGGTTAGGAAATATTCTCATAGTGGAATTACATTTGCAGCAACCCTACCCCCCACCTCCTGTTTTCTTCTGTTAGACTCTGCTGCTCATCATGGTATAGGAGCACACGAACACAAAAGCTCAGACACAGCATTTGGCTGAGCAAAGCTCCAAATCTCCGTGACTCCGTTCACCCCCCTTGGAATTGCACATGCACAAATTGGGCCCAGTATGTTTCACACAGGGTAACTGGAGCTGCATAAGTACCTGCAATTTTGTTGGAAGAGTGGGGTGAGGAGAAAAGTGGGAGTATATGACCGCTGACCTTAATTAGAGGAGATAAAAATGTCGAAACATGATTCCTAAGAAACCAAGGAAGGCCTCTATTGTTGAGTGTTTCCACATGGATGCCACTGAGAAGAGGTCAAGTGCCTTCTATATACTTTAAGTAAACAGCAGATTGTGAGTTCACAGTCTGGACTGGATTTGAGCAGCCTCTGTGTTCTGCAAGATCATAATTAAGTCTCATGTATTTAAGATTTGATATCCACCGATATTATTACTTGAGAGTTGCCAGGAAATACAGTGGCGATTAGGAGTTAGAAAGTTTCCAATAAAGCTATGCCTAATGTCATACGTGACTAAACTCCATGCTAGAATTGTCTTGGGCTGCTACTCTAAAAGAGCAGCAATGATGGACTCTTAAAAGAGTTTCTGCTGTTGGGGGCTTTCTACAATAAAGACCTGTCTCCTCGCATCTTCATTGTCATGTAAAAAATGCACATAGGCTGCAAAATTAAATCTGCTAAATGAGAAATGGGTTGTATGTCAGGAATAGAGTGCTCCAAATAAGGTAGTTTATTTACATGCTACTGTGAAGCATAGCAAGCTGAGTTAAAATGTTAGGCATAAAATTCTTCTGATCATTTTTGCAGCTATCCAGACTGAAGGCTAAGAAGACAGAATGTGGTGGGCTTGTACCAAAATCAGCTCCATTTCCCTCCCTGGAAGTAGGACAACAGTGAAATCAGAAATTACAGCCTTCTTTCATATCTGCAGATTCAGCTCTACTGTCACTGCCAGCAATTACAGCATTATCAGGTAGCAGCATTCATCTCAGGTGCTCAGCATCTCTTCCATGTCCTGGAGAGACCACGCCCTCATTAAAGGTCTTGTTTACAGACAGGGAAACTGAGGCAAAGAGCAAGGATCTAAGTCCAGAGAAATCAGTGGCAGACCATCCAGAGCCACCGATGAGACCCAGCAGACCTAATAACTCCTCCAGCTATTACAAGCAGGAAGAAAGGGCAGGAGTGCTCTTAGGGGCCTAACTGGAAACAGATGAGTCACTGGAAATCTTCCTCTCCATTCAGTGGGCTTCACATGAGGATTTGAAATATTTGGAATACACCCCCAAATTGTTTAGGGTGTATTGCTGGGAGGAGGGAATGAGGCACGAAACTTGGGAAGTTTAGTCCCAAAGACTCCTCTTGGAAGCCAAGCTGTAAAGCTTTATATGCACCTGAAGCAAACAATCCCTTTTCCCTGTCTGCGTCTGCCTGTGAAAAGGAAAAAGAAAGGGCAGCTGATTTGTGAATGCCTTCTTGCTAGAACTGTGGATTTGAAATCTCCATCCTTGATTAAAGTGGGGAATGCAATTGCACAAGCCATTAATTATTACTGATAAACCAAAGTAGTGATGGAGCCAAATAAAAATCTCTTGCCACTACAATCAGATTCTGAAAAAAAGACAGACCCGGGAGCCTCCAGCCTATTTGCATTTCCTTTTTTTGTGTGAAATACGTGTCTGAATTGCTAGGTCTCCAAACCTTGCGTGCACTTGGTGTACGTGATGTCTATAGGTACAGATCAAGAGAGATGAACTTTATCTACACAGACGGCAAAAAGCAGCTTACAGTTCCTTTAACATGTGACCAGTCCCAATTACGGCTTCTTCCACATGACATCAGTATGCGACGGAGGATCTCACTTTTTTTTTTGCCAGAGGCAAATGAATACATTATCCAGCAGTGAGGCGTGGGGCAAGCGGATGCGTAACTCTGGGGTGATTTGGATTCCACGCTCGCGCGGGGGTGTGAGCCAGCCTCAGAAGTCATTTTCACTGATGCTGACACATAAGGCATCCCTCAGAGACCTGTCTATCAAACTGCAACATGCTATGCAGAAAAATTAGATTACTCATGCTACAATAAAGAAGGAGAAGATGACAATGATGAAAAAAAAGGACTTCAAAATATAACAGCTATTTATTAAATGAATAAAAATCCTGACAATGGGAAAGTATCCTAGAGACTTTTTATTTATTTATTTTACTTCTTGCAACCCATTTCAAGGAGAGCTACTTGGAAAGACCCTATTAATTCAGACACTGCCTGTGGAAAAACCACCACCTCATCATGATTGTCACATTACTGTACTTGTGAAATATCGTCTTAAATACTCATTACGATTTTGCTGCTGGTCTCGCTGCAGTCAGCAGCAGGATTTCCTTTGGCTTTGGTAAGAGCAGGATCAGGCCCTCTCTCTCTCTCTCTTTCTCTCTCTCTGAATTGCAAATGGATTGTTCACGTGTCAGCTCGGTAACTAGGCAAAGTTCACTGTGCTCAGTTCAAAGCATGCAAGATGAAGCTCAGGGCATTTCACTCACAGTATTTGCCGAGTTCCTCGGGTCTACAAAAGTGTTAAAGTGGTTTAATACAAAATCCATAAGACAAACATTATGCAGCTATGTGTGAACCCCTGTCCAATAAAATCTATTTCTTGGGGAAAAAAATACAAAGTAGTAAAACATACTTAGTAAAGAAAAGAAAAGGCTATGTGAAGCTTAGTAAAATCCTATAAATCAGAATGCCGAACAGCTTCAGGAAGGGCAATTTAAAATAAATCTGCAGAAGAACACGCACACACACACAGACACACACAGTCCGTTGCTGGATATGGACCTGGACAAGTGCCGAGGTTCGAACATCTAAGAAGCGCTGCAGGACTGGTTTTACAATATCAGTTAATGGAAAGCTTTGGCCAAATGCTGATTTTTATTTTCTAGTAATAACAAACCTGGGCTGGGGCTTCTGCAGTATTTGCTCCTTGAGTTATTCCCAAGGAATGTTATTTGGGAAGGCTAATTGAGATTTTTAACTCCACCTGCCCTGAATCATCTCATAGTTTTACTACTCGCAGCTGCAAATTCTATTTTACCTATTGTTATCATTTTTTAAGGAGCCAGTTGTTGTATGTTGGCTCAATTTGAGAAGCAGCTCCAGCCATTTTCCATGGGGTTTACTTTCCTGTCTTGAGTCTCTCTTCCAAATATATCTTCCCAGAATAAATACTGGTTCCCATCCAACCCAAGCGGAGCACCATAAGCTCTTCTGCGGTCCTGCATCTTGCACAGCCTCAGAGGAGCTCGTGGCCTGCTGACCAGAGCAAAGAACAGATGCGCGGTAAGTTTGGCTTTCCCTGCTCAACCTCCAAGTGTGACATGTCAATGCACAGTGGTGTGTATCAACCCGGTTGCACCCTTTAAGCCAGCCTAGTTGGTTTTTTTGGGATCGGCTGCTTAATACAGACATGAGTTTTCAACATGACCACACATAGTGGAAGTACACAGAATTATAGGTCTCTTTAAAATTGTCAGGAGCAAATATGGTCAGATCTGGTTCTTGATCTCATTACCGTCTAAAAGATTTGGCTGGCATTTTTAAATGCCATGATTTATGTTCTTCACCTTAACACAGCCCTCGGTAGTGTAAACCCAGTAACTCTATTATTCTCCAGGGCAACTCTAAAGAATCTGAGTGGAGAATTTTCACAACACTGTGTCTGTAAGAAAATATTAGCATGGATTAAGACAAGTTGCTAGATTTTAAATCAGGCTATAGAACGAGAACCAGTGAGAATAAATCAAGTAACTTTGCCTAACTACAGAAAGTATTTGTAAAGCCCTGTAAGGTTTCCATTTCCTAAAGCCACCTGCCATCTCAAATGCCCCTAATCAGTCACAGATGCTGGATACCAACCTGCTAACCCTATGGCTTTGAGAGAAAATATTGCACTTTGTAAACTCATTTTTGGGTATTTCCTTATTTTTTTCTTAAACTAAACTTTCATCCCTTATTTTCCACTTAAATGTAATGAGTTAAATCAACTCTGACATTTTGCCCTGCTTACCCTTACATTTCTGTTTAGCTACTTTTCTACCTACTTCTCAAAAAGTTTGAAGACCTCAGCTTTTCTGTTTTCTTTTTTAATCATTAGGGCATTTTTTTCACTCCACAGCTCATGATCACCCTCCTGGTGTTGAGCAATCCTATCAAATGCAGAGTTTTGACTATTTCTCTAATCCATTGCCAATGAAAAAATGTGTGTTTCTCTGTTCTTAACTGACATTTATTTTCATAATGAAGATGTACCAAGCACTGAGCTTTTCTGAAGTACTGTGGAAAAAATTTTTAACCCCCAATAATACTACAAAAAATAAAAAACACCAAAAAAAGTCCACCCCTTAAGAAATAAGAGATATTTTAGAGGCCTTGTCCAGCCCCCGCACGAATCAAAATAAAGAATTTCATGCATTAGGGAAGGTACCAAAACAGGCCCTGGTGCCAAAGACTGTTAGATGCTGTTAGGCTATATTGGTACTCAGGCTAAATGGTGGGTTTGACTTGATTCTGGAAGGAGCCATTATTCCACTACAGCTTGTGAAGACAGAGTGGGAGTGGGAGTTGTAATGGAGGTAGGAAGCAGACTGGATTTTATTAGTCTTCCATCATCTTTAAGAGGTCCCTAACCAGATCAGGTTTCAGCCTCTCCCTCCACTCTTGTGTCAACCTTTGGTTCTGTTTTTGCTGGAGGATAAGTTTCATTATATTAATAAGCAGCACAAGTGGTTCCAATTGTGGAAGAACCACTCTGAGCTGTCAGAAATGATCAGAGGAGAAGTTTCAGCCTTTCCATGATCACAGCCTCTTCTTCTGGTGCCTCAACTCAGCACTTCCCCAGTGCACTTCACATTTTTAGCAGCCATGACAATAATAAAAGGTACGTTTACATTTCAGCGAGGGTAGGTTATTTTAAGGAATTTTATTCTCTGATCATGGTAGTACATCAATGCTCAGAAACCAGACGCTAATGGGAATAATTGGGCTAACATCCAATCTACTGGCTGGGAGACTAGATCTAGGCATGCACTTAAATGAAACTATACATCTTCAATCTCCTCCCGCAGTCAAATTTCAAACACAAACATTTTTAATTATGCCCCTAAACAAGTAAGTTTGCATTTCTTATTAAAGAGGTGGCAAGAGAAACTCACAACAAAACACCCCAAAAGCTGAGACTGTTCAATTCCGACCTTAGAGCGATGCGTTAGTGCTTACCAGCAATAATGCTCAGCATTTGTCTCTCTCACAGCACCCACCCAAAGGAAAGCATTTTAGGTAGACAAAGTAATTAAAGAATCCCTGTGAGGGTGGAAATATTACCAGATCAGTTTTGCAGATAGGAAAATGAAGCACAGAAAGTTTTAAATTCATCTGAGCTCAACAAACCAACCAGCAGAGAGGAGATGGTCTGACTCACAACCCTCGGCTCCAGCCACTAACAGAAAGACGGGCACCCCTGGGACAGGCAGACAGCAGTCCTCGTGGTGCACACGCCGAAGCTGCTTGAGCTTTGTGCAGGAGCACGTCTCCACCAGCATCCGTCCCCCAGGCTGCAGAACTGGGGTTTGGGTTCACAAAATGACTGAGGATCGCACTTCCCCCCGACAGGTTCCTCTACCGCCCTGGGAGGAACTGAGCAAAGTTTAGTTTTCAAATTAGACTCACCCGGGACTAGTCACTGAAATGTCATCCATGAGATGGAACAAAAAAAGAGAGGGGAGAAATGTAAAAGAAAATCTTTGTAGCCAGGACTACCTGACTCTCCCGCAGTAGGAGACACAGGAATACCGTTTCATGTCATGGAGATGTAGTTAAAATGCAGACTGCGTATCCTTGATCTCAGAATTTGAGAGGTGTGGTTTATGCATGTGGACAAGCCATCGTTCCTCCCTTTGATCTATCACTTGATGTAGAGGAAGGCTTTTATGTGTTAGTCCCATATAATGGATAATTTAGTCTGAAACCATTATGAAAAGTATTACACTTTGGGTACATATGCTTCAATTATTCTTGAAAGTACACGGAAATATTTTATGACATTCACATATATTTCAAGTTTAAAAAAATCAAAACAAAACCAGAATTTTTGTTTATCATCCAAACAAATTTGTTCTCCTGAGGCAAGTTTACATGTATTTTAAAAGAATTCTGCCATTTTATGAAATATATTTTTAAGGTAGAATGTAAACAATATATTTGAATACTAAATAGGAAAAAATCAGAGCCATCATTCATTAAAACTACCAGTGGCAAATATTGCCCTTTAGCTGCACCTGTGTATTCCCTTTAGGAATAAAACTCCTTAACATAAAGAGTAGCGAACAGAGTAAAATTCTCCTTGTTCAAGTGCACTTAGAGCTGAACTTTCAAATTAATCCTATCACCCTTTTCCAAACAGAGCTGGCCAGAGGAAGGCCTGACAGCTACCCACAAAACCATGATCTGCTGATATGACATGAGACACTTTGACAATGAGTAGGGCTGCAGTATCCCCTTCTCTCATTGGAACAGTTTGTACTAGGAGGGCATTGTAAGAAGTTTTTTCCAAAACGTGGGTCTCCTTGTTTGTTTTCTTCCCCAAAAGTGCTCCGAATGACCAATCTCAGAGACCGTGACAGCTGGACACCAGTCAGAGGTGAATGCTGACAGCAGTGTCACTGATGGCCTCCTGCAGGCCACTGCGCCTTTGTGCCTCAGTCTCCCTATTTCTAAATTAACCATCTTCATATAAGATACTGTTTTTTTCAACCAGGAAAATTGTCTCAGCATTTAATTTGATATATTCTATTTTCTTCTACTGAATAAAAGGATGGCTGTGGCCCACACATAATTAAAAGAAAAGATGAACCCCATTTCACATATCAGAGAAAGTGTTTGGGTGGGAGATGTTGCCCTGTAAGACCTCTGAACTGATCCTCTAAACGTAGGTCTGTTGGCATTGCTAATTCAAATAGCTCAACTAGACAAAAAAAATGTTTAGCTTGGAGGCATTTTGAGCTTCACAGACAGCAGGGGACACTATAAAGAGACATCCTGCTGGTCATTTCATCCCTGCTCTCATGACTGGCCCACTCACCTTCCATGGTTGCTGTCTTGCAGGAGGTGGGACCCCGGTACGCTCAAGGTTGTGACCAGTGTCTCCCTGAACTCTGCAGGTGGAAACCGTGCCTGCAGATCCTGGCTTCCAAAACCTGATCCCCTGAAGGGGAATGGAAGAGCTGAACCATCTGCACCAGCCGCCTGCACCTACCTTAAGCGGTAGGTTATGCAAGGGGGATTCAGTGCAAGCTATTGGCCCCCAGTGTTTCCTGAGGCCTGACTTTACTCGGTGCACTGCACATGCAAGCCCTTTCCTGTGCAACACCTGAACCGAGCCTCAGCAGCAGTGCCCAGGCTCTGATCGCTGACCCAGCCTTTACTGCAACCCATCTGCCGAACTCGCCCAAGATGAAAGGCATCAAATGACAGGATACAGAGTGCCGAGAGCTGGCAGCAGAGGTTTCTTCTGCAGACATCTTGCTGGTTGTTTTAAGGTCTTCTGCCTCTAAGTGGCACCATGCTGAGTGATTGAACACTTGCTAGAATCTGTTCTACCTTTTATTGTAATGATTTCTTACAGAGCTCCCAGTTTCCAAACTCTGAACTTTCACAAGTACTGCCTGGATGTCAGAGCCCTTTCGTCAGAAACACCAGAGCCTTCTGGAGTGATGGTCCCAGTACTACAAAATCCCTTTGGAAAGCCACAGCTCTTCAACCATCACTGGGAAAGACTGAACTTTAGGTTTTAGACAAGGCTGTCACATCCCTGGGATTTGTAATGAGAGGTATTCAAAATACAGCCAGGCAGAGCTTTCGCTGGTGTAAACTGCCAGAGGGTTACACTGAATCATAGCCATGCACGACCTGGTTTATGGTTTTGTATTTGCTTAAAGTAATTAGGCCCAGACTGTCTCATATGCAACTTCTGCTCAGAAAGCAGGAAACAATTTGGGAGGAGGATAGAGAGTGTCCCAGAATGGATGGGTCCGATCTACACATGCACATGCAAACACACTTATTCTGAAAGTCCTGAAACTGCTGAAGCAAACTGTACTCCCCAATGTGGCCATCCAGCACACTTCTGTGCACTTCTTAAACCAGAAGGAAGTAATCGCCTCTCAGTGCCATAATGGACTCATAATGCTAAAATATTCAGATATTCGGCTATCTACCATGAAACCTGCCTTTGCTTTACTACTTTACGATCCTTACACATTTTGCAGGGTTCGCGGCTGTATGCTCTACTTCAAAATGCAGGAAGGTTCTCCTGTCCCTACATAAGAAACCAAAATCCACAGCCCAAACTCCTACAGCTCACAACAACAACAAAGAAGCTACGCAGCCCAGGAAAATTACTGACACTTTACAAGGACTAGAAAGAAGTACACCAAGAGCAAAGTTTTTCCGTATTTGAGGGAAGGTTGTCAGGATAGTAATATAATACAGTGAGTAGTGAAGACCGGGAGATTTATGTGCCAATTCTGTGTATAATTTATTTAGATGAATTGCTCTGTATTGATATGTAAAAATCTAATAAATATAACTCCCTATACAAAGGGTTGCTCCAGTCCCAATGTTACAGTGGACAGTTTTGGCAGAAAGTCAGGATGTGCATTAAAAACACACTTTTTGAGAAGTCTAATAAATAAAAGCTCTGAAATATGGTTTCCTACTGAGAAAGGCATTTTAAATCATTTTGATAAAGAACCTAAATTAGGCCTTAAAAGGAGGGGGAAGCTAGGTCCCTGTACCTAATTATTTATAGGTATTTTGAATATAAGAGTCCAAGAAAGCTGGCTTCCACCCCCCATTCTCTGCCACAATAAATGGAAAAGAAACAGCCATTCCCCTTCCCCCCCAACCAAATTAAAGTCTGAAGTGTTAGAAAGGGGAGGAGAAAAACAGAATTAAAATGGGGAACAGGCACCTGCACAAGGAACTTCAGAACTCCTGAAAAAAACCTGCACATTTTCTACCAAAATAAATGATATGAGGGGCGACAGGCCTTCCGTTCTCCTCCACACTACTCAAGAGAACTGGGCTGTTAACTCACTCTAGTCCCCCGAAGAGGGAATATACTGTTATTTGTTAAACACCAGCGGGAATGTTTTTAGAAGTAAATAAACATCCGAATAGCCCTAGTCTTTCTGAAAGTCAAAGCAATTTAGACTGCACAGAAGTAGAAATTGCTGGGGACTTAAGCTTCTAAGTCACTTAGGTGCTTCTGAATATGTTATCCTGAAAGCGTAGCTGACATTTTGCATGTGTGCAGCCACCCACGGGCCCTGCCTTAGAGGATTTACAGTTTGGGGACCTGCTACCACTCTCAGCAAAACCAGTGGGGTTGAAGAACTGTTGATGTGGGAGGGTCTGCGGCTCCGCAGCAGTAATCGGCACCTCCCTGTACTGGATCTCACACTAAGCACAGCAACTCAGGTCCAGTTCATAAGGCAGGAGGCTCTGGGTGGGAAGGCTGAGGAATGAGAGACTGTGCTCAGAAGCACAGTGCATATTCTGGAGAGATTTCTGCTATTGTGGTTGTACCTATCAGGCTTCCTACTGAGGTTACGGAGTTATGAGTCTGTGATGGACATCCAGAATTTCCCTCCTCGTTCTCAGCAGGTTGCTTCACCTCATATTCCCTTTCTGCCACCAAGCATGCTCACCTCTCAAGACCTTCCACAAGGAGCTGTTCATTCTCCTCTGCTCCATCAGGACGGCTTCGCTCTGAGCTCAAGCTCATCCCTCTCTTTAAATCTGACCTTCAGACCTTCCTTTTCATTGCAGGGCTCAGTGAGGTACAGCAAGGGCCACCGCTGCACTTGCAGAACCAGGAGATCACTAACAGGTGGCACTTCGCTAGCGAAGGAAAATATATGCCTTAGAAAAATAAGAGAGGGACTTATGATCTAGAGTTTAACAGAGCAGGTTTGCACCTACATGTGGCCTGGCTGTGTGGCCGTAACTTTACGGGACACAAGAGCACACCTTTCATTGACTGGGGCCAGTCACATGCCAAAGTCTCTTAGTGTCCTCCAAGGCTCACCTCCACACCAGATGAGACTGTCCAGACTTCCAGACCTCTCCGATAGCTTGCAGTCCTGATGTGTGCACCACCAGAACTTGCAGACATGTCCTGAGATCAGAAATAGCAGAAGAGCTCAACCACAGAGCACTAGTGCCCAGTTTTTATCTCTGAAGCAGACACAGAAATATGTGGCCAGGTTTTCAAAAGAACTCAACAGCTTGAGGGCTTTGTTGAATGTCTGCCTGTAAACACAACAGTGGGAAATAAAAGATGCAGCTCTGAAAATCTGGCCCAGGCTGGGAGTACTCAAAAAACTGGCCATGAGGTCCTCTGAAAAGGTTGTCCTATACGACCAAGTGAGAAAGAGACAGATAGGCTGATTGCACAAAAAGAAAAGGTGTTAGCTGCAATTACAGACAACAGGATTCTGCCCCCAGTTCGAAGCGGACTTCAGATTTCTCCCAACCCACCAAAAATAAAAGTTCCTGGACAGTCCGAAAGCCTAAAAAAATAAGAAAAAGAAAAGAAGTGGAAATCTGAATTTAAATTTAAACTTAAGCACTAAAAAAATACAAAAACATTTGTTGATGTCATGAAAACTTAAACCCAGGCTTCTAACATTTTAAACTTAATAACCAAAACCATCAGCCATAATGATTTCCCCATTCGATTCAGCATTAATATTCAGACAAATGCCAGGGCCTGTCACTTCCCATATTAGGGCAATCCACATTCATTTGCATCCAGAACACCTACGGATGTTGTTCTTCTGATGAACAAACTGTAATTTTTAAGCCGAAATGAAAGTAAGGAAAGAGGTAGAGTAAGATGGCTGAGTGTCTTTTGAAAAACATCAAAATGCATTTTCTTTTAAATCCCTCAAAAAGGATCTGATTATTTAGGGATCCTTTCCCCTTCACTTCATTAGCAATATTTTGTTAGTGTTGGGTTATCTAATTACTTGGCTAGAGCTAGAAACTTCATTTTCCTGCATTAAGGTGTAAGAGGACTAGCTTATGTGGCTCAGTAGTTAGTACTTAAAGACAGCTGTAAAGAGCAGAGTCAGGAAGACTGCTGCACAAGAGGAAATCCTCAGCAGAATTCAAGTGTTTTACGTCTGTCATAAACACACTTCCAGATCAAATTAAAGGAATTTCTTTTAACTCTATTCACAGCCTCCACATATTCTGCTAAACAAGCTGCCTGAGATCTTAGTCATTCTAAGAAATGAATCATATTCCCCTTGTCATCTGGCTGTTCTCTGCTGACTGCTAATTCATGGTATATTGATTTTAAGACTCTGTTAACACATTATATTTTTATGTTAAGCCAGGAAAGCTTTTCTTGCTGAAAAATCATGCCCCATCCTCATTCCTCGCAATATTCCGTTTTGTTCCTCCTCCATTATTTAGAATGATTGATCAACACAATTTAATCAGCTTTAAGCGGTTCAGTGAATTGTTCCACGCTATCGTACCACCTACATTTTTTTCTATCAGTATTTATTACCACAACATGAATTCTGCATATTAGACTTGTGTGTTTGCCTATTGATGCAAGATTTTAAAAGTCCTATTAATTGCTGGGGTAACACATCTAGTAGATTTTTATCACAGAGATTTTGGCAATCAACTGCTCATAGAAATAATTTGTTATCTAGAAGGAAGAATTTAAAACAAAGATCATTAGAATGATATGAATATTTTTCATCACTGATTTAAAACAGGTCAAAATTTTAAAAATGCCTGTGAAAATCTATGCTATTACAGCTGGTGATTAAAATTTATAATGAATTAGATAATAAATATTTTGTTTGCTTCTTTTAAAATGTCATTAATGGTGAGGTCTCTCATTGGACTAGTACAAAACTGCTGTTGTCAAAAAATCTAAGTACAAAACACAAAGGCTTCATTTTTTAGATGCTTATAAAACGTAATTCCCCTGAATAACGCTACTAATTTAGGTCTACTTGTATTCTTAAAGATTGTACATAAATATTTTTGGCATATAATGAGACCACAAGTTTGCTTTTATTTAAATGTTTCTAACAGGCGTAAGATCTTTGGCACTTCAAACTGAAATCGTTTCACTTAAGCAGAAGTTATTTAAATATACAATAGCTCAGCAATTCTTTAAGAACTTTTCTATTCGTGACAAAATTTTCAAAATCAGGAACCAAAAGTATTTTATTTCATAAAAACTGGAATAGAAATGTATTTTTCCACTCTATCCAAACTTTAATGAATTATTTGCAAAAAGTATTTCAGTAGGGTTTTTTGACTTGCAGACATTTGGTATATCAGGTGCTGGTTGCAAATACGGTGCAGGCAACTTATCAATTTTGTTTCCGAGTTACACTTTTCTCAGGGGAAATACATTCATAAAACTTATCTTTTAAGTATAGATGAACATTTTAAATATGAAGGTTCTTAGTAGCAAAAAAATACAGCATAGGAGCTGAAACTCTGTTGATCAGCAAATTACGCAAACAAGCACAAAACTATCTAAGACTAAAAGAACCACAAGAAAGGATAAAGTCATTAGCACACAGAAGTGTAATTTTAATTTAAATGTATAATTAAACAGCATATGCATCTATAATATATTAACATTAAAAGTACTCAAGTTTAAAAAACTCAATCACATGTTAAGCATATATACATCTCCCACTCTGGTGGGGAAGAAACAACCTAAAAATGTAAAAATACTGGTTGTTATGTGTGGAACGAGACATATGAATGGCAAGTTTGAGTCCAGGAATGATGAAATATCAAGTACGTCTGGGACCTAAATGAAGCTATACCAGAGCCCCCACAGAACTATAGATTTGGTGAGATTCTTTTTCCTATCACAGGAAACTACACATCGTATGCAAAATCCGTTCGCATGGATACATGAAGTATTTAAAAGAAAAAAATAACATTCGTAATTTACCACTAAGATGTAAAATCAAGCAATATCCAACATGAAAATCGAGAAAGCTGAGAAAATAAACGTACTTATATAGCCTATTATGTAAGTAACACATAATACATAAAAACTCCAATTTAGTTTTTACCCAGTAATGTAAATGGTAACATAAACCTACTATTAAGAGTAGTTTACTCAACAATTTTGGCTGAGAAATACGCTGATGAGTAACTCACCCTTACCATTAAGCTGCAGTTTATTAAACATTTCGTATCTGAGACGTGAATAGAGTGGAAGATTAAATTAGAGGATCACTTCACTGCTAAGACTAACACTTCAGTCAATGCAAGATTTTGTCCATTCAACACACCTTACAAAGAACAGACCGAATTCTGCTTTCAATTACTGGGGTGCAACTTTGACTGAAGTCAACAGATGTTGCACCTCACTAACTGTTAGCAGGACTGCATACTGAATAAAAGGCTGGGAGAAAAACTCTCTGATGAAAACATTTTTGATGGAAAACTGATCTTTCAAATAAAGGAAAGTTTTGTGAACAGTGTGTTTCACAGAAAAAAACTTATTTTCATCAAATACTTTTCTGCTGAAGAATTGAAACATTTAGTTTTCCTTTTTTTTTTTTTTAATGACAGGTCAGAATTTTTTCAGAGGAAAGAAATCTAATTATTTGACATGTTGCCGGAACAAATCCAAAAATGGATTGAAAAGACAAAGCCATACTGAAAGTGCCAAGAAATGGAGATAGGAAGTGAAATGAGAAGATTTAATATTTCAGTTTAATCTTAGTTTAATCTAAACTAATATCTCAGTTTAATATTTTAATTCTTTAGACAGAGGGGTCAGATCTAGATAGGTACATGGCTTTCAGCATGGCGATATGCAAGTAGGTCATTAACAGGAACAAACTGAAGCATGGTCTGGGCATTTGCTGGTGGTGGGTTGGTGACATGGTAACCAACAAAATGGTGGCGGGCCAAAACACACTACAGTAATATTTTAGTTCTCATGCACTGGACAAAACACAGGAATAGGGCTCCAAAAAGGGAGGGAAATTACCCCTCCATAAATTTAGCAATTTCCCGGGGTGTAAATCCAAGCAGGGGTTTCAGGAAGCAAAATGTGTGAAATAAGACAGGTGTCTGTCCCTGACCAAGGCAGTCTGGAAGTGTTTAGTGCATACCCTAAGTGTTGCCTCGTCTACTTCAGAGCTGCTGGGAGAGAAGCAAGTATCACGAGAGAAAAACAGAGAAAAAGCAACTGCTTTGCTCAAAACAGTACAGAACCTTCTTGAAGGTCAGCTTGGTGCTTTGGGCCATAAATGAGAAACATGAGTGAGACTACAAACTCCACTTTCATGGGAAGTCCAGAGAGTCCCGTGAAGTCAATTGGACTATTTTGAGGACGAAGAATCACTTGCATCAAATAAAAATTTCAGGATTTGGCCATAAAGCGTGCAAAATATATTGTATCATGAAATGTGAGTTAGCACTGCACTGATACAGACATTACTCATGTATATGCTAGACATCTCTGCTGTACGACCAAACCTAACCTTCTATTCTTGGGAAAGATTATTGAAAACAGAACTCCTACGGTGGGTAGCTGCGGCTGGACTTTGACAGCTCAGCTCCTTTCCACCAAAGAGATTGGGAAAGTTATTTGGGATGGCTGCTGTTCCTCTGTGGCCAGGCTCCCATGTTATCTTACCACTCGATCAACGTGTGATGGTGATATGTTTTGGCCATTGCAGATGCTGTGTGATGAGGCCAAGTGCTCATGCTCATTCTGGTAGTCACGAGGAAGATGTGACAGAGTCCTAGACCAAAAAGGACTCTTGGCGTGTCAGGAAATGGTATGTTAAGATACTTAATAGCTAAGGCTAGACAGTGAATCGAGAGCATTACTCTGGGGACTCCTTTTTATTAGTTGCATATGAAGACTTCTGGGAGAAAGGAATATTTTTGTTAACTTCTATTCCTCTCGTATCCAAAAGCCTCAGAGAACAGATCCCCTAATTTTTTAGGCATTGTGAAATATGTATAAAAAGAGTTGCCATTGCACAGACCTTGCCTGCTATTTTAAGGCAGGCTACTGAAGCAAGTGTGGGTTAGACAGACTGCGAAAGAGGGGGAGGAAGGGAAGGAGAAAGGTTAAATAGCAGTAGGAAACATGGCTAGAAAGGACTATTTGCACAACTGATGGTTCTGAGCCGTTAGATTATGCTGACAGTGTATTAATCATATGTTACAGCCATATGCACACACACTGATAAATTTATATTTGTCTGCCTATAAATTAACATTAGATGTAAATATATGTAAATTATTGACTATTTTGCATCATGTTAATAGGATAAATATTTTAAATATAAAAATCTTTTCACATCACACCATCAGAAGAAATTACAAAAATATCTATGTGGGAGATGAGCTTATGGCCCACACCAGCTCCAAAGATTAGGCTTGAAATCCCAGATTGTCCACAGACTCCTTCTGTAACTTAGCAAAAGCTTCCAAAAGCATCCCAATGAGTTAGGAGGATCATTCCTAAGCCTTGGATGTAGAAAATAACTTAAGTTACTAAGCAATTTACTTGCTCTTGAAAGACTTTCCCTTGACCGCTCTCGTTCTAAGTGTCTAAACCTGCTGCCCAGGTCCATATATTTACACAGAATTTAAGATCCTTGCTTTTGCCTTGTTTCTTTTAGATGCTGGCTCCCTGCCACCAGCAGGTCATCTCCCACTAACTCACCCAGTCTATAGCCATTTATGAAAATCCCAAGTTCTTTTCCACATTCCAAATAATTACAAATAGATGATGCCATATAGGTATACTCTTGGACTCCACTCCCATTGCAGTTCATGACTCTCAATGAACTCGAGGAGGGTTAATAATACAAAAAATTAGACTCAATCTAATTAGACTCCTTTGTCTCCTGTACTTCTTCCAGTGACCTGGCCTCCTGTGTTTATGGGAGCAGCCTGGGACCACCTCAGGGCAACGTTTTCCCTGCTTCATGTTACGAAGAGAATGGAAGAACAGACTTCTCCCTGCAGTCAGCTCCCAGACCGACCCGTGACTGCAGGACCTCTGCACACCCACCAGATGAACCTCACCCCTGGCCAAAGCTTAAGTGGTGCACTGGGCTGTGGCTGTCACTGGGCACAGAGGGGTACTTTTATAAGGACAGAATTAAGCATTAAGAGCTGAGCTTGTTTCTTGCTTAATTTCTATTTTGCTACAGGAACATCTTTGTTAGAAAGCTTGTTGAAAACGAGCAGTTAAAAAACCCTACCTCTAATACCTACGCTTTTTTGAGTATGTGTGTGTTGTGATTACCTTGCTCTGGGACTATCTTCTAGATTCTTGAAATATTCTTGCCTCTTTTTTTTCCATTAGTTTCCTTCCTTTTTTTTTTTTTTTTACTTTTGCCATATGCTGCCCTGATGACACTGCCTCCGGGAGGGAATGTTTGGCCAATTTCCTCAACAGTGCTGAAAGTCCCTTTGCATCCACCTCTCCCGTCCTGTTCCTCCAACTCCTGCACTGCTCACTATGGATGAATTCCTGCCGTGTTTCATCTAACCACCTCTCATATCCCTCGTCGGAGGCTTGTGTGCTCAGCTTACATCCAGTCTCATCAGGATGTCGTTTTGATTTAAGCCTTTGTCTTCTCCCCGCTAGGCCTAATACCTCATCTGTTAGCCACCGCTGGTTTTTGCATTGTTTCTTTATCCCAGTCATATTGTGTGCTGTGTCTAGGCTGACATCTTCTCCCTCACACCGTAGCTCATTTGGTCCCTTTTTAGTCCTGACATGCTGATAGCACCTCAAACTGTCTGTAAACTTCTACTCTGGAGCTGTCACTGATACATCCTGGGATAAATCTTTTGCATGGAAATAGCTTTTGCTTTGGGCTTTGTTTTTTGTTTGTTTGTTTCTGTGTATTTTTATGGGACATAACACATGACTATCAGAAGCCAGGAGACAGGTAAAGGAAGGGAAGTGATGTTTACTAGGAATTTGTTGGCATAAGGTCAGAGCAAGTCAGCTTTGTTCAGAGAAGAGAGCATCTGTGGAACCATCCTGTCACTGACTATAAGGCAAATAGATTCAGTCTCCACCTCAAGATGAAATGTGTCCTTTCTCTTATTTTGCTCTTCCCTCACCTCCTTCTCCCATTTTATATCATACTCTTTACGAATAGAGTCTTCCTCTGCTTCCCTAGTAGTCAATTAAAAAAATCACTACAACAAAAGCAGAATTGGCTGTGCATAACACAGAGACGCACAAGAGACAGCTAACGTATCTGCACAAATACCAGCCCTGATCCCGCGAAGATGTCTGCATTAAAGTCAACGAAAGATTTGAGTGCATAAAGTTAAGCGTATGTGTCAGTCTTTGGCAGACTGAGACCTTGAAGCCTGCTCAGACATCATGACTAGGTACACGCATAAACTTGACACTTGCAATGTTTCACTTAGCTTTGACAAAATCTGATATTCAGGGGGTTGCTTTAAAAATAAAAACAAACAAAATGCTCTATTAGTTTTAATATCCTTTCAAATGAGCTTGGAATATAGCTTTCTTGTTTGTGATACTTCCCTAGGAAAGAATGGCTTAAATTAAAGGGGAAATTTTGAAAGTAACTTGGTCTCATTACTGTCACATTGAGCCTTTTGGACCAACACACAGAATTCTATTGCTAGATACAGAATGAAAGAAAGAATGAACTTAAGAAAAATCAAACCCAAGAAAGAAAAAGTTCCAAGAGTGGTTCTTAAAGATCTTCAAGGGCGTTTGAGTAGCATGTCTTTCACTTAAAGATGCATCAAAAAGGAAGAGTGGATCTTTACAATAGTAGCGTGTCCTCACGTCTTCTAGGACAAGGTTACTGCTGACTCAGGAAGAAAATGTTTCACCAATGCACAGGTCACTATTTTTTACTACGTCATTATCAACAGTCTTTGGAGACAGGGTACTGGGCCACATTAGGCTATCTATGGCCTTTCTCCATATATTCCCCTTTACCTTACATCCAAATAGATAGTGCATTTTTTTCTATACAGTTGTACATGTTGTGTTATTTGGAAAAAGCAAACACAGGCTCTGAATCTAGTACTTCAACTGATATCTTTGCATGGTGCAATGCTCTGCTCCAAGTTTACTTGGCAGCAACAATGCCATGTCAAATCTTACTCGAAATTTAGGAGAAATCTTCACATCCTGCGTGCTGGGAAGAGATGAGCAGATACAGCATAACGGTTTCCATGAAAGCATTCCCATTCCATTTTTCTACTTCTACTGTATTGAACACAGCTAACAGTGACCACTTGAAAAAACAACTCAACACAATTCTGAGCAAATGCAGGAGGGTATTCATGGTAAAGCAGTTGCCATATTGTATATATTCTTATTCAAAAACTTGAGTCCCATTGTCTTGTTTACCTAATCATGAAAGAAAAAACAGACCGTGGTAGAATTGGTGAATAACTCTGGAAAACAAAAAAGCCAGTCTTCATGTACACAGATGTGTACATATCCATCACATGTAAGTATGCTGAAATTTTAGTTCAAGATGTAAACTTATCTATTTTAAGTACTATTGCACTCTAACCATGTATCCATGTTTGGTTTTCTTTGCAGCTCTTCAAGGATGTTGCTAATGACACCAGTCTTAATATAAAAGCCTTAAGAACAGCACAGACTAATGTCATTTCTATGGTGAGAGAGGGAAATACCATGCAACAGAAAAGCAAACCTTTTCTAACATGCGATCAGCGGATCTAGTCAGAATGAAAAAAAATATACCGCTTGGATTTCTGACTATCAAATACTTCTCTGAACAGTTTTGCTGTGAACATTTGTGACCACGAAAATATTTCAGTGATTCATTGTGAAGAGCAAATGAATCTCAGAAAGCTGCAATCTATTCAGAGGCAATTAAATAACAGCGAGAGGATTCACAGACTCAGTTATTCAGCCAATCTAGCACTATGTTGAGAGAAGATACGTGACTTCACTGTAGTACAGTGCACTCTGCTTAAATAGCACTTGCTCCGTCTTGGTTGTGTTCAGGTTTTTCCAAAGCTTTTGTGTTTCTTGACTTTCTTGTTACTATGGAGAATGATTGTCACAGGAGTGTACAAAAAGGATGTTTAGGACACAAGTCAAGACAGCAGCCAAAAATGGTAATGGGACAGTGTGGGTTACCAGCAGGTTCTTCTGCTTTTCTCTGTGTGTGGGAAGGGTAAGTGAGAGCTGGCAGCTAATCTATCACTGTGTTCATGAGACACAACTGTACATCTCTTGTCCCAATACTTCAGCTCAGTCATGGCCCTTGCTTTACAGATGCTGAAGGAGAGACCGGCTCCCACAACAAAGGCAGCCTTGGATACTGCTGCTGGCATCTGTGCCAGCGAGAAAGTCTTGATGTGTTTGTATGCACTGTCTTTTTCTGGTACCATGTCCAGAAAGTGAAGGATTGGTAGGAGTGGGTGGATCTGTAGATCACTATTCTTTGTGATCCAGGGTATCCAGACAGGATAACTCAGCTGTGGGTCTGTGCAAGTGCTGGCTACGCAGAGTTTAATAAAGTTGTGACCTACCCTTGTCCATCTTCGTCCACCTGCACGTTCTGATCAATAATGCATATTGCTTTTTGGCTTCTCTTCCCATGTGAGAGGCAAAGCCAATAGAGCAGTGCACGCAGCATTACTACAGGCACATTTATGTTTGCTGATGACCCAAAAGTAAGTAGGCTTGTCTGCCCTTGTGCAACCTTACCCTTGGATAAGCCCCCCCTGTTCCTGCTGCTGAGTACCCTTCCCAGATGAAGATTGTTTAAGTCTTAAAGTAGTGAGTGTCTTCAAGATGGGAGCAAATTAGGAGACATGTCAAAAGAACAACTACAACAGGAACTCTTAAATGCCAGGTCTTAAATCATTCTGGCAAATTGTCAGTGTGCTTATATTTCTGCCTTACTCTCCCAAGTTTGGTGATGGATGACCACTGATAGGAATAAGTTGGAACTCATGATTTGGCACCCGCTCCCAGCATTAACTAAATCATTCCCCTGCTGCCACAAGAAAAAGCATTGGTTCTGATCCAGTTTAAGAACTTAAAGTAACCACATCAGAAAAATGAATACAGCACTGATTTCTAGCTCAAAGGAAGATGTTGTTAGGATATAGCACAAAATGTCAAGAGACTACTTTTCCAACTGCAGACAGCCAGTAGTTCTTTCTATCCTGCTAAGGTGCATTAAAAAGCCTCCTCTAACGGATATTAATGAGGTTTTATTTTTGGAAAGTTCTGCATATTAAGGTATCCAAAATATTTGAATACGCTGGCTTCTCAATGAGATATTTAACAGGAAGAGAACTTGTACTTCTGTAAGGTTGCATTTATACTGTGTTTTATAGATCAGTAAACCGACAGAGAGATTAGGTAACTTGCTGAAGACCACATGGCAGGCAGGTGGCAGAACAAAAACTATAGCTTGGAAATGCCTCTTGCTCTTCTGTCTGCTGAAGAGTCAGACTACGCTGACCTGTATGAATGTAATGAGGAAGGGAGCGAGGGAGAGAGTGCACAAGAACTTCTCTCCTTTTATCACACCTTTGCATGCCCACGAGGGCCCTGACCCCTCCTACGCCGAGCCCTCTGCAAGGGGCAGGTTCAGGAAGGATCAGGGTGAAATGGGAACTCACTATTTATCACTCTGAGAGGTCAGACTGAGAGTCTGGACGTGAGGCAGAGGCATCTTGGATTTCTTCCAAGGCTGGAGTAGCTGCTGTGGTATGTGCTGCCCAGGATTTTCCAGGGCAAATTCTGATTCAGCTGTAAGTCTTATTAGAGGCTCTGCCTGAAATTTCTTTCATTCTTATCCATCCGGCTGAGGGCACTCAGGGCATCCTGACCACTATACAATATCCCTTCATATGCCGCAATCCTTATACCTCAGTGCCTGCAACCAGGCAGCTTTGCAGGCAATGGAAATTGCATAGCTCTGCTGTCACAGGTTTATAGCTGCTAAGGATCTGTCCTCATATTTTGACTGTCACACACACAGCACAAGCAGCACTGCTCTTCCCTATTTCCATCATCGCCCAGAAGATTTTGTTTAGGACTGTGGTTTACAAAGATCTTATTATAGAGAAATGAAAAGAAAACTCATCTAAAATCTGGTTACATTGAAAAATTCCAGCTGTCTTGCAATTCAATGCAGCTGTGCTATCTAGTATCTTTTTCTCTTCCTTTTGCATCTCTTTATAGAACATTAGCATCTATAGAAAAATGCGGGTTTTTTTAAACATCGTGATTTTTTTTCCCTTCCCTCTTCATTATTTTGCTGGCTGTTATTTCCACCAATGAAACCTACAGACTCTGACAAGGAAAATGCAAAGATATTTTGAGACAGAGGAACAGCAATGGGAAAAAAATAACATTCATGAAGAGTTTCTACTGGCAATCTCTTGTCCGTGATTTTTTTTCTTATACAAACTGTAATATGATGATATTATGCAACTGCCTTCACATATTAGAATCATTATGAGCAGTAGCTTTGTGATATCATACAGCAGGTGCTAAGAACAGTTTTTGCTTTTTCCCCCAAAGCGACTACAAAATTACTTACGATTTCATTATAGAACAATCAACACTTTGTGGAGAGAAGTTTGTATTATTTTGTGATTGTGTTAGTGAGGAAAAAAAAAAAATCTATCTTTCTGGGGAGTTTGCAGCATTCTCAGGGTGAAAACTAAACTGAATTCATTTGTAGCCAAATCTCTACGTCCTTAGCCAGGCAAAACTCTGACGGAACTGGAAGGACTCCAGTACTCACTCAGCTTTCTGCTTTCCCTTGCAAACTCAAGTCAGCAGAGCTCTGTACCTTACACCTGAGGACTGAATAGTGCAGAGCTGGGGGCACAATTTAGTCCTTCAGCCAAGACCGAAAGGGTCACTACAAGAGGTCTTGTATTTATCTCACCTTTAGGATAAAAACAAAACTAAAGTGTTAATCAAAAAAATTCAACTTATCTGGGGTGAGGCAGGTTCACAACCAGGCAGATGTGAAGTCCAGCCAAAGCCTTCAGAGAGTCACCAGCCACTTTCAAGCAATGCACGTCTTTTATCTCCTCTCTAGAGAAACTCTGGGGCTTAACAAAGCCTCACCTCTGGTCAGCTCAAGTTACTCCAGCAGGAATAATTCCAGATGATTCTTGCTCCCAGAGAAAGAGACAGCCACAGCCCAAGGTCTGGAAGTCTCAGTGCAAGGAACACCAGCAAGCTTATAACAGAGTTGTATTTTCTTCCCAGTATTCCCTGCCAGTCTCCAACACCCACATGGCAGCTGGACTGCCAGGCCCAGAAGGGCTTCATTGCCATTAGAAATGGGGCAGAGATTTAGTTACAAACTTAAATTTTCAGTGAGGGAACTGTAGAACTGTGGTGGAAATCTGCAACAAACCCCATTCCTCACCCCTTCATTTTAATACCCCAAAGACTGCAATTCTTTCCTTAAAAAAGCCCATGCTGTTGTCTTATCCATCCCTAAATGTAATTAA
Source organism: Rissa tridactyla (assembly GCF_028500815.1). Taxonomy (NCBI): domain Eukaryota; kingdom Metazoa; phylum Chordata; class Aves; order Charadriiformes; family Laridae; genus Rissa; species Rissa tridactyla. The sequence goes on from NC_071474.1 coordinate 5,480,364, forward strand.
TATATTAAAAAGTACTTTTCCACTAAAAAAGCAAAATGTGTCCATTAGGTCATATTTTCTATTCCCAGAAGATGCTTTCCTCTTTTACAAACACTTAGTACCAAACATTCCCTTTAAAAACTGAAAGTATTTAAATAAAATAGCTCTCTGTATATTAAGGATAGACAGCAGAAGCACAGGAAAAATCTATACAGAAAGAAATGTAAATGTAGAGTGAGGCAGGGTAACTGAATGATAAGTAAATACTGGAACACTTTTCCCCCATTGTGAACTCCTAAAGCGCAAATCACAACATTCAAAGCTCTAGCAACTCAGTGCAGTTTTTGTTACATCTGAAAACAGAGATACAGATCAATTATACACAAGAGAAAATACCTTAACATCATTCCTTGCAAGAGTACAGCTTTGAGTAAGACATACCACACTTTCAGCAGTGGTATTTTAAACACCAATCACAGCCAATCATGGTTTCCCTGCTGCAGGAAAACACTGGAATAATATTGTTTCCCAGCCTCAGTGTCACATTAAATCAGAAGCAGGGCCCTCGATACCTGCTTTAGCCACTAGTTTCCAGACAGAGATACTTTAGACCCAGCTCACTGCAGCTACAAGGCAGGAGCATAAAGTAAGCAAGCCAGGTGGTATGTGCTCACCGGGACAGGGGCTCTCAGTGGTTTTGGGGATGCTACTCTGCAACAAACTGATTTGAAGACCCCTCCACGTTTGAGGGGCTGCATGGGGATTTCCAGCTGTTGCCACAGTGCACAGCTGGGCACAATGGGACACCGACTCAGCACAACCTCATGCCACAGTGACTGCTGACTGCCAAACTCATGACCCTGGGAAACCGGATGCTCTAAAATAAAACCAACAGCCGACACGTTGCTAGCCAAAATGAAAAAACACATGTAAAATGGCTTGAATTTGTAGTTGCTCCGTCATCCCAGTCCACCACAGAACTGAAATCAAACCAGTTACACTGATGGATTGGTCCAGTAACAAATCAGTTGACGTAAAAAATGTTTGTTAGTCACCAATACTATAAAATCAGTATGAAAACCTTTGTTCAAATCATCTCTCATGCGGAAGCTAACCGACCACCTGCGGGCATCTAGGCTCTGCCTCCTCTGGGCAGGACTGGTTTTCCTCAGGCAGTGCCCTGGCAGCATCCACACTGCAGAATTATGGATCCTCTCATTTTCTGAGCCTGATTCTCATGCTTTGTAGGATAAATAAACAGATTTTTAAACTGTATGCTCCTCGAGTTAAGGGATTGAGATCGGGTATCTAAATAAGCGATAAGGAACGAGGCACTGACAAAACACAATCCTTCAGTGAGAAAACAAATGCGCTGCACGACAAGACAACCCCACGGCCCCTGCACGAGGTGTGAGCTCCCCGCACGCCGAGCCTGGGCTCCGGGAGGCGACGGGGCCCCGCACCTGGACCTTATTAGCAACCGGAGACGCTCGGAGCGCAGCACCCCGCGGAGAGCGCTGGCGAGGCCGCGGGACGGGCCCGGGGCTGCCCGGGGCGAGGCAGGCAGCCGGCGGGGCCAGCGAGGCCAGCGGCCCCCGGCCCCGCTTTGTGTTCGGCGCCGCCGCCATTCAGCGCCGAGCGGCGCCCGCCGCGGCCGGTAGATGGAGCTGTCGCACCGCGGAGGCGACCGCGGAGGCGGCCGCGGATCCGCTGCGCGCAGCGCGCTCCTGCCGCGCCCCGCCGCGGAGGGGCCGGAGCCGGCTGCAGCAGCGGAGGGGGGATTTCTACTCCCGGCGCTGAAAAGCGGTCACTTTCTTAGCGAGTGATGCAATTAAAGCGGGTTTCTTTTTTTTTTTTTTTTTTTTAAACCGTGTTTGTATCATGATTTAAAAAAAAAATAAATTAATATGAAAGAATCAGCTTGCTGCAAACCCCCAGCAACTCCGGGGAATTCCTGCGTAGAGATGAATATGGATGAAAATCTATATCACCCCAGGCACCAGCTTAGCACAGGATGTTTACGAAATATTCCTGAAACGTAGTTTATTTACAAATCAAGTTATCCACTTATGTGAGATACTTAAAACATTTATGTGTTTAGCGGACAGTTATTATTATTACTTATCACTTGTTAAGCACCAGGTGCTCTGTGCTATACAAGCCACGCATGTAAGAAGTCAGTCCCTCCTGCCAAGAAGGTGCAACGGAGGAGTCTGGACCAAACTCTGGGGAAGTTTCTTCTGAATTGGGCCATAGCTGATGACAAGACGCCTAAGGAAAGGCAGGAGGGAATAAAAGCTTTAAGGATTTTTTTTTTCCATTGGGTTTGTTTGTTTGTTAGCTATATTTCTTCAGAATACCCACTGGATCAAAGTTCATTTCAAGGAATTTTGATCATGAAATAACCGGATCAGAAGCTGCTTCTTTCTTCCCTTCTTACGTATCTGCATCAGAGGCTTTTCCCTTCTTCCTTTGAGCACTGGGCAGAAGAGATCATGTACCCAGCCCTAACGAAACCCAGTTTCACACCAATAAAAGGAGGATAAATTGGAACACTCACGAAGGACTAGACCAGCTTCAGAAGAATATTTTTAGCAAACCCCTGAGCCCTAACAATTTGTAAAATGAGAAAAAAAATCCTTAGCAGTCTCCAAGCTGTATTCCAGCACACGGAGCTGCATCTCTGGGTACTGGCGCTGCACAGTATGCAAATATATTGCATTCTCTATTTTTGTCTGTACATGCTCTTCAGCAAGGGCACACGAAAGCACTATCCCTTTCTCGTATAGAAAGCCATAACTATGGTAACAGGATGTCATCTGTTGCAAAATGCTGGGGTTGCATATTTATTTTTTTAAAATGGTGACTTTATGTCCACTTTCCCACACATATGTTAAGATTTTGCATCTGTAGCAAACCTGTGTTCACTGAACTCGGTTTTAGAGTAGGAGAAAACTTCATGGCTCGTAATCTATGCGGTGCGTGTCCTCGCTGAGCAGAAAGCCGTGTCATGCGAGACATGGAACCGAGCACGGCGCAACTTTAGGGCAGAGGCTAGCAATTCTTTTCATGAAGAAGAATCTCTCTAACTCATCAAAAGAGAGACAGACGTTGCCCGTACAGAGTTTAAAATCACAGCAAGAACTTGTTACCCTTTTGCAGCCTCTCTGGATGGAGTCTGTTTCTCCACTCGGTGAAGAGGGAATCGCTCGAGGTACACGCACAACCCCTTCCCTTTTAACTGCCTCGCCATCCCCGAGGAAGGGATGGAATTCTGCGCTTTAGAGCAGGGTCGTTCTTTGTTTGTTGATTTGTCCCTGTTCTGTTTTAAGCAGGTATTTCAAATAGAAACCAGCTAACACAAATACCAGCTTCACAGAAAAAAACACTATTAATCAAACATAAAATCTGGAGTGCCTACACTATATATATTTTGCGTACAACATAATTAATTTTTCTATGCCATTTCCTTTTACAAAATCATCCCCAAAAACCTCTTCCTGCCTATAAAAATTACATCATTTTCCACGTAGAAGAGGTGGAAAATATACACATAGTCCTTGACTACACATTACATGCTATTCCTCGCCAAATGCTTAAACTCTTTTCTCAGGTGATGCTGAATTTTGCAAGTGTTCAGCTGTATAAAAGCAGCAAGGGAGAGGAGAGTCGGTGCTACCCCTGTAGCAGTGCCGGGCTCCCTCCCTCAGTGCAGTCCTGGATTCGGTCCCAGCCTACCAACTTGCGGAGCTTTCTCTTGCTTTATTTTTTCTTCATGAATATTGATTAAGAAAATAACTTGTTAATGAAGGGGAAAAAAAAGAGAAAAAAAAAATGCAGTTTTAGAAGGTATAATGGAAAAGGTATTTCACAGCAAGTAACTCGGCTAAAGCTGACCGACATGCATGGAAAAAACAGAACCCCTGAAATTCAAAGGCAAATATTCTGTCCTTAGCTCACCCCTTTACGGGAAGGTATTACAGCCCATTTCACACTGTTTAGAGAGTCATGCTCTTTGCAGGCTCTTCTACTGTGTAAATATGAATGCAGAACAGAAGAGCCATCCTCCTTCTCGCTAAATTCTCTAAACTTCAGGAAATTTAAAGACAGACCTTTAGCAGTATTTTAAGCCCTTTGAATATAAAATCTGCCCTTTCCCTCTTGAATAAAAATTGAAAAGGAAAAGCTCCCCCAAAACCTTCCCTGGATGTTTTAAAGAAGTCCATCAACCAGATAAACAAAAATGCTTATGGGATCGGCGTATTTTTTTAAAATATAATTTCTAAACATGTATGCTTTCTTTTCAGTAGGAGCTGGGCAGAAACGGGTGGTAGGATTTTTGGTATCTGTTATGTCAGATGATATGGTCTCTTGTGGTTTTAAAATTTATGAATTTAGGAACTGCTCCAGTTATCTATGAAGTCATTGTCCCTTTGAGTTCAGGGAGGTAAAAATTAAGTCAAATTAAAAGCTTTTAGAAAAAGACTTTTTGTTTGCCTCTTTACTTGAGAAGTAAGTGTCATAGTTCTTCTGTACCTGTATATATATATATGAAAGATTGTTTTAAACAGGATTTTTTAATGTTACAGATTCATCTCCTGTGAAGTTAGAATACTACATAAATAATCTTGAGAGCTGATTTTACATGTGAAAACTGACACAGCACAGCATGCTCAGAGAAGCTGGAAGCATGCGTGCTAAACCTGTGTACTGACATGTTTGAACTTTTTTTGGGCTCCTTAGCAAAAATAGCTTGTATTTACAGTGAAATAAATCGCCTGCCTTTAATGGTCATTTTCCCAAAGCATCTGCTGAAAAGCTTTCGTCCATGTGCTGCACCTGCTAAAATCAGATTAAAGAACCAAAGCTGTTTTCTAAAGGGTCCATGTCTGGGGGGAGGGTGGGGAATTAAAAAAGGAACCGCAATCGGGAAGACTTTTTAAAAAGTATTTTGTGGTTTTAAAATGGGAAACTGAGAAGGTATTTCTCATTTTTTTTAATGAAACAAGTAACTAAAATAAGACCAAGATAAAAGCCAGCAATAAAAATCAAGTTAAAAGCTCTCCCTTGGTTAAGGTTTAATTCAGAATATAAGAAAGTTTGTAACCAAATTAAAACTATTGCTATACCTAAGCAATCCTCCAGTGGACATGGAGTATTCTGCAAAGAATAGATCTTTGCATTGTACTAATTTTTCAGGGTAGAAATGCATCAGCTTAGTTCAAAGAATAGGTGTTTTAAGGATGTTATTGGGTAAATGCTGAATTATAATATTAATTGGTTTACTGGTTATTAATTTGGTGCTCGAATATTAGGGAAAAATGCTCGGCTCAGTATTTTTCCTGATAAAGGGTAGAAATGAAGAGAAATAAACCCCTGATGGACAGAATGTTTGTTTCGGTAATTACTAACAAAGCCAGCTGTGATGTACCTAAAAAGGACAGATCAGGTATCATTTCTGCTTTAAATACTACATCTGCTTTCAATAGCCGTGGTCATTTCAGGTCTCTGTGCAAAGTTATTTAATGCTGCCGTTTGTTGTGTAACACCAATGTATTCTGTGATACCAGAGTTCTGCCAGTTCAAAGGAGACGGCCCTATGGAGCATCTTTTTCATGTCATGGCTTTTGCTAGAGGCTTTTGTTTAAAGCATGCTTCCAGCATGCTCTCTTGTCTCTCCCACTCTCTCTCCTGTTCACATGTGTGAAATAGCAAAGTAATTTGCAATATAAATTACAAAATCAACTGTTGAGTTTACAAATTGAATATGCATGAAAATATTGCATAATATTACTATCTTCCTCAGCCTAATATAGGTAAGTATGTCTGAAATTTGTGTTGGTGGAAGAGTGGATATTTATATACTGTATATACTGTGTAATTACAGTTGGGATAATTTAAAGTTTCTGTTATTAATTCCCTTATAGTTTCACTGACTGACATTGGGATTAACCGCAGTCAGCTACAAGCACAACCACTTGGTAATATTCTTAATTACATTGAGGAGACATTCTTCTTAGAGTTAAAACAGGGCTTTAGGAAGTGCCTACTAGTCTCTTGTGTTTATTCAAAATAAATATTAGCCCCCCCCCAAAAAAAAACCCAACAAAAAAAGAGACCAATACTCTGAGAATAAAAATGGGCCACAGGGACTTGGACTAGCAATGATTTTGGTGAGTGCTTAATTTCTCGTTTGGTTGAAAAAAGACTGGATTGGCTATTGACAGGTCCCTATCAATAGGCAGACCCCGGAGGTCTGGCTATTTGCACATGGCCTGATTGACTTGTCCTTAATAGACATATAATTGTTGACAAATACCTTCCAATAGACTGTGGCAGGCATGGCCAGGCAAACAAAAGAGGCTTCTCTACTAAAGAGACTGAAGCAGAGCAATTCAAGAGACGCAGCACCTTAACCAGGAAATAGCTGGCTTCCCTAAAGAAGCTTCTAGAGTAAAATCCGTAATATCAACCCCATTTTCTACCTCCATCAGCTGACAACCACCTCAGACATAAAAAGCAGCATTGTCCAAAGATCATGTGGGATCCATTCAGGGTGTCCCTTCTTCTAGGTAACTTCAAAATACATCTTAATCATAACATATAGCTTGATCGTAACAGTAAACCTATGCACTTAGTCCCCCCTTTTTCCAGAGTCTGTGGTTTTTAAAAATACAACCGGATTTTTTTCTATCACTGTTTCCTCTCTCTCAGGTACTTTGTCCTTAGGCATCCACCCCAGCGGTTATTAGGGACAGGATCCCAGGGTAGGTGGGCCTTCTGCTGTTCCTACTATTTCCACCAGTTCATTAAATAATATTTCAATATGAATTTTTACAAGGAGAGAAATAGAGTGCACTGGCTGGAGGTGCACGGTTCTGAAGCTTTCCAGTCTCCATTGATTCTTGCAGCCATTGTGGGTGGTCGGTACCTCTGAAAACAAGATTCAAAAATGGATGCTTAATGTTGGTCACCTATTTGTGAAAATTTTGGCTGACTTTCCAAGGTACCTCAGGAAATCTGTGGTGGAGCTTGCCGTCTACATCTAAGAATCCGAGTCTACACAGAGCCTCATTTTGTGCAGTGCCTTCACACACACACAATTCTAAACGAGAGAGTTAGATAATACATTTACTGTGCTATTATTCTCTGTGTTAAATAACAGCACAGAAAAGAAAACGAAGAGGTGTAGGCAAAGGGAAAAAAGATAATAAACTGCATTTATCTGTCCTCAAGATAATAGTTCTATATTAGATATGTTGGGGAATTAATTACATGGATTTTTAGAATGTTTAGTACATTATAGGCATTGCAATACTTGTCACAAGACAAAAGGCCATTGAAATGATGCAGTACAGCCTTAGGCAGCCATAAAAGAACAAATTGTTCAAGTTTGTGCATCAGTGCGAGATCCAAAGAACCCTGGCTCCAAGAAAAATAGCACTGGAATTTAGAGATGTACCTACTCTGTGGATTTACCCAGAAGTGGACTGAAACCTGGACTCTGGCCTTTTGGTCCTGGGTTTGGTGCGCCTGCCTTTCCTCGTCAGCAGCAAGCTGAGAAATCACTCTTGAAAGTTTGCCTTGCAGGATTTCTTCCTTTGGTCATTTTGGATTTAGTAACGTCTTCCTCCTTGGGATAGAGTGCCTGTCAGGTACAGGTAACACCCTTATCCTGTGGCGTAAGCGACTCGCAAAGAGAAGACAGAGAGATGGGGGAGGTGGGTCAGGAAGGGTGCTCCTTAAATCTCTAAGCTAATATTTTCAGCCTCCCACCTCTAAGCTCCCCCCCACCTCCTTCCTCCCAAACTAATAAAAACAACCATTAAGAGAAGACAGACAGAGAAAAAAAAACAGTGCAGACCATGATCACAGAGGCAAGCAAAGCAGGTTACAAATTAGTGTGACACCATCAAGGTGACACTGTAGACAACCTCTGACACCCGACACAAAGCTGAATGCCTTGTGCCAAAAAGACCTTGAGCCTTGTCTTTGATTCTTATTGATCAAATACACAGATTAAATACAGTATCAGATGGCAAGGCTAAAGCCTGGGATTCTGCATACAGCGAAGACCCTCAGACATGAAAGAAGAGATATACAACAGAGATAGAGAGACAGATATACAGAATAATTGTGTTGTGAATAAATAGATGTAGGCTGAGGTAGGCAATTTCATCTGGCAGATGGGCAGGGCTTTTTGTACTTACTGCACTTCTTACAGGTCATGAAATCCAAATGTCAATAATATTAGGAATAAGGGACAACATTTTTAACGGCATTTTTGCAATCCCCAAACATTCCTGAGCATGTGCATCCTGCGACCAGCTGCTTCAAAATGGTGTGCACGCTCGTGTGTGTGTGTGTGTGTGTATATGTCCATTAATTCAGAATTACTCCAATTACGAGCTTTTGATGCTCCAAACCCCTCTTTCTAACCCAAAAGAGATGGAGAGCCCTCGGCCTGTCCAATCAGATCATTTTCCCTCCTGCCTGCAGCAGATGTAAGCAATTTACTTTTTTATTTCTGCATATTCAGTGCGAGCGGAGCTGTTGGTGACTTCTCACCCCGGAGCCTGCAGGATTCTAACCCTATCAAATTAAAGCATTTTGCTCACTTATTCCCAAGCGCTCGGCTGGTGCTTAGCAGGCCTCCCGCTGCATAGCAATGGCGGGCGTTCGTGTCCGCTCATACCCCGAGCCTAATCAGAGATTATTAAGGAAAATATACAGTGCTTTAATTTGATGAGACTGGTTATAGGTACTGCAGTTAAAGGTCACACTCTTGCGTGTATCTCCCTCAGTCACTGTAATATTTTCCTCTCGCTTGACAATCCTCAGCTCCAAACAATAGGCCAAGAAGACACGTTTATTTTTGTCACGCTGTGATGAGCTCAATAGGGACAAAAATGAATTATTTAAAGTTCACATAAACAACCAACCCCAGGCCAGGTTCCCCTTAGCCCACTCACCCCCTCTGCATTTTTGCGCACGTGTGTGCGTGCACATGCTTTGTCTCTCTCTTGCCTTTAAAGAACACGCAATAAAAACCATCCTCAGTTGGAAAGCAAAGCCATTTAGATGTCAAGTCCAGATACGATGGCAGCCGGTGGCCACTGCCTGCTGTTGGCTGCTGGGGGAGACCTGGCCCATTCCAGCCCTGCAGAAGTGCCTGGGTACATCCCAGCATCAGCTGCCTGGAAAGGACCTTTCAGGTTCTTTGGCTCTGAAAGCTTTCCCCACCCACCAGGAGGTAATGGAGCCATCCAGGGCAAAAGAAAACACACACAAGGCCTGATATGGCAGGCTCTGAGCCGTCTTGCTGCCACAGTGGAAACCGGAGGGGTTCAGCTCAGTCCTGTGCAATTTAAAGTTTGAGGGACTGAGGGAAACGCACCAACTCCAACCTGCCCGCCTGTGCCATGGTAATCAGCTCACAGCCTCGTCTAAATTCACACCGCTTCTAACAGAGGCTCTGCGGGTGTGGAAGGGGGAGGGCAAGAGGGGATACAACAATTTTCTTCTTCTGTCAGCCTTAACTCTGCTGCCATTTGTTAAAATAGCGAGGTAGTTCAGTCTCTCGTAAGAGCCATGTGGTGGCGAGAGAAACAGAGAGCCAGTGAGAGACGGGTGGGTTAATTCTAATCTCCTTTCGAGCCTAATGGTTTGAGCATATGTGTCCACGCAGCAGACCAACAGCAGGCTTATTTACCTCCAACATTTACATGAGAATTGCTTTATGCAGCTGTATGTAAAAATTCAAACCACACAGTGTCACTGTATCACACAGGTCAATCCAAAGCCCAGTAGCATTATAGCAAGAGACAAAAGCCTTACCACTTCACCAGGGTTTCCTTCAGGACTGAAAGTTGTTCTATTAAAAATGAAAAACAAAAACAAAAAAAATGTGAGCCTATTTCCACTGCTGCTCCCCTTTCAGACTCCCTTCACATTCCTCAAAGGCTGCCAAAATTATGAGGACCTGGAGCCTGATCCTGCCTTTGCCCCTCTCAGCAGGCCGCAGGGAAGGCTGCAAAGGACGTCAGGATCAGGCCAGCTTCATTTTGTGTCTGTGAATAATCCCGTTAGCTGATCCCCAGGCATAGACTTTTTATATACACATTACTGACGGGCAAAGGCAGAAGTGTTCATGGAGGTGCGGTTTCAGTATTTATCCTAAACAGAGGCAGACAAGCTGAGGCTGCTTGGGATGCTATAGGCATCCTGGTCCGTCTGGTAAATTGCTTGTGATTGCCTGGTCGTTGGTTTGTTTTTCTCCCCCCAATTTGAAGGGTCTGTGATATCTCCAGAAAAGCCATAGCTATATGTGCTGTGGAAATACATGCCGTATGCATTTCTTCAGAGAAATGCGAAATCCTGCACTGCAGGAGAAATCAGGATCTTTCAAAATCACCTCAGTTATATTGTGCATGCTGATGGTATCCCACCTTCTGCCATAAGAAAAGCCACTCTGCTTCAGGACCTCTAATTCTAACTGTTTCTAAAGTAGTCTAATAAGCTTTGACTGGTAAATTCGACCAGTATTTCTAGCATGAACGTGGTCAGATACAGCATTAGCAGTCTCTGCAGTGGAACTCCCTCAAAAGACACAAAAGTATATCAAGGGGAAAAAAGTTACCTGCACTTTTTTCAAACTTCATAAAAACTTTTTCTGTGGAGGCTTGGGACAGTTCTTATTTTAGTCTGAACCAATTATTCAGCCTTAATACCTGGACCCTGGTATGCTTCTATCTTTGATCAGAAAGAACTTGCCTGAAGGCCAGCTCAAGAGAGGTTCAAAGTCAAATGCTTTGATTTAAACCACTCTGCTCCCATCCGTGAAAGAAGATGAGAAGAAGCTCTCTAGTATAAGACAGATAAGTGCAATGCAGCATGTCACATGCAGTATTACAATGCAAAGCATACAAAAAGAGATGTTTCGGGGAGCAGAGTGCTTAAAACACAAATCACCCTAACAACGTGGTGGTTTTGGCAGTGGTAAAACACCCTAGGAATTACAGCAAAATTCTCTAGCCTGTGAGAAGCTTCACATATTCCACAGTAATGCAAGAAACAGAGATGTTCAGCACGACCAAGGACCAAGAGTTAGATGCTCGTGGCCTGTGAGCCTCTGAAACAACACTTGTAAGGGTCTGCTAGAAATGTATGGAGGATGGGATGCTGCTGGACCATGCCAGTTCTCTGAACAATTCTTTCCCTGAGACATTTTGTCACACCACTCCAAATAACCATTTAGCTATGCGACTACAAAGACCTTTACAGAGTTTGTAAAACTTGGAGCACGCTAGAGACCCCTGCCCTCGTATCTTACGAATAGTAGGATAATACCTACTGCCTGCCACGGAAAGGGACAGGACTCAGCCTGAAATATCACCCCAGATTCTGCACAGAGAAAGGAAGCACAGTCTTCTGATGGCAATCAGAGTTTATTCTCCTTTCCTACTTTCTTCAAGTACCTTGATGAATATTTCAGCCTTTGAACCCACATACACACAGAAAGAAAAAGTTCTCCTTGGGCTTCACACAGGAAATGAAATGCAGAAAACACAGTATCAAAATACAGCCTTCCAGTGACAGTGTCACCATTTTATTGCTCGGGTTGTAATCACTCTTCGGGGGAGCGATCACTTCCCCACCACGTACAGCAAAACAGCAGGCAGGCTGCACTGGCTGGAAATACAGGGAGACGATTTCCCCCCCTTGCCATTCAGAACTTCACTTTGTTTACAAGAACTAAGGGAATAAAAAGGCGAAGGGCTTTTTCAGATATCTTTTTCCACTTCTGGTGAATAAAAGTAACTTTCCTTTAACTATTAGTGCTGTGGCAAATACGTTTAGTCACTGTATCCTGCTGGGTCTTTTTACTGGGGAAGTTTTTGATGGCAGAGCCCTTTTTTTCTTCCCTGACTGGTACCTTTAGGCATTTTCCTATCTTCTTCTTTTCATTAATTTGCCCCTATCTCTCCCTTCTGGTGTCCTAGTAATTCAAATAGGAGAAGTCCAGAATTCATTGCAGCATAATACAACTCTATTAAAGCAAACCAGATTTGACTTTTTCCTCGGAATTTTTTCCTTAGATTTTTTTCCTTGGATTTTTTCCTGGTGCCTCTTTGGAAGAGAGCTCTCCAAATCCCATCCCCACAACTGTACCAGTGATTTCAGCAAGACTGCCCTTGAGGGCAAGCTGTGCTGGCCAAGGCCTCCTTTCAAGGTGTTCCCTGATGGGGAATTAGAAAACAGTCGTGGTAACATGTTTCAGGGCTGCTATGTCACCACACCTTGTGGTATCACACTGCTATACACCATGCTCACAGCACACCAGCAGCAGTGGTGTAAGCGAAGAAGACAAGCTAAGTGCTTCTGATATTGAAAGACGTGACTGAAGCCACAAAAAGGGAAGAGTTTGAGGGCAAGGCATTCAAACTCTACCTCCCCCACGCGCACACACACACAATAACCAGCATAAGGGAATCTTGATTTAGAGGTGATGTTTTCCTCGTTCTGACTATCAAGACATATTCCTTCTTTTCAGGCTCTGGAAAGGTCTGTTAAAAACGTATAAACCCATAAGTAAAAGAAAATTAAAACCAACGTGCGAAAAAGCATGCTGGGGCTAAGGAGACACGGTACAAGAGATCAAACCATCAGAAAAGTAAAACACAGGGAAGGATAAACAAGAGCAGGAAAGAGACGGCACAAGAGGAAGAGAATAATTAACAAAGAGCATATGCTATATGGAGCAGGAGAGTCCAGCTCATAAAAAGCAAACACTGATCTCCCTTTCTGCTTACAGAGTAATTCTGGAGGTTTTGAGACGAGAATGATGAGAAACTCATTTCCAAGGTGCACCTCAGATGTTTGGTGCACAACTCCACAGAAGGCCACAGCTTGCTGCCATCAACCAAATGCATCTTCCAAGAGGTGAAATAAAACTTTAATACAACCTACCCTGTTAAACTACCCAGCAAGATGCTAATTTTCTGCTTAGCAAATTCAAGTTTTGTGAATGCTGCTTGCTATGCTGCTTTGTCTAAACCATGGCTTGCTAAACTCCACATACTTCCACACACACTAGAAACATTCCAGGTAAAATACCGAGGGAAACCTGACACAGCTTGGGATCTATCCAGGTGAAATGCACTGTTAGAAACTAGGGTGCAAGGAAGAATAGTTGTTTCTTGGTTCAAAAGTTCCTGCCATGTTCTCTCCCAAGGAAGGATCTCTGCTTTTTCAGCATGCTGTCAGTTTCCACCTCTGGTAACATGCAAAAAACATTTCGGTGCTACTCCAGTATAGTTAGAGGGCACCTTTTGCAGCCACTGCTTTTGAAAAAGAAGTTTTTTGAATCCCACAGCACGACCTTCCTCCAGAGAGGTAAATCTACACGGACATGACAAGAGAGATCTTAAAACCTCTTCAAGAAGATGAGCCAGAAAGTGAAGAAAAAGAAGAGTCAGAGAACCTTGAGAACACATCAAGGTTTGGTAAATGTCATGGGGAACCTTACAGCGCTCTGGTCACTTTTGTTTCTTGCTACAAAGCCTAATGCAGTGTGTGTGTGCATGCGCGCAAGCACACATGTGCACAGCTGGCCTGTCGTCTTCTACACTGACAGGCCAGGAGGAGCCGGGTTTTTGGTTGTGACATGAAACTCTGGAATTCAAGCAGGGATTCACAGTTCATAAGGATGCTGTCAAAGAGAGATGAGAGAAACGGGAACTTCAGAAAAATGTGCTGGATTATAGAAAAGAAATTAACCAATCACAACGTAACTTAAGTGAATGAAGAGAGAACAAGGGAAGAAGGAATGAAAATTGCTATGGGGGAAAGGATGGGTTGAGAGCGCAGAAAATGTCAGAAGCTTAAATGAAAACCTTGCTTTTATTTTCTCTTTAGAGTGGCAATATCAAACATCAGGAAATGACAAAGACATCGTAATTTAGAAATATACCTGCATCTAAACAGGAAACAAAACTAAAATGTCAGCGCCTTTTGGCCAGAAGACTGGACAATCTCTAGCTGAGAATGAACACGAGAAACTGCAGATCTAGCAGAAACTGTCAGTAGCTAACAGAGCTAGCAAGGTGGTGCACTATAACATGGGGAGGGAATAGCAGTACCTAACGCCTTTGTACCTACTTCTTGTACCTTGTAGTATCATTTTCTTCTTCTTAGAGGAGATAAAGAGGATTTATGGAAGACCTGTCAGTCAGTCCTTAATAGCTTACTAGATTTTCGAACAAATTTGAAGAAAGAATCAAAAGGAGTAAAGGGTAGGTATTTACTATGTGGGTTTCCTGAAGCTAGACTGTGCCAGGCTATCCTGAGAGGTTTTTTGATAAAAATTATTTTTTAAATTAAAATTCTTAAAGTGTATCCTGTCTTCTTTAAAGTATTTCAGCCGGTGCCGCTTGGGAACTACTTAGTTCACTGGGGGAAAATAGAGAATTAGTCAGAAATCTAAGGTCTGGGTTGGTGACAGAGGAAGTGAAGATGTAATAAGCTGCAGGGGGAAATACAGGGTTGGAGAGAAGATATTAGGGGAGCTCCTCAAAGATTCGTCTTTGGACTGATCTCATTTAATGGTTCATTAATAAACTTGGCACAAAAAGTAAGAGTGTTCAAATCAAATTTGCAGATTGTACAAAGTTGGGAGGCGCCATCAACACAAACGAAAATCGCAATATCATACAGGAAGAATTGGATGACCTTGAGGACAGAAGTAATAGAAATGGGATGAAATTGAACAGTACAAAATGCAAGGTCATACACTAAAGGACTAATAATGAGAATTTCTGCTAGAAGCTGTTGGGAATGACAAAGGAGGAGAAAGACCTGGGTTTGCTAGTTGATTACAGGATAAATATGTGCCGTAATATAATGCAACTGAAAAGGCAGATGCAATCCTAGGATTCATCACCTGTAATAGTGCTAATAACGAGAGGAAAATATTAATGCTACTATACAAAGCACTGGTGAGATGCTATCTGAAATACAGCGTAAATTCTAGTTACCCATGCTAAAGAAGGATGCATGCAAATTGGAGCAGAGGGTGCAAAGAGGACTATTACAATGATCAAGAAACTGGAGAATTTCTGAGACGAAAGAGTCTGCTTGTTCAGTCTACCTAAATGATGGCTTAAAGGGCCACAGACACAATTCAGGAACGGGGGTGTCCACACCAGCTACAGAAGGATATATATATGTAGGGGTGACTCAGGAAGAAATGTCTATAAACTGGCTTTGAGTTCATATAATTTGGAAATTACGAGATGTTTCTAACCATTGGAGTAAAGATCCTGAAATGACCTTCCAGTGAGTGTAGCGGAGGAAAAAAAATCCCAAACCAAAATACTAAAATGTATGTAGACAGTTTAAAAATATAATCTGATCAGATTACAAATGCTACAGCATAATTTATCATGCTGGCCATGAGGCAGCAAAATGTATTTGATATTCCATACATGTTCTTATGTGAACAGGTAGTCTTTTGTATTATTCCTTTAAGGCTCAGGAAGGGACATCACTTTGCCATACAAATGGACAACACCAGTAAAGAGTAGACTTTACAACAGGAGAAGAATCTTTTGGCAATAAGACTTGGTCAAGTTATTATCTTGAACTGATAATGAAAAATTGAGTTCCTATGTATGTCATATCCCAAACACATTTTAGGGAAGGATGATACTTTTTTAGCTGAGAAGACCTGTGCATAAAATATTTATTTTTTCCTAATCCTAAGAGGCTGTTTGCCAGCAGTAAGATATGCTCTTTAGTTTTCTCTGGAAATATGTCTTGACATCAATAATTTATTATAAGTCTTAGATTTGGTTGTCTATGACATAAATCAGCTATTGGTACCCATATAGCCCACTGGAAACAGTTTTGGTTTTTACAGATTTATTTTCATGAGAAAGGAAATCTGAATAAAATTGTAAAACAATCTGGTGGTAACTGAGGCTCAAATCCCTGAGCTTTATATACCCAAACAAAAATTTGGTGACAGAAAACTCTCTTGTCTCCCTGACCTGAGTATTTTCCAGCTCTGACCTTTTTATGTCATTTAAAAAAAAAAAAAAACCAAGCCAAAACAGAATTTGCAAAAGGCCAGATAAAAAAAACCCAACACTAAACAGAAAAACATAACGACCAGGAGACATCACAGGAGGAAACAAATAAGAAAGCACCCATCTGAATGTTCACCCAGAAAATAACTTTTGTAACAGTTTGTGAGAAATGAAGAAGAACTGGGAAGGAGCAACTCAGAAGAAAGCTGATATTTTTGCTGTCTGGGCGGATGAGCATTGACCTTGCGGCTTCCAATACTGTATCCAACTACAGCATATATCTCCTCAACTTTATAAAGGCACAAGTTCCAAAAACTTTCCCCACTGAGCATTACAATAAACCACTAAAAATGGAATAATTTAGCAACTGCTACGGTAGTACATAAGCAGGGTACTAATGACATTTTCAGTGCTGGGGCAGGGCATGTTACTTGCTTCCCAATCCTAGATGGAATTTTTCAGGAAATTAGTTTCTTCACTGAAAAACCTAGCTTCGAACTGATCACTGTTATCTGTAAAATCTAATAAATAAGGCCAAAAAAAAAAAGCAAAAACATTCAGAAAAGTCTAGACACAGACTTTCAACATTTTTTAACCATATACTTTGCTATTTCTCTCCAGACAATATTTTCAGTCCAAATATTGTTGAAACACATTAAAATATAACATGAAAACAACCCAAGCATTTTTGATATAGGTCAAGCAAAGTATTTTTGATAACCCAATGCACTTTTGTGGGGGAGGATTGATTCTTGTGTGACGTATCTTTTTTTTTTTTTCCCCAAATGTCAGAAATGTCAGCTAAGGCCTATTTTATAATTTTTTCTTTAATCTTAGTTACTGGATGAGAAAAACCAGTTATTCAGCTGCTCCAATTGCAACAGTTGGAGGGACAGAAGGGGAGATTTTACACTGCTGGAGTTTAGACACCTAAACTGGCCAATGCTGCTTGTGCTCAACAAAAAATAATGATGAAATGAATCCTCCATTGTCTCACGGATGCCTGGGGCCAGTGGAGGATGTCTGTGACAGGAATGCTACCACAGCTTCACAACAAAACTACTGGGGAGTAAGGCTACACACAAAATACACAGGTATATACAAATAGGCATATAAGTATGTAAATAGGTAATAGGCATATATCAATGTACTCGAACGACGTGAATATATGAACACATTCCTGCTTTGAAATGGCGTTCTCTATTATGAATGTTCTCACTGATTTGAAACCTCAACTAAATATTACATTAAGAAACGTTCCTTAATTACAAACATGGCAGGCAGCTACAGTTATTTCTTTCTGCATTGACATGATAACATTATCTCACTGTAAATTCTTGATTCACTTTCTAAGGTAACTGGAATGGCTACCAGTGCATAAATAAGGAAATGTGGGGATATGCTGTAGAGGGCTGCTGACTACTTACGGTTGTACGAGAATAACCTCATGCAGTGGAATTCAATTTGCCCATTTACACGGATGTATCTTGAATGGGAAGCGTCACTGTTCTGCCTTGCCAAGCACTACAGAACCTGCTATGGAAACACAATAAAACCAAACAATTAGTTAGAATTATTGCTCTTAAAGAAAACTGATTTGCTTGTCTGTCTTCTAAGAAAAACTCAGTTACCGTATAATATCAACCATGGCTTGACTGGCAGTGATTTTCCCGATCTAGTCTGCTGGGAACCTTAAATGAACACCAGCAATTATAAACCCAAAACCTTCAGCAATTTGTAGGCATTATCTCAGGATAATTGCCCTGAAATGTTCACGTTGCAAAGCAAAGGTAGATAATTTAAAAATCCATCTTTCTCTGTCTGCACTACAAGTTGGGCATAACACTCTTCCCTCCTGTGGGCCTTGTAGTCGTATAATAAAGCTTGGAATTGGTCCTTTGAAAATGCCTATTGCTGTGTTTTAGAAAGCAAAGAGGCCAGATCTGAGTTTGAACTTTTCTGTCTTTATTATTTTTATAAAATGAACCCCAAGTCATATTTTCTGGCACAAACAGAGAAAAACTGGAATATTAAAAGTTAAGGAACCAAACCTGCCCTGAGAAGCACTGGACAATAACATTCATTGCAAGAAAGTTCTCCTGCTTCCTGGGCAAGATGACTACCCCTCAGAAGGAAACACTGGGTTTTAGCGGCCTGATGGCCACCCAGGCACTAACTGAGCTTAGTATTTTCTGGGAGTTTTACTTACGAGCTTCTAAAAGTGCTCATAAGTGCTCAGCTCCCTCCCTACAACTGGGAAAAACCTCCTGAGAAGCGCTGAACATTTCTGTCTTCTCATGACTCACACAACTGCCTCATCTGTAGGTGGTTTCCTCAGTTCCTTGCCCCCATCCTACCGAGCAGGCAACTGAAATGCATTCATTGCCTTACTGATTTAAAACAGCTCTTCCCTCCACTGCAAGGAAGGAAGACTGTTCCTGGCTGACAAGCAAAGCGCAGTGATCTCTGAGCTCCTTCTGCAAAGAACTAGGAGGAAGGAGGATGTTTGGAGTGAGGGGGGACAGAAAGCCACACTCCAAATGTTTCGGAGACTTTTAGGAAAACGAGCCATCGCTATTTTTTTTCTTGCTTTGACATAGTCAAACCACACAAAAAATCCTCAGTGAAATTGCACTTTTGTAAAGCCACAAAGCTTGTCTCTGTGAAGAATGGAGAGTACTGACTTCTGAGAGAGGAAGAAGAGGCCCCCAGAGCAGAAACACCTGGTACAGTAGGTATCTAGTACCTGTACCTGTACTTTAATTTATCAAAACTAAAGGAGTCCAGCTCAGCATTTTCCAGGGAATTGTTATTAAAAAGTCAGCAAAAATTAAAGCTGCGTAAGCCCAAACAAAAGATTGGGTGTCAAAAAGACTGTATAAAGAGAGCATTTACTAAACAAGAAGTCAATGGAATAACTAGTATATTGGAAATCTTCAATGGATGCTTTGGGTATTCACCCAATACCCTTCTGTTTGGAGTCCTTACTTTCTTACAGGGAGTAGAGGAAAACTCAAGGAACATTATTATCAAGGAAATATCCCTGCAATATTCTGAGTTCCTGTAAATTTTGTTGATTCTTGACTGTGCTGGTCTTGGGAGAAAGCCTGAATTTGAAAGACTGATACAGTTCATTCCACCACTCATGGCTCATCTGTGAACACCACGAGAAGACTGGGACTTGACTACTTTGTGCCTTTTGCATTCAATATAGAATCATAGAATCATAGAATTGCTGAGGTTGGAAGGGACCTTTAAGATCATCGAGTCCAACCTTTAACCTACACTGACAAAAGCCACTTCTAAACCATGTCCCTAAGTGCCCCATCTACCCTTTTTTTAAACACCTCCAGGGATGGTGAATCCACCACCTCCCTGGGCAGCCTATTCCAATGTTTAATAATATCTCTTTCCTCTTCTTTCCTTCACTCCATCGTTTTTTCACGCTCAGTTTATACTATAAAATTGCAAAGTACCGATGTTGACATGCTTCATCAAACCATTTGGGAGTCAATAACAGTCAGTCCCGCTGACAATCACATATTTATTACTTGAGTTTCCCTTTGAAACAGGACTTGCTGTCAGGCAGGGCTCCATTCTGCGTAGTGCTGGAAGACTGCAAAGCATGACAGGAGCACAGGATATTACCAGCTGTGCCAAACACATGGCGAGATCAGACCAAAGGGTAGCAGACACACATTCTCCCTTACTCCAGCACTGTCCAATGCCATAGCTGTCCAAGTGCACTTGTTTTTATAGGCCCTGAAGAGTTAGCTTTTTTCTTTTCCCTTTTTTTTTTTTAATTGAGGCACAGAGTGAGCAGGGGAGAGGAGAAAAGGGGAAAGGGGAGTTATCAGCAAGAGGGCCAGCTGAGCAAGGTTGGTGACCCGATTTCAAGCATACTGGGGGTACTCTGTGACCCCTGTAATTTTACTGTCTCCTGCGTTATCGCTTGTGATTTTCACTGGAGTCAAATGATACATCAGGGAACAGTAAGGATTCCAGCAGCCCACAGACAGGCAGAATACAAAGTACCTACCAAAACAACTGCCATACCTCTAAGATATATTTTAATCCTTTTGAATGGAGACTCCAACTGCCTATCCAGATCCCCTAAGGCTTCGTTAATTGAAAACGCTAGAGAAGGGACCTTTTTTAACAATAATGGGCCTAGCTCACAGGGCAGAAGCTCTACAGGCTTCTGTAACACAGCTCTCAAGGAGTTTAATCCAGATTCAAACATCCTCTCTTTGGAGTTGTGGAATGGAGCTTGTTCCCCATGAAGACCCATTTTCCTCAAAGACCATACAAAAAAATCCTTGCTCGCGCCAATGATGCCATGCCCAGTGTAGTCCCACCAAATAGCAAGAGCTCATAATCTCACGTAACTTAGCAACAACACAGTGCCCTACCAGAGACTGGACTGTTTCAAAAAACAGTTTCAAGGAAAATATTCATCAAGAAGGAACTGAGGTCAGAAGAGATCTTTCCTGGAAAAAGAATGGAAACAGGACAGATATACTCTTTTTTGGGTGGAATTTCAACTTGCACAAAAACCAGTTTTCTGCAGTGTCTGACCCAGTCTTTAAGTTCATCATGGCTATCTTAAAAAAATAAAAGCAAATAGGAAATTTAAAATATATGCTACATTCCGCTTTCAAGTTAAAAAATGGTACCTTTTTGAAAAACTAGTGAAGTCCTGTTTCATTTCTTGTTGGAAAGGGGAAAATAGTCTTTATTTCAAATCAGTTGAAAAGAGCAAAAGGTAAAGTGACAAAACAGAGAGGGTTATATACACTTCCCTTTACACAGAGATAAAGGCACTGAAAAACTTTAACCAAGACACTTCTGGCAAGGTTTCTTACTTGAACTGAAATGCATTTTCTATTTAAAAAGTTTAGGCAAGGAAGTTTTGACTAAGTATAGTATTCATACACCTTTTAAAAACTGCTACAAGCTGAACACGTAATTCCAAATCCCTCTGGAAAAGTCCTATAAAATTATTATCAAATAAATAGAATTGTATAGTAATGACAGGAAACCATCTGTGAAATTGACTGGAGAATTAGTTCCCTGATAGCAAATGCAGACGGCAAGGCAAAAAGTGCTGTAGAAGTTTGTCCCCTCCAAAATGCGAATATTTTTAATCATTCAGTGAAAGATTTCTTTCTTTCTAGTAGATTAATGTGTGAAGAGTCTCTGCACTAAAAGTGTGTTCTGAATTCCTTATAATTTTTAAAGAAGAAATCCGATCCAGATTATAGCAGTAATGGTTTCTTTCTTATTCAAGTGCTTGTAACAGAGTACTATTTGAATGCTGAGATTGCTGACATGCTTGCTATTGCGTGGCAGTTTGTAACATGGGCCCCTGTTTCACCCATTCTGCTGTTTTTCCAACAACGGATTCATTTTGTTCTAGCCAGTGGTTACCCACCACATGACAGCATGTGTGTTGCAGGTGGCATAGGCCAGGTCTGAACCAATGATCTACAGCTCACCTAAAACAGTTATGTGACTCTGATGGCCTAATGCTGCCAACAGGGAGCTGTTGCAGGGTCTGAAGTGGAGACAGAACAGATTTCTTCATGTCTCAAACAAGCAGAGATCAGGTGCTACTCTACAGAGTACAGGCAATGGAACTATCAGGCATGCAGCCTTATTGTGACAGTTGATCCTTCAGTTTGCAACTAAAAGCAAGGTTTCTAACCCAAATTTCTGTGAACTTTCCCTCCCTCCTGCTCCCTCCGTTGGCCTTGCAGAGCCTTTTGGCCATTTCAAGTTAGAACCTTAGGGTTTAATTATTAGTATGACAAGCAGAGCTTTCACAGAGGTGAAGGGGGAGTGCAAAGGTGAAGTGGCTGGAGACATCCTGCCTCAATAGGGCACAGGCAGCAATAACGCCTTCCCACCTTTCCCAGCTTAGCTGACGACACTTTCACAGACCAGCTGGCTGCGGGCCCAGGTGGCCCACGGTCCTGATCATACCCTCCATCTCCCAGCTATCTTTGGAGGGTGCAAAGCTGCTTTTGGGCCAGGGGCCCCACTGTGATGTGGATATAGAAGCACTAATACTATAGGCAAGAACACTGTAGGGAGCAATAGGTAGCCTTTTATGTGCATACATCCATGTCTACGCACACACATGCTCCCTGGGGCAGAAACCTTTCTAAGTTCTTTTGACCTCTTAGTGCACCTTTTCATTTTGATCTTTTTTAAGTCCAAGACTTATGCTTTAGGTTTTGGCACAAGATGAGAAACAAAATAATCAACATCATTAGTAGGCAACTCTCCCCTGTGTCCCCTACACCCATGCCATTTACATGCTACTTGCCCTTGTAATAACACTGTATGTATCAGACAAAACCCCACTATTTCATTGCCTTAAAGAGGAAAATGTTTTCAACTCCCCTATGCGTTCTTGCCTAGTTCATGGCTTGATTTAATTTTACAAGGCAAGAGCTGGAACAATTATCTGATTCTTCATGTACAGCAGGCTTTCAGTGGTCATTTCTGAAGTTTTACTGGTTCGTAACCTCTGTAATCAGAAGACCCGGTTAAAAAAAAAGAAACTAAGTGAACAGGCAGGAATCTGTTCATATTATCCCTTCCTAGCTGTCCAGGCTTTCATCCTCTTTTCTCCCACACATGCCCTTATTGCTCTGCTACTCACCCACCAATGAGGGTCTGTCAATGGCAGTGAGAGGTCAACATCAAAGCACTTTTACAGCTAGCAGCTTGCAGCTAATGCTGGCATTATGGAGAGAAATAGAGAGAGAGAGAGAGAGAGAGAGAAGCATAGGGATTGAATGAATGGCCCTCTCATATAGAAAGAGACCGAAGAATAGAACAAAACCTCCTATTCTCCCACTCTTTATAATACTCCTGGGCCGAGTGTGCGTATGTGGTACACAGCTGAGTTTGAACTGCATTAGCACTCTTTCAGTTTACAAACAAGAGGCCTAATTTAGAAGAAAAATCTCCTATCTGATTATTTCTTTGTGTTCACCCATGTGGTAAAAAATGTCTGTACAGAGAAGGGAGGGGGGCTACAGAGGTGGCTTATTAACTTCTTTGGCTGTATCATGATTGTGAAGGGCAACTGGGAGATCATTATTCATCCATAATTTTCAGACTCAAGGAAAAAAAGTATTAAAACAGTCCCTCAAAAAATATATTTATTTCAATATGGATTACTATTTTTCTGAAGAAGGAGATGGAGAGACTATGCATTAGTCCCACACCAACTATATGACTGATGCTAGTCTTATACCCTGCCCACACAAAACCCCAGGAATTATTTTTGTCCCGTGCAATTGACATTGAGATTGGATGTCTTCCTATAAAGACGTTATAGGCTTGGTATAGTGAATTTCACAATTTGATGAAATTACCACCTCATGCTAGGTAGATAATTGTAATCATCCCTCCTGCCTCACCAATCTGTAATTCTGTTGGAGAGGAGGAGGGGAGAAGGGGATTCAAAAGCTTGTATGACTGCAAAGTTGCTACATAGAGACCCTAGCAGCAGGCTTAGGGATGAATATTGTTTCCAGGATTGACAATGAGTATTATTGGGCTTTTCTCCCTTCTCTGGAGTCTGGGACATACCATCCTTCTAGGATCACCTGGGGACACAATTTAACAAATTTCCTGCTCCCATGGGGAAATTAAGTTTTGGCAACATCTTTGATCTCTCCTGCACTTTCCTAGTGACAAATTAAAGTCACAGTATTTATCTTCTACTACACGCTTTACTCTTATAATAAGGAGCCTCAGGAAAAAAGGTGCAAAAAGAAGTTAGACTTATTTCACATCTCTGCAGACTATACTGTTCCTAAAAGACTGAATGTGATCTGCTTGAAATGGCCAAGTGAAGACTTATAGGGCCTTTGGGGGAGAGAAAGGCAGCTTTGAAAGAAATACTGGGAAGAAGGTCACTTGGATTCCCACTTGCACTAATGCCTGAGGCTGTTGCAACTGCCAATGAAGCGGACAGCTGGATACACCATCAGCATACATCAAGGCAGCATAACACCTCCAGACCCAAATTCTCTCCAAATCAGGGATTTCTGACAGCAAGAGTTGGTTCATATCCATGCCTTAGCAAACTATTTTTAAAACTATTACAAAAACTATTTTAAACTATTATAAAATGCATTGTTCTATCTGAAACAGTCTTTACTCTGCACAGACTTACATCAGGGGTAACTACAGGGGTACAAGAAGAAGGGATATAAGTGAAAAATCTTAGTGACTTTGAAAGTTTTGCCATGTTTTTCCTCCTTGAATTTAGGATGCAGAGATCACAGAATGGCTGGAGGAGTTCACAAGTGAGAGATACTGAAAAAAAAACTGATCTTGGAGACTAACATGAAGAACATAACAAAGATCTTGGAAAACAGCTGGATTGGTTTAGGTGGATCTGTTTGCTGGGGGATTTAAACTGCCTATGTTTTCAGAGATGGACCCTCCAAGTTTGACATGTAATGAATACTAAGACTTGCTTTTCAAGCATAAATATGACAGAGATCTTAACCATGCTAGTATCCATTACTTACTGCTAAAAAAAAACCACTACAAGACACGAAAAAAAGAACAAACTGTAGCATAAATATGTCTGTGACATGTAACTGCAGGATGCCTTGAATGCCTTTTGAATATTAATGCTTTTCTATTTTATTATAGATTTTTTCATGTTGAGTTTTCTACGTATTACTGTATAGATTTTTGAATCAGAAATCAGCATAATCAGCATTAGACAAACACCTTCAAATTTTTTTCACTGTATCTTCTCACAGGACAATACGTAACAGGGTACTCCCCTTACACAAAGGCCTCCAGGGTTTTTTGTATTGTTCAGGATAATGAATGTGTAACTTAGTTTCTTATATACTGATTTATTTTAAACAGAAAGCACACTCAATAACCTCAGAGAGCTGTGTTCCAACCATGTTGGGTAAAAGGGAGAACGGCAAGTCCAGAAATCAATGAACGAAAGACTGCTGGATCAAAATTGGTGTTAATTGGTGGATAAAAGAATGACGACACAGGATCTCCCATCAACCCTTTATGGGAGTGCAAAACACCTGTCCCTAGGCTATGAACTAAAAAGGGCTGAAAGGATTAATTACATTACTGTCCTTTGAGGGTAACCGTATTGGCTCTGAGCTCAGCAGAAGGAAAGCAGATAAAGGATATCATTATTATTACTGCTACTGTTTTGCACACTCAATCGAGACTAAGCCTGACTATATAAATCTAATGGTTTAAAGTCTTTGCCATGACATTGATCTGTTTTGAAAATCCACATAGGAGCAGTGAGCACCAGTTTAAGCAAGAAGCAGTTCTGGGAGCCAGTATACCAACTCAAAACTTTTATTTATCATCTTGAATATAGCTGTGATGGTTCATTAGTTAGTGCATGTTCACAACTATACACTGTTTCAGACAGAAAATAAGGACATAAATATTTAACCTTTGAAAAGGAACTCATTTACTGGAAATCCAACTTTATGAACTAAGGTTATAAATAACTCCGATGCACTGCAATCAGCATAGTATAATGCGACCACATGAATGGCTGAGTCGTCTTTAACCTTTGATTGTTTAAAAGTGCAGATATTCATTTGTACTAAAGATTAGCGATGACGAACACTGAAATGAAGCTGAGTATCATCAGGCACAGACTTGTATGGAATATGTCCCTGAAGTGAAAGTACTCCCCTCTCCTCCAGTTTCTACCCCCAAGATTTCTTTCATTCATGGTAATTCAGTTGTAGTCTGTCAAAATACTGAAAGGAACATATATTTCAAATTTATCTGTAGGGATTTTGTAATGCTAGAACGGGGCTTTCACTTTGCCAAAAGATATCTCCTGAGAGAGGTCTGTTCATGTTACACACTTTTTAAGCAATTGTATTAAAATGCCATGTGTAAAATACATTTTTTAAAGTATATTCTCCCACACTAAATATCTGCTGCACAGGAGATGCATATTAGCACAATACACAGAGAAAATTCAAAGTTTCATTTTTACAGGGTCGTTCCTTGACATTGTTCTTGCAATTCCAATTCTCTGGCAAAAGAGGCCTGTTAGCAACCGGGGAAGGGTAATTCTTACTGGTGTTTTTTGGGTAATCGATTGTCTAAGCAGATGATTTAAAGATGATTACACTGCAATGTTTTATAGTAATGGAGAGCACTTCCAGCCTTCTGAAGACTTCCAAGTCATCCCTGAACTAAATCTTTCAACAGGTGGGACTTCACATGTACCAGTGAAGTAAACCACTTACTCCTCTATCATTAAACACTTAATAAATGAAGAAGGTGAAGCACGGGATAATCATGTAACCTGTCCAAAAACTGCAGTAGAAGACAGAGCAAAAAGACTAAAGATCATAAATCTCCCAAACATGCTCTTCAACGAGAAGGCACGCAGGGTCATGCATTCCAAATATTGCCACTTTACACAGCTTTACTTCTCTTGATCTGAAAGTATTTGCTAATTTTGCAGGCTACTGCAATACAATTTACTGACCAATTTCATGATGAAACAATTGCATTTTCAAAATTACTGATTTTTGTGTGAAAATAAGGAACTGTCCCACCCCGAAACACAAAATGAGAAAAAACTCAAGAGAGATACAGAAGACATTCTTGAGTAATCATTCTTTTATACAAACAATATGACAATGGGTTGGTTTTTTTTCTCTAGTTCTGTTCACTTTCCTTAATTCTTTGTGCTAAGGGTTTGAACCATGTTCTGGAGAGATGCAAAGCTTCTTCTGTATTTAAGGATATTAAAACTAGGCAGTGTGTGCCTAGTTCCAAAAAATGGAATTTTTTGTCCATTAGGAACATCTGCCTATTCCAGGAGGGATATCAGAAAACGTGTCCAGGCAGAAACACAAATTGAGAAAATGTCTGTGGCAGCATATGAAATAACCACAACAGGATAAATAATAAAATATTTACCATGACACAGTAAGTCTCCCTCACCATGGCAGCCTAGGGCAGCCTCTCCAACAACATACTTCCAGCATTAGGTCATGGAAGTGGTGTCAGAAAATGGTTTATTGTAAATTACGGCCTGGATTGCCATATATCCACTACACCTCCAGGAATCTGAACTCTGAAGTCAGTTAGAGGTAGGGTTACATCTAGAAGAAAGGATATCTTCCCTGGGAGATAAAACAATACAGCACTTCTATGTTTTACAGATGTAGTGAGAGGAAAAAAAACATTGGAAATGGACATCAAGCTGGGGGAAACTTTTCTGAAACCAGAAAGCGTTTTCCAGAAAAGTCAATTAAAAAGGTTTGTTTC
Organism: Rissa tridactyla; assembly: GCF_028500815.1. NCBI lineage: Eukaryota > Metazoa > Chordata > Aves > Charadriiformes > Laridae > Rissa > Rissa tridactyla. The sequence goes on from NC_071474.1 coordinate 5,507,756, forward strand.
TTGAGCATTAATACTAACCTTGCCCCTTATTTGGCCTTTAAACTGTAATACAGAGTCTGTTTCTGATTTTAATTTCATCTGCTCTTATCACTTTGAAATACGCAAAATCTCTGTCATCTATTTGATAACCATGGTGTGTGACACAGCTTGCACAGAACATCCCAGCACAAATGACGTCAATAAACATAGTCAAATCATACAACTACTTTTGTAGCAGTATTCCATTACTCTGTTTCCCAGGACTTTCTTCTTCTGGTTGCAGAATTTGGGGCATCCAAAATAGCAACTATTCCTAATCTTTACCTGAATCACATTAGCAGCAGTGCCCCACCAGCATTACGTTTGAACAGACCAAAAGGCCACGTTCCATTAAAGGGTAAATAAATTGATGCCACGGAGCTGTGAGAGACAAGTTAATACTTTCAAAGATAGAAATTTTTAAAATAGAAAATGTCAATTTTTTTAACCTGAAAGCGAGATTTCACTCACAAGCAGACTTCTAGACTTCTCTCTTCCTTTTTTTTTCAAGTAATCTTAACTTTGATAAAGCTGATTATTGACTGAAGAAGGTAAAAAGCACCATGCTTATCCTTAGATACAGCTCTAGTTAAATATTAAGTGGCACTCCTGTGGTGCAGTTGTGTATTATTGTCCTCTCTTACAGTATACATTGAAAGACTGAGTGATTTCTTCGAAATTACACAGCCTACTGGCATCAGAACTTTTAGACAAATCCAAAATTGCCATATTAAGCTGCACCCCATTTTTCTGGAACAATGCCACTGTGCACAATTTTCCCTGAAGAAATAAAATACAATTAAATAAAAATTGAATGAATGAGGGAAGAGAAGCCTAAATATTAACTATATGTGTTGGAAGATAATACAACTTTTTGGCTGATTCCACCGTGTCTATAAATCACAGCATAACGTAATGTATCATGTCTCAGATACAAGAACAGCACTGAAAAGAATAATTTAGTTTCTTATACACAGTTAATGATGAATTACCATTTACATGTTTCATCATTCACTAGTACATATGGCTATAATTCAGAAATCGTGACAGTACAAAATCTATTACTCTAACAAAAGATTTGTATCAGACAATTATCTTGATGGTTCCTTGTCTTGTTCTTGGAGTAGCAGTGTATTCAAAGAGCTCTGCAAGTTATCTGCCAGCTCTGGAAGTTCTTAGATACCAGTGAGCCTCCCTCCTCAATCGTAAAATGTAGAAGAAAAACTAATGTTATTTTTACGTGTAACTTAAGAATGCTCACATTCCCTTTTCTCTCTGTTCAGAAAGGCTGCAGTAAACCACTCATCTAGTCTATTCTTTCTGTTCTTTTAAGAGGATTCCACGGGCTGCATTTTTACCTGTGCTTTTCTTCAACTTTTATGTGTTAGACAGTCAGTTTCTGAGGACCTGGCAATTCTTCTCTGGACGAAGGAACTAACTAGTTTTTCCAAAAGCATATTACATTATGATGTTACAAACTGGACTCTGAAGGTCATTAATTCACAATTTGATGTTGTATGGGATAGTAATTTTTTATTCCCCATACTTTATGTATAACTATAAACGAAAATAAAACTTCAAATTAACTCTTTAATCCCTGAATATGATGCATATATTCAAAAGGGTCTGTATCAAAAGCCATTTCTTTCAGTAGATTACAAGTAAATATATTATATACCATCGGGACATGGAATAAAGCCGTGAAATATTCTAATCCTGAATTAACTATTGACTCATTGTGCAAGCTTTCCCATGCCATTTAGCCTCCATAAATCTAGCTATGAGACTTCAATGAACACAAAACAAATTATGCCCAAATCCAACTGGGCCTATCTGGTTTCTGTCATGGTTTGACATCACCTGCTTCATTTTACAGCTCAACTTGCATTAGCAATCCATATCCAAACTCATGCAATCTCATCTGTGCTACAAAGTCCACAGAGTGATGACCTATCTCTTTATTTAGGTTTTTCAATAACTCAGTGAAGCTCTTCCTAGGCATAAATCTTCCCTCAATACCAACATACATCTCGGTATTTTGATCCTCTACCCTGCTCCATAAGGAAGAGATGAAGTATTATTTTTGAATGTGGTCTCAACTTCCATTTAGTCAAAAACTTTGCATTTCTTGGACCAAGTATGAGAATCAAACCTATTTATTGACATTGTCTCTTTTACTTCCAGTGTCTTATCTAAGAAGTTTTCAGTGAGTCTGTCAGATTCCTTGATTAAATCATACGCCTCAGCTTGAGCCTGTTTTTCCCTCAGTTGACATCTTGCCCTATATACAAGTTTCTGCTTAGGGCTACCTCTTCCTCATTCAACCTGTCAATCCTACATTTATCAAGACCCAAGATGTGGATATCCTTTTAACCTATTTATCCACATTAGATAATTCTTGACTTCTCCCCAGGGAATATTTCTGGGAAGCTTTCCACTCTTTTGTCTGCTTATTAGGCTTCAAGGTTGTCACATTTATGCAATTCATTTGGTACCTCTCATTTCTTTCAAGAAATGACAATTCATTTGTTGAGTTCCAACTCAGTTAAGACAATGTCCACAGGATTCAAAAGCTCCCATAGCTGAAGACTCTGCCTTTCCAACAACAGGCTTGACTCCCTTCTGACTTATGCTTGATTTTATTTCCCTTATAGTAACTTACCACTTTCAACGGATTGACAGTCAGTTGATGGCAGGAGAATTGGGACATTCCTAAATGCCTAGATCTGGAGATGCAACCTCTGCAGTCTTGGCCACAATTTAATACTTAGAAAAGCACATTAAAACGTTAGGTGGGCATGAACACTGATGTTGGAGTCGGACCACCATGGCTGACAAAAAGGGTGAAATTACTCTCCTTTTACTATTTGTGTAGTTAAACACAGTGGCAAAAGACACAGAAAGGTTTGACCGTCGTCCCCCTCTCCCCTGTTATCATCGCTTTTTGGCTCTGCTGTTGGAAATAGAATGATAACCTTGGATTAAGCCATCCCTCGATTCAAATACAAACTGGATCCAGTCCAGGTCTCAGCCTATCTATCAAATACACACAGATACAACTAGTAAACCTGCCGAATATGATCTAACCAGATTTTTCCATTAGACAATCTTACAAAGTAAAACCAGTGAAGAAGGGGAGCATCTATCTAAAGAGTAACTGTCCTGGTTCTGAGGATATCACATGCATTGCATCAGGAATAAATCCGTACAAAGGTGTTTTGCCGCAAAATTTTCCCTTCTGTCTGGAAGTGTCTGGAGCCCTATCAGTCTTTCATATAGCATATTAGATTCCCAGGATACGTCAATGTGTCACACTGTAAAAATAGTCCCAAAAGAACCTTAACTGTAAACTTCACTTTTATAGATACATAAGTGAAAAAAAATAAAGAGAGCTTTTGGATTTGTACATTTTAACGTGTAACTGTAACGTTCTCATCTGGACTTGCATACAGAGCTATGATAAGCAGTTCAAACACAGTATTTGTACACAAGCTATTGTTTACAGTGCCTGTTAAAGTGGCAGTTAATCGTTATTTACATTTTATCAATACACTAACTATGGAACAAAGTAGGAAGTTATAGGAAAGTGAGCAGGAAAATAGGATTAGGAGGTAAAGTCTGGACTCAGGAAAAGGTTACAGCCCGTTAAGCAATAGGCAGTCACGGTCATGTGCTGAGTTAGCCCCGGTCACTCTCATAAAGAGCGCACGCGTACACAGTTATCACAGATCAGCAGCAGTAACTTGTAAAATCCGAGTCCTAATTCCCAAACAAATATGTCCATCATGCTAAATGGAAGTAGGTATCTGCCAGTATGCCTCTGTGATTTTAAAAATTCATTTGAAAGACTAAAAATAGCTTCTAGAATACATTAAAAAAATGTGTTTCTATGTTGTTCTTTGTGACACCCGTTACTTCACTTGCAAGAATGTTGCAACACCGTCCATCTTTATGAGATTATAGACCACAGAAAACACATGGGGAAGACTGATTTCTCTTTACATGAAGGCTTCTCTGCACCCATCTGGCAACATAAATAAAGCTCACTAGTGAGGATAGATGACACTCAACTCCAGGCCCTTTACACTGCTAGACTGGTGCAAAGCAAGAAGCCAGTGTCTAGTGTTCGTCTGACAAGAAGCAAATCTATTTTTGTTTACAAAACCTTGTGGTAGATCGTTAGAATAAAAAAAACCCAAGCCCCCAGATACTTGTGCCTATTGGAGGAGAGCAAGCTGAAATAGCGCTGAAGACTGTTGAATCTTCGAGGACATTAATAACCAAGAACCACTAGAAATAACCATGGTAACAAACAGTAGCTAAGTACAGTACAATCACTCTGATTACCATAGAATTAGCACAAAACAAATGTTTATTTTTCCTAAATACGTGTATTATGATGATGATGATAACGTTAGTAACTACCCCAAATTACAGAGTATTTGCCCAAAATGCCAATGGCATTGCATTAAATGCTTTGCTCTGCACTTGTTTTCAGACTTGCTTGTAGTAATCTGTGTAAGAAGTGTATTTATAACAGATTCTTTCCTCACTGTTTCTCCCACCCTGTCCCCCCTCCCTGACTCTCTACCAGCTCCATTAATTTGAATATCAGGCGGATTCATTGATCACTTCATAGCTGATCACAACACTTTTCTGACATTAGTCATCACACCATTTACCTTTTTATAAGGCGCTCACCTAGTCGACATCACAGGCTTGATTTTAATTTACACTCAGGGATTGTATACTCAGGAAATTATACTATAATAAATGAAAATATGCATTTAACCCAATAGACTATATCTAGGCTTGGGTTTAAGCACATTGAGGGAAAAAAGGTACTATGTTAAATGAAGCAGAAATATTGCTAGCGCAATGCGACGGGCTTATGTTTGCTTTTCTTAAGCCCCAAATGTGTCTAATCCCACTTTTTGTCTTGATGCATCCTGCAAATCATTCTAGGATGCTATCTGATTTCTCTGCTGAGCTTATCTCACATCCACTGATCCACTGCTCATGCTTGCTGGATCCTGGTAAGCATGTCTGGGAAGTTAAAATGGCAAAATGACGTAGTCACTTTTTTTGGCTGGGCTAGTTAGATGAACACAGCACCAGTCAAACAAGTACAAGGAAAGACGGGCCAAGCTGTAACATTAAATCACATCTTTGGCTAAGATACTGGTCTTCACACTTTAGTTAATTCCTACCCATATCTCTGTACAGTTGCTTTTGTTGCTTAAGTATTATTAGATTTTAAATCAAGATCTGCTCCTTGAACATTGAGAGGATAATAAATTATTCTTTTAAGGCAAGTAAGTTCCCCGATCCAGCTGAGAGCTCGCACCACGGTTTTGCTAATACACCAGAGAGGAAGCAAGGACGGGCAGGAGCAGCTGGTGACAGGAGAAAGGAGGAACTTTGTAAGCCATCTTTTTTGCTGGAGGAGTATTTTGGAACTGCCCCCTTGCAGTGCTCTCCTAAAGATATCCTTTGGAAATGACTTAAACTTCAGTATAAGAAAAATATTCTTGGGAATTATGGGGACCATGAAGAAATTATAGTAACACAGGTCTATCGGTTTATCGGTATACTAGGGTTGACGTAACAGTTAACGTTTATCCTTCTAAGTATGTTGGATGGTCTCATTACATTGCCAAGTGCAAAGAAGTGCCTATCAGGAAAGAATCCAGCCCAATGCCACATGTGGTTCTGCCAAGTGGGACAATGAACACCAGATCAAGCAGGGCTTGACACTGAAAGGATCCTGAATGTAAAACCAGAGGACTGAGGCAGAGCTGTTGAGTCTTGCAACTAAGATCTAGAATGAGGTTGTCACACTGACTGACAGACGTTCAACAGACCTGATCCCCTTTGTCACATTCACCTTATGTCAGTGGAACTGCATTAACTAAAATATAATGACTCCAAATTTACTCCAGTGCCACAACAGAACAGGTTTTATATGCGCAGCCTAGGGAAATGGTCAGTTGGTGTGGCTGAAACTCTGCTGGAGTTAACAGAGCTAGTCTTGTTCACACCATCTGAGATTATTTTACATGTATACTTATGGACATTAAACAGTATATATTCTATAGTTTTCATTATTTAGTACACACTTCTCTGCAACAAAAGTACATACATATACGTACAGGCATATGCATAGCCAGGTAAGAGTCCCATCATCTGTATGTATTAAGATTCCCAGAAAGTTGAAGTTAAAATCTAGTCACAGACTATCAGGCTCACATCAATGTGAGCCATAATGACAGCTGGCACTCGGCTGTTTTCAAAACCCCCTTTTACAGTATACAGCACCATGCTTCGACACGCGATTGAAGTAATTAGCTGCCGAGCGGCTGAACGTACCCCGCAGAGCACTGGTGTCTCGTCTGACACATCTGGGCACAGAAAGTAATTGAAACAGCTGCTTCTACCCATATGGCAGCAAAAGCTGGTGGTAGAGAGCCTGCTGGCTAGGCTGTACCAACCTCAGACAAATTAGCCATCATTAATCCCAGAATCTGACCAGCATACACACAGCCACTAATCAAGACATCTGGGGGAGGGGTGCTGAGTGGGAGGAGGAGGGAGGACTGCCAGGGAAGAAAGGGGCCATTTAAGATTATTCTTAATGGCAACAAAGTCCAGGGGGAAGGAAAAAAAGCATAATACTTTAAGAAAAAAAAAAAAAGCAGACCACCACGGCCCTCCCTCATCAACACTTTTCTCAATCAGCTTGTCTAGGTGGCTTCGCCCACGCTGTTCATTAGAGGGCTGCTAAAATAGCAGCACTGCTTTCTGAAAGTGTCATACTGATATATGCACGTCTGGCATCACACAAAGATTATAAATAGCAGCGTGTAAGCTAAGAACCTGGGGTATTTGTACACTGCGGTGAATGCAGCAGTAAAGCTAAGGCTGTGGGTGAAAACTGGACCTACCCATGTACGTAGGTACTTGATGTGCACCCTCCTGTTCTGCAGGCCTAAGTGTGGGGCAAGCAGACATGTGTGGGCTCTTCCCTTTTACACCTGTAATACTATTCTTGGCTCTGAACTTTGTCACCTGCAGTGAAGTTGTGCAAAACAACATTGCTTTTCTTGGCATTGTAAAATCCAACGTGCAAGTGGGAGGACAGGGAAAACTTATACCTCATAACCACAAAAACACAGACTGCCATGTAAGCAAGCAGATTGTTTTGGGAAGAATGGATCATATGAAGCCTGTGGTATTGTGTCTCATGTTTGGATAACTTTCTGTCTCTCTTTGTGAGACCTAATCTGAGTTTTTCCAGTTGCTGGGGTATTTGCGCTGTCCCTCTGGATTCCCTGCAGCCTCTTTTTAAAACCTGGATTTACAATGCAGCCTTCATCTTCAGAAAGTTCACTGTTTTGGAGGTTTTTTCCCTACCCATCCACTTGTGTTTCCAAAACTTACAGGAACATAGCACCCAAGATTTCTGCCCTGATATAAAATGTTGAATGGCTGAAATTAACCAGCTGATTTGGGAGTTACTGAGGGAACAGGCAGCTTGCTAACTGCATACACCACACTGCTTCGGATGCAACACTAAAAGACCTTTAAATGATGCCAAGTGCATACATATTAGCATTTTAGTTGGTTTCAGGAGTGTGCTTCTGATTAATCCTCTTTACTGTGCTTTGGCTTGAATTGTGGAATGGTCTGGGCTGCTTTAGACTGATCCATTCCTCTTGGATGAATCTAAAGCAGAAGATACGTGCCACAAGTGCACCTACTGCACTCCAGCTGCTAATGGGACTAGAAAGAGCCAAGCCAAAAACGGCCCCTCAAATCCAGAATAGTGTGGATGCCAAGTCCTCACTGTTTTGCTTGACAGACCCACTCCTACCAGACTACTTGCTAACACAGACATCATCTCCAACAGCGTAAGATGCTGGTGATGTGACAGCACAAGCACAACAATTGTGTGTAGCACTCTGGTGTTACTGTGTTTACTCTGAGGGACTGAAAGACTCTGTGACTTATTCACAAACTGGTTATATGCTGCAAACAAGCTCTTGGCACTGCTGCTCCTGCTTCTGTTAGAGCTGTTCTCTGCACTGCTTTGGTAGTACAAAGTAGGATCACTTGCATGTTGTCCTACGGTGTCCAAGAAACAGCACATTCCAAATACTTTTGGGATGTCTTCCACTCTGAGCTTCTTTAAAGCAACTATGTTCCTTCTCCCAGCCCCCAACTCTTCAGCTTTTGGATCCAGAGATGTAAGACATGTTATTTTGCAGGGGGGGAAATCCCACAATCAAAGTGGGAGAGGAGATTATAATCAGTGAATTGCATTGTACCTCCACACCTTGCAGGCTTGCAAAGCAGGCTCTGTCTGGCTCCGCTTGCACTTCATTATGATCTTAACGGTGCACACCTCACTTTGCCCATGTGGGATGAAGAGTTTAAAACCACTTACATCTTGTACTGTCTTGCAGTGGGAGGAGAAAGTAAAAGTTGTGAGGTTATCTGGTGTTAGTGAGCTCTGTCCTCTGCACACATCTTGACATGTCCCTCCAAGGCCTGATTGTTCTTTGAAATCCGCTTTGTGAAGTGAGTACAATTCCTTACATGATTTGGAAAAACTGGGTGCTTCTATGAAATAAGTAAACATGCAATGTCTTTCCCCATTTGGAAATTAATTCTTATTGATATGCTGCTTTATGACTGTTGGGATGAAAGGTGCCACGTAAGTGCAAAAATTTGTATTACATCACACCACATTACGGCTTCTCTGCAGGCTCATCTAAAGGAAGATGAGCTAGAAGACAACAATTGCACTGGTAATTAACAGAGTAAAAGAAATTATGGAAAGCATATGAAAGGCAAACATGATTTCTTTAAAAGTGTTTTCTCAATTGTTTTTGAAAAGAAATTGAGAATTTCTCAATTCTCTCTAGTAATACTCTATGGTTCCCTTGACATTCTATGCCTGGTTTATTTATTGTTTAAACAAACTTGTGATACATAAGAAAAGTTTCTGTCTGGAAAGCTCTCCTGACAGCACGTGTCCAGCACTTTGAAAAAAATAGTACAAGCAACATGACAATTCTGGCTGCCTGTAGTGTCAATGCAGTGGTTCTGTCTTGCCTGGCTTCTCACACACTGCTGAAGACATACAGCTTTGTGGGATGTGCCTGGTTAGAAGTAGTGAGAGGAGAGTGAGGTGGCCCCTTGTGATTTGTTTACGAGAGCACTGCTTCCATAAATCTACGACTGTGAGGGTTGGAAGTATGGTGTTAATGCTTCCCTCGACACATGGATCAGGTAACGTTGCCAAAACATATCCCTCCCTTTCAGACATTCCACAGCTTCTGGATCCTGAAGGCAGATGTAAGCTGTGTCTTCTAACGAGGCATCTGCAATGTGGTCTTTTCTTTGGTTACAAAGTCACTTTTTTCTTTTTTGATTGCTTGGCTAGCAGGTTAAGCTACTCTATTATCAAGAAGGCTGTAAGAGGAGTCACAGGCTGCAATTTTTCTTCCAAATGCTGCTGCCTATTTGCTTCCCAAGTATTTCCTTTATTCTATGCAGTTTTATTTCCTTAGTTGGGCATTACAAATATTGTGCAATAATTTTGTTTTAGCAGTATAAAATTGTGTTTTCCAAGGACCGTATGGAAAATTTTCTTTAATTTTTTTTCAGGACTACTTCACTAGCTTTTCCAGATACACATTTTTTTTTTTGTATGTATTGATAATTCGTAGTCTGATAGATGAGCGTCACTGTGCAGTAGCTGATCCACTACTGAAACACTAACTCCCTATCAAATATCCTGATATAGCAATTCCCCTGGGATACGTCCTAAACTAAGTGAGGAAATGACTCGCTGAATATCAGGCCTTATAGTTTGAATGTTTAGGCATCCTGGCTAAGCACTTGAAGTGAATGAGATTTCTGCAATTTGGTGAATCAGAACAAGAAAAAACAGAACAAAAACCCTCAGAGGCAAATTTTGAACTGAACAGTTAAAATAGTTTCAAATGTTGGAACTAGTATTCAGACATTTAACTTTTTCAGAGGACCATTTCCAGTCAAACAAGTTGACAATACTGAAAAAAATTAACTACACATTAGTATCAACCTGAGTCTATAATCTTTTGTGAGAAAGTTTGCTGAGATCTTCTTCCCCTTTGGGGAAACTGGATGAAATGAACAGAGATAGGTGCAGGAAGAGTGAAACATAATTTGATTACTATAATCCTGAAGCCTTTGGAAAATGCAAATCGGTGAAATGACACTGTCAGGCCAGTAGGAGATAAGGAGATGCTATGAAAACTACCCTAAGAGAAATTCACTGTGGCTGGCTCGGATACGGGATGAATAAGGTACAAAGAGTACTTTGGAAAGAAGCTTGACAAAATTTAGGGAAGGAATACTGTAACCATCAGGAGAACTTCCCTGATAGGGGAATCTTTTAGCCTGTTGGACAGTCTCTGAAAACTAAGTTCAGCTCTTTGAGACATTTAAAATCTGACTTTAAAAATAACCCAAATCTTGATAGGAAATAGGGTTCTAGGTATTGAACAATCCTGAAATTGGAGAGAAAGAAACGTGGCACATTTACATTGATTTTGCCCTTTAATTCCGGTCATTGAGATGGGTGACAGGTTAGTTCAGAAAAAGGAATGCCTTTTGCTTTTTCTACGGGAGCTGGACACTCCACTAATCAACTCACAGATTACTTATCTGTGTATCCCTTCAGAAAAAAAGTGGAAGAGCATTTTTTTCCTAGCCAAGCTTGTAAGAAAGGAAATGTGCATTTCTCCTTTTAAAGGAGGGAATTTTGGGAAATATGGATTTGAAGTGACAATAAATACTCCGCATATGTGAGCACCTGCAAGGCTGCATTGGTAAACATTTAACAAAGGGACCACTTCCCCCTACCCCCGCCCTTTGTCCACTACTATATTTATGAAACTAAGCACATTTTTCAACAAGAGGATCACTGTTTTCCTTCCAATTCCCTTCCCAATGTGAGCCCCAGGCGTATGTACCACTCTGCACAATTAAAACAGCACAACACCTGGATTACAACTCTGCAGTCAATTGAGGGCCACGTGTTATATTATTCTACATCAAACCCTAGCCATGCATATATTCTCTCACATAAACGCACACACCCTCAACACAGATTTTGAAAGCCTATGTGCTTTATTTCTTTGTATGAGTAGCTGTTACACAAACTAAGATTTCTATGCTTAGCTGTAGTAGACAACGGCCTGAAATGTTCGGCTTTCATACAGATTTACTTTCAGAAAAAAATAATTCAATTTGAAACATCTGCAGTTCTTCATAAGAGCCTTATCCTGAGGGCATGTTCTACCTATGCCTGCAGCTTCCTGCCTGACCATAACAGGTTATGAATTAATTACTAATCTACATCTTGCGTGTGTGCATGCATGAAGGGGTGTATGTGTTATCACTCTGCCCACAGAAAGTAAACACTTCACTCAGATATTTTAAGTCATCCACAATGTCTGTTACCTACCTCTGCTAAAAGTTTGTAGTGTTAATTCTGCGGAATTGACAGATTAGACTGTATTTGCAATGAATATATTAAAGAAGCTCTAAATTATTTTTTAAAAATATTTTATGAATAGAATGATCCTTCAGTATTCCATTCAAATAGTTGCAAGTGCATGTTCAAATAGTTCCTTGCTAAACAATGATATTTACTGGCATTTCACACCAAGACACCATCACATTTTAAGTATTATTCAAAACACTGAGCAAAAGGATGAGGCCCACCTCCAGAGAGCTGACAATTTCAGAAGGCTTTCTTTTTGAAGCTCTACAGCTTCTGAGAACACAAGTTAATTCACAAAAGTGAGTCCCATTCAGTAGGGTGCTGTTCCAGCTCCCCAAAACTTACACGGCAATTCTTTAGTCTTGAGCAGACCATATGCATTCCCAACGCTAACTGCTGAGGACGTTACGATACTCTCTAGAATGTCTATGGTCCGAGCAGCTCAAATCACTTCACCCGTAAAGTTACAACCCCACCCGAGAGAGAGACATCAGGATTGTAAGTGACACCATTCATCTTTCCTGCCAAGTGGTTTTACCCAAAATTGTGTTTCTTTTATTTATTTCATGTTCTGCCTTCCCCTGACCCTTAAACTTCATCACTTTTTCTGTTGGGCTTTCATGGGTCTTTTTTTCTTATTATTTTTAAAGAATTCTAAGAGAATGTTTTTAATTATAATTTGAGGAAGAAAATATATGATATTGTTGGAGACCCCCTTGGAGCATTCTCAGGGTGGTTTGCTTATAAATCAAATTATTGAGGGCTTAATTGTGCAACCCCTCTGTCTTGCAAGCCCCTACTCATCTGAGTAAGTTCAGGGAGACTTCCCAGTGGGTAAGTGCGCACTAACATGTGTGCACAATCTGGCATTACATGAATATCACTCTCGCATATTTTGTGGCCCAGTGTATTTCCAGTATTTGCAGTGTGTTAGATACAGTTTAATGGTAAACATCTGTTAAAAATGATTTATCAACATTATGGGCCAGTTTCTAACATCCTTACTCATAGAGTGGTACCTAACTCCTTGAGGAGCCCCTTTTAAAGAAGAAGGAATCGCACACTGGAACACATCAGAATCTGGCACTAGAAAGCTCAAGTCTGCTGAACACTTTGTCCTAGTCCACCAAAATACTTAAACATACACTTTTACATGCATATATGCCCCGCACGCCTCTCCTGAGCAAAAAAAGTACTCACAAAAAAAAAAGTAAACACATGTTTTGGAAATTTCTATGGCCTTAGCCTCGCAGGGTGCTGATTTTTAAGAGAGATGTCAGCATCTAATGAGAGTTAAGTGGGTTTTTTTTTAGTCTGTCTCAGTCACCAGCACCTTGCAGGACTGGCCCCACCCAGAAGAAACAGTTTCAAAACATACTCTTCACTCAGAAGTTCAGCCAGCAGTAATTCAGTTTGTAACTTATTGTTTTTAAATCTATCACATGTAGACAGTTGGCACAGGACAAACAAACAAACTCCATAGTTTGGGAAATGCCTTTATCAAAATGCATAGAAAAGTTTTTCTTAAGAAAACTAATATATACAGATAGTTAACACATGTATATATAATGGATATGTGTATATGCACATACTGATATTTCTTTCCTGTATCTCAACAAACAAATCAAAAACTTGTTTGCTCCTAACCCTATCCTGATTTCAGAAAAATGGATATAGTCTACTAGACCCCGTATGCCTTCTGAATAATTTAAGTATTTCTTCTTATACAGTTGCCTATAGAAGCAACTGCTTTCCTGTCTATGAATTTATGGAAGGCACCCACTTTCCTACTGGATATTAACAGAGAAAATTAAATACGGACAAAAAGAATAAAAAGGAGACTAACACTTGTGTCAGTGATCACCCAGCAAGCTCACTGAATGAGCAACTAATCACTGTCTATCTTTCTGTTCGTTTATAGGTTAACGTCCCATGCATACCCTTTCCTGTGCGATTACTACTTGATTCCACAGTGTATGATTAACAAAACAAGCCTCTAGAAGTCAGGCAAACACATTTGCTTGTTATACAGAATACAGTTGATAAGACACTCTGCAATAACAGACCTGTGCAGCCCCCAATAAAATACAGCAAGACATGTAAGAAAAAAAATTGAAAATTTAACTTTTAGTGGTAGTGACTGCATGTACAGCCTGCAGCAGTCTCATCCGTCTGACCTTGCTTTGTGAACTACAAATGACCTCACTGAAAAACAACAGAGACCTTTTCTTGCTCTAGGCTGTCTCTTGATTGTATCTCTTCCTTCAGGTTACTGTAACTGCTCTTTTCTAGGGGTTGGAAAGAAAAAAAAGAGAGAAGCAGAGTAGAAACACTTAGCTGAAGACCCAAAGGCCCCCCAGGCCTGCTTCCTCCTCAGTTCTACCATCACTCTATTAATAACGGACAACGTTTTCATTAAACGATGCACTTTCCCGCTCCAGGATAGACTTGAGTTTTCTGTACTGATCATTATAAGAGTCCCAGGAGGGCTCCTACAACCACACTGTCTTCACAACAGAGACAAGAACTATCTGTTCCTACACAAACCATAAGCTATACTGATCCCAAGAGTGAAAGAGACCTAATAACCCACAAGTGAAAGAGGTACGGAGCCTAGTTATCAAATTCCATCCTGTAGGATAAAAGCATCCCCATTCAAACTTCTCATACAAGGTCTTTGCAGATAAAAGATTTCTCCCAGCTGCCCCTGAATGGCAGGAAGCTGTTTCTCATGCATGGCAATTACCCTTGTTTTATTTTATTCCAAACAGAAGAAGCTTCCCTAACTGTATTAATTTTTTTCAGCTCTGGGTTAGTTGTTGCATTTAGGAAACAGTCTCCAGTTCAGCTTAATACCTGAAGCAGTGACTTTTAAATAGGGGAAAATTATTCCTTCTATGATTTTTTTTTTCCCCCTCTCTCCCTTAAACAGTATTATTAATATACATTTGAACCTATGTTAGGAAGGCCGTTCTGTTGTGCAAGGGGCTGTACAAACACATATGGTGATCCCACCCACTGGTCAGAGAGCTTTGCAGTCTAAAGAGACACTGCACGGTAACTGCATCAGAAACGGAGCACAGTTATCACCTTTCCTGTTCAGAATGAGTAACATTCTCAGCACACCCTCTTCAAAAGGTAAATTAAATACTATTTGCATTTCCAAAGACTCCCATGTACTCTTAATCTTTTCTTAAAAAAACTGGATGAAGAGACTATGAAAATCAATAATTTAAACATAGAGGTAAACAACCTATCATGAATAACCGACGACAGGGAATTTCTCAAAGTGCTGCCTTGAAGCACTTGGAATAAAATATTACAAAAAAAAATTTATTTCTGGAATATTACCTAAAATCTGTCTAGGATATTACCAGATATGTAGCAAAGGTAGTCAAGTTAGTACTGCTAGTATCAATTAAGTTCACAACCCAACAGTAGTTCTCAAGCACATAATCCCACTGGAAAAATAATGAAAATTTTACAACACAAAACTTTGTACTTTCAAAAATGATGACTACTGAAAGTGTTCCATTAGCATCTGGGAAGAGATTACATTGCCACTACTATAGCTAATAATGCTGCATGGCATGCCAAGTTCATGGGCACTGCTAGTCTGGCATGGTGAAACAAAGCTTCACTTTTTGAGTGGTCTCCTTGAGACAGATTTTCAGAGTAAGCTGTTCCACTCTAGTACCAGCCAAAAAACTTGGAAGCCCTTGAAGATGATGTTCCCTGTTTACTCGCATCTTCCAAGACATGGAATAACAACGATCCAGACAGCAGCTGCAGAGTACCTGCTACCAGCTAGTGCATCAGCAGTAAATAAACCTTCCATCCATGACAACCATCTTTTATAAAGTCCCAGTCTACAAAAAGTACGTAATCTAGATTTTTAAATGTCAGTATGCCTTGGAAATCTATATGACAAACTTTTGCCTGAAAATCAATTCTGAGTTATGATTTGATTAGCAGAAAATTGCTATCACATTTGTTTCTACATTTGTCTACCTCATGTCCTTTTCATTCATAGGCTGGCCGATTTAAGCTTTCTTTAAAAACTCCCCAAGAAAGTCTGTGACATTAAAATGTCCTTTGATGCTCTTTCACTAAGCAGTGAATATTAACAGTTATGGTGACCCTGTTCCCTAATGTGTCTCTGTTGGATCAATAGCAGTTAAGTGCCACTGTTTTACAATTAAAAAGGGGATCATTTTAAATTTAAAAGCTCATAGCTAATTTTCTTCTTGGCACTTAATAGCATAATTCATTTTTGAAAAACCACATAGGGAGAGCATATACTTTATTCTTTGTCGGCAGCCTTATTGGGGCTAGTTTTACTACTCATTGTTGCATTATGTATAATTTACAGCAATGCCCAGTCAAGTCGTCCACATGGCAGGAAGTGTCACATTGCTCCTAAATATGAGTTTGATCTGCAGGCAAGAAGTAGAGGAAGAACCTGCTGGAAGAACCTACCTCAGTGAACATTTTTTTGATACGCGTGTTGTAGTGAATTGCTTTCAGTATTTTATTTCTGCACCTTCTTGTTAGACAAGGCCTCAGCTCTTTGTAGACTGAGAGGTTTGTGCTCTGCTTGAAAAAGCCAACAGGTAGGCAGAAGTTTCAGAAGTCTGGGCAATCCAGTACCGTGTGCAAAATAACACACACTGAGTAATACAACCCCGCATTTCATACCTGTCAAAAAAGCACTCCCATCTTCATTATTTCATCCTATAAGATTTGGGGGTTCTTTTATTTTGCAGTTGGGAAAACCAGACAAATTAATGAAAAACTTACTGCCTCTTCCCCAAGCCCTCCACAGACTCTTTAAGCTGAAGCACTTCCACTATGGAAGTAGTAGCTAAGCCTGTGCCTGCACATTACGTAGGTTTCAACCTTTTACCACAATTAAGCAGCCAATACACATGAACAATCTTTCTCTGTTTAGATCACATGTCCTACAACTGGATCAAAGTAGCCCATATAGGGCTTGTTTGTGAAGGGACAGAAGTTAAGATGGAAGGGTGAAGTTTCTGGGGAGTAGAAGAGTTTCGTATCTTCAATGTTTCCGCCCTTAGAGTCCTAGGCATACTGGAAGTGAGAAGCCAAGAAAGAGTTGTCTTCACCCTCCCAGATTCTGCAAAGTCCCTAGAGAGGACTGGGCTACTCTTGGGAAGCAGGAGGTTTCCAACACAGACAGAGAAAGACAGTTTGCGGTCAGGGGCTTTTGACTAACACGCTTTCAAGGGCTACGGCAAACCTTTTGTCCAGTGATTTTGAATGAACTGACCTCATTGAGCAAGGCTAGGGATGGGATATGAACTGTGGCTTCTCCATGTTTGTAAATCATGTCAAAAGTCCACACTGCAACTCCAAACTCAAGCAATTCAGTTCTATCTGAATTATGAGACCAGGAGCATAGGCACCTTAGTATAGAACAATTAATCTACCTACCCATTAAATGATTTATATTTCACCTGGAATAGGGCTGTTGTACGTTGACCTGGGTTTACTGCCACACTTAGACAGGCAGTCACCTATCTGACTACAGATGCAATCCAGTAAAGCAACAGAAAAGGTATCATTTAGTTAAACTGGCCTAAGTGCTAATCCATGGTTGTAGCACAGTTGTGCAAGTATCTGCAAATCTACAGTCATAATGTAGTGCAAAATTAAAATGTAGTGCATAAAGTATCTGCAAATCTACAGTCCCATTCTGGGCTAAAGATTGCAATGTCTGGCGCTGATTCAAGTTCTTCCTAGGGGTTCTGAAGGAAGTATTGGGCTTGGAAGCCACATAACCTGCCCTAGCAAGAATACTTCAAATTTGAATATAACAAGTCAACAACAGCCTCAAATTATCCATGACATCCACACAGAAACACATTCACACACACTCCTCTACTTCCCACCCTGCATTATTCAACTACACTTCTTCTATTTCCTAAATAAAGCAAGGTTGTTTTGGAAAATGTTCCCCAAATATCAAAATATTCTGCATCAGTTTAATTATTAATATCTACACTGTAAAGAGAGGGATACTAGTTTTCCTGACCTTTGTAATATGCACAGTAACAGGAATGGGGAAAATTAGGGAGTTACATTCACCTTTCAAGAACTGCAGTTTTAAAATTGCTCCTTGTAGCTGGGATTTTGCAGTCCATAAATTTAGGACCCCCATCCCCAAACAATACCAGCTATTTTCAAAGTGAGAACACAGACACAGAACTGACAAAAGCTTAGGACTACACTAAAATAAAAGGTGGCATTTCCTGAACTTCAGAGATCAGCATTCTTTGACACCACAGCAGAGCAAAGTATACAGATATAGCTAACTGCATCAGTATTGGGTTTTGTATGTGATTACAGCTACTGCTGAAACAGTAACAGCAGGTGCTGGAGAATCATTACCTGTTTGTTTTAGTAACTTTGTGAAGAAACACACTCTTCCCTGTTCCCCTTTTCCCCTGAATAATAATACATGAACTCTAAAAGATATTTACGGAAAACAGCACTTCTGGCCCCCAGCTGACATGGACATTAGCAGACAAATAAGCCTCCCTCATTTACAGGTAAAGACTAGCCAGGGCTTTTAACATAAAAGCCCATATTCATCCTGAATTAAATAAATCCTCTTTTAACAAATCACTGCTGTGCATTAGTAAAAAAATAACTGGAGACACTGAGCTGCTGCAGTATGATAAAGGCACATCAAACAGAGGAAATGTTTGGGTTAATGCAAGCTGGCTCCCCGGGGGACACTCTCACCCAAATGGCCATCTCTGTAACCCAAGTCATCAAGGGGACGAGGAGGCTGGAAATGGCAGTAGATCAGGTTCTAACAAAGTGTGCTGGTCTAACACGCCACTGTACAACACAATTAACCACTTACACCAGGCGTTGCCTTGCTTCTGCCACGTTACACTTCTCACATTTCATGTAATAGTGTTTGCAAAGTGCTCCCAGTTTTCAATTAGTCAGCCTTGCCCTCCCCCTTACATTCATCTGTGCTGTTCTGACTGACTCCAGTTGACTACTCGGAAGTTAAGCCTCACAGACACAAACTCTCAAAGCATGTGTTTCAAAGACATTGGTAGCAGTCTTGCATTTTTATTATTTTCTTTTTTAAAGGCAGTGATTAGATGTAATTTATTCTACACACTTCTGGGGAATCAAATTAGGGATATAACTTCCCTTTGCTTTCCTGCCATAGGTGTACAAGAAATTTGTAACAAAATAAGCAGTAACCACTTCATCTGCAGAATAACCTTTCTGTAAGTGTCCTTCTACCTATTGATTTGCTGATCTCCATCACAAAATCTCAAACTACTGCTTCACACCCTGCTTCTCTTTGAAGTAGACTTATGTAATTGCATACAGATTCAAAAAAAAAAAAAAAAAAAAAATCAAAGACCCAGGAGTTTTGTCTCCCCTCTCTGTGCCCTACAATGAACACCACAATCACATTTGCCTTTTTTGTGTAATTATTCTTTTATATCCTTTCATACCTATATGAAATGTATGCCTTTTAGGATAGGAGAAATGAGATGGCGCATTCTATAGGCTTGGTTTTCATTAGGTACTAAGTGCTTGTAAGTATCTGCAAGACTGTCAGTCATCTCAGAAAATACACCATGTGATTTTCTAGGACTGCATTACTATGGTTATGATCCAGATACCATATTATCGCTTGAAACAAATTCATGTAATATGTGATTTCAAACTCTCTAAAAGTTACGGAAGGTTCAGACTTAAGGTCTGGTCCCTGGCAGAGTTACAGTTTATTTGAAAAAGTTGGCTTTGGCTTGTATACTTCAGATGCGTCAGAAATCTTTAAGCAGGTTTGTATTTGGTACCCCATTTTAAAACAACTTTGAGAAGGAACCAAAGCAGTCTCTTGTAAGAATTTGATTTTTACACATCTCAACTCAGAAACCTCCGAGGATATGAACACCCCAGGCTATGGAACAAGAAATAGTCTATCACTCAAAACCAGATGCAAATGTGGTTCATGTTCTCGGTTTTCAGAGCTGGATGAGAAACAGAGCTAAAATAATCTCCTAAACCCCAACTTCTATTACAAGAAACTGGTTACTTCCAATTGCCTGATGGAGAAAACAAATAACTGAGAATGTGTCTTTCTTGCTTTTTTCTTTCCTGTATTTCTGATAAAACATTAGATGAAACAGGGTGAGAATTACTATTTCTAAAATTTCCATGCCACAAAAATATCATATGGGAATGAAGATTAAAACCCTGTTTTAGTATATCTAACTAATCCTGCTCTGTCTTTATAGTAGTGATGGAGAAGGTAGCTTCTAATCATTGATATGGCAATCATGGCAATCCAAGAAATAAAAGACTTAGGGAAGCAAAAGCAGGAAGAGCTTAGTTTGGGTATTTGGTCTCTTGCTGGAAAACCTCTAGCTAAAACCAGTCAGCCTGAGCTTGGAAAAGCAATGAGCTGAAGCTGACTATGCTCAAGCAGGAGTCTGAACCAGGACTGGGAACGACTCCCTATGTACTGATATTTTAGTAGACATTTGGGCATGTTGACAGTAAACCTCTACTCATGGTATTTCTACCATCTGGAACTTGCCCAAATAGGTCTACATAAGAGTCTGGGTATGAACAAACTATACATGGAAATAGGCTGCCTTCTTGAATATGAATTGTAAACAAAAGTATCAGTTGGAGAAATCTGACCTCTACTCTTTGCTAATATTCCAACGCCTGGAGAAGGAATCATGTTTTTGGTCCTATACATTTTCAAAACACTCAAGACGGTCTGAGATACCAACCAGGCTGCAGACCTGATCTGGAGGCCAGAAGCCCCCCTACTGACTTTGTGGATTTGGACCAGGGCCACAGAGCAACAGCAATTCTTTCCACTTGCATTAGAAGACAATTGCCATTTGTAGGCAATGTGTGAATATTCAGGGGACTTTATTGCACTGAATCCAGTAAAGTTTTACTCTGTATTAAGTATTGCAATGTTTGAAACTGAGCTACAAAATTTTAATTAAGAAAAAATCAGTAAATTCCATATGGCTCCCAGGTGTTCCTCAACCTGGTCCCCAGTTTCCCCTCTCCCTCTCACCAGAAAAAGAAAAAAGGGATCTGGATTTATACATAGAGATACCCTTCACTCTGCCACCATCCTGATATTATTGTATCCAGTGCTGCAAAGGCCGGAGCTTCCTGCACAGTATGGGCCCAAGTCTGCTTTCCCATTACACAGCATTTACAGATGTTTTCAGGAAATTTGCTCCCGGCAGGTGAAGAAAAGGAGTAAACTTCTTGGCATTCCTATATATTAATGTTTCCTCCCTTGTCCCAACATCCACGTGTAATTCATTCTCCATTCAACCCCAAGATGTCCACATTTCCTAAAGAGACATAAAATCAGTCAGGATTTTATATTAAACTTTGTTGGGTTATTTTTAAAGTGTGATTACTGGGTTTCTTTCATTCAGTTAATCTAACCACACAAAGTGTTCAAGGTACTAACTTAGAAGTCTCTTCCAATACTTTCCTTTTATTTATAAAGTTGTAAAATGCTGTAGCACAGAGGCAATCTTAATACCGTTCTTAGTTAATTTACTCATTTATCTTGACAGAAGGAAAACACAGTAAGATTTAAATCATTTAGAGATATTTTCCAGTTACAAACGCAAATGGATTGTGTCATATGACACCAAAGAAAAAACTCTGTGCGCTTTCCAGTCAGTTTTTTCCTTTTTTTTTAAACTTCAAAACTTTAGAAATGCAGTTCTCCAGACTTCTACTTGAAAGTCTGTGGCATTTTCATCACTACAGTTAAAACTGTTTTAAGCAGGTTAAACAAAAAGAATCACTCCAAACCATGGAAAAGATTACCTAATCCTACCTGTGATTTCAAGATAAGGTAAATCTACTTCTCCACATAAAGATTACAATTTTAAGATCTGTCAGTTCCTAAAGCTAAGAGCTTTCCGAACACCCACAGATATTGCATGAAAAGTCAAGGACAGAAAAAGCAAAACTCACGTGTCAATGAAAAGAAAACACATTTGCCTACTGAAGACTACATCAGGACAAAGGAAAATAACCAGCATAACAAAAACTGTACAAGACTCGATTTCCTGGAATATTTTTTTTCCATCCTTAGCAGGGAAAACAGTGCACATCTCTGTCCAGGAAACCTTGACACTTATGCCCAACAGCTATTGAGCCCTGTTTAGTCGTCTTGTCGTTCACTGTTCTCTTCCTCCCTCTGTGTGTTCTCTGGACTGTACTGCATTTTCTCACATTGCACTCTTAAATTACCATTCAATACAGTGCCCATTCAGCCACTGGACGTTTTTTAAATACATATACACAGGTGACAGTTGTCTGGGGAGAAGTCCGTTTCCTTCTCCTGGTCCTTTATGCTAGATTTGATGCCACACAATTCCCTAAATATGGATATTTGCCATGGCAACAACTGCAGCAGTTTTGCAGAACTCACCCCTTAAGTGGCTTAATGGATATGGTATTTATTCCCTTTCTGAAGATTTAGCTTCAGTGACACATTAATACAAACATAAATGGAGCAAATATTTGTGTGCTTCTTGGGAATAACAAAGGCACGTTTATCTGATACACACAGAAAAGACATTTTTGAACCTCATTAATACATGAGTAGAAGTCAATGGAGGGAAATGGATCTTGTTAACTGGCTTCTTGGATACCAATAAGCATCTCATTTGCCTTAAACATATCAACCTAGCAACACTATTTATTCAATATAGAATAATCAGTGACATTAGAGAGCCCCGGCATTGCACACAGAGGAATGATTAATCTATTATTCATTCCACAATAAAGACTCCGAGGGATTTACCATATGAAAAGTGATATTCAGAAAAGGAGGTGGTATTTTTTTTTCCTGACCTGTATGGGAATTCCTGTCCTGTGGGATGAATTCCATTGAATAACATTGAGAGTTTTGGTTACGGGTTTTGGTTTTTTTGAAGTACCTTCCTTACTGCAAGGTAAGAGATATTTTAGAGGACTAAGGGACTGAGTATGTGGTATGAAGACACACACAGGCACATAACTTTCTATAAACTGTATCAGTTTTATGCCTTCTGAAGAGAGATGGAATTGTGTTGATATGAGAAACAGAACTACCTTCTTTCTAGATGGTGTCTATCTTGCCAAGATGGTTAGTGTTGACATAAGGATATACGCAGAGACACACATGTGCACACAGACTTGTATGTACAGGAACACTTCCAAAAAATAACTGGAAATCTCACAACAGAGATGTCTCCAAAGCTGTCAGAGGCCTACTCTCCTTATCCAGATGATACCCTCAGTTCTTACATTGCACCCCAGAACCAGAAGCCTCTGAGGACATCTTCCCTGCACACTTCAGCATAAGCTAATATTAGAACACTACCTCCTTAACCAGATCACAGACAACTACCACCATGAAGGTCGGTAAACAACTAGACCATGCATCTGCTTCGGACAGTTTAGATGCAGCCATTAACTTTTTTCATGAACTGTTTAATAATTATTAAGAATCATTCTGCTTACTCTGCAGTAACAGCAATGGCCTGAGTTACAACACATCAGTAATCTACGCCTATACATGAACAGATGCACAGCTGTGTGTTTAATTGGTGTCAAGATGTCACCTGAAAAGCAGTTCTTTGACTATAGATTTAAGTAACAGGACAGGTGACTTGCAAGAACTACATGCACATTTGTGTGGACAGCTTGGGATTCTGCTATTTCAAAGACCAAAACTTTTTTACTTTATTTTTTTTCGGCAAGTTTCTTCCAGAAGCTAAGCGGCCATTACAATCAAGGGGAACCTTTGTCTAAGTAAGCAGTAAGTAAAAATTATAGAACTGGGATTTAGATCATGAAACTGTCTAAAAGGCAAGTTGTTATTTGATTTTGAAATGTAATTGAAAATAAGAATAATGAAGATAACTCCAATTACTCTGGAATGGCCTTCTGCTCCTTGCAGGGTATGCAGTGATTAACTAGCCTTTTATAGCACTTCATTTTTTCTCCCCCGTGATGGAAGATTTACCCAGAAATCCTTGGGTAAGAATAATTTGTTTTGGCAAAGATATTTGTAATACAGTAAAGGGAGGGTGCTAACCTCTCCCTCAGTTAACTCACCCACTCAGCAGATCAGCTTTTCTGTGGGCTGCCAGCAGAGGCCAAGAGAGAAACCTGCGGAGGAGTTTCTCCACAGATTCTCCATGCCAGTTTTGAACAGGCTAGCACAGCAGACAATGCAGAAGATTGCAACTTTTATCATTCTGGCTAACATTAAAGTAACCTTAGAGCCTACATCACAAGTATACTAGCCTCAGCACACGTGTAAACACCACTGAACTGTTTAGGAAAAAGAAGCTGCACTTCTAAGAACCTCTGGTGAGTACTCCCACCTCACATTGTTGGACTCTGAATAGGCAGACCTTGTTGCTATATTTCTTTTCCCTTTCACCATTAATTTTGGAGAACAATACAGTCTTACTGACATCTGTGAGTTATCTGTTGCCTTAAAATATACTAGCAATACACTAGACTAAAAGCAACGGTAGCTTCTCTCATCAGGAGCTCTATAGCATTTTACCAGTTGTCATCCATGTGCATCTTGACTGAACTACAGAGATCTCAGAGAAAACACTTTTTGATGACTGAAATAAGGATTTTATGCCACAGTTTAGCTTAAATTATGCAAAACTCTGAAATATGCAAGGCATAAAAAAAGGAAGAACAAGGCCTTTAATTGAATTCATGATCCATTTCAACTGAATTGCTAAAACCCTAAAACAGAAGAGCAGTTTTGCATTCTGCTAACATAATCCACCTCCATCCACGTTACTCTCCATGAGTCACACACACCCCTAGTGCATGAGATGCAAGAAAACCCCATACAGCAAGTAACTGAATTAGCCTTTACTTCTAGGCCTTATATTGGACCATGAAAATAGTGAATATTGAGATAGGACTATTCCAATTACTATCTACAATTCATTGTTAATTATAAGAAAGGAGATGTCTTCAATTGGAAATTCCAGTATTTGCGCCAACTAGTTGCATTTGTTCCTCTGCTGCTGTCAATAACTGTGTTTACTTTAGACCTTTCTAACACAGCATTTCAGAAACTGCTGTTTCTCAGCCCAGAGCAGAGTAATTCAATCTGTTAGGCTATTGTTCCTGTAGGAAACAGCATTTTTGAGTTACTGTCCTCTGAATTAGCTTGTAGCAGGGGCAAATGAAATGACAGGGGCAATTAAGAGGCAGAAGCATGTATTCTATAATCAGAAATACAGGTCCTCAAAGCTTTAAGCTACAGACCCTACCAAACAAGGCAGAGTGCCAGTACTAGAACCAGCCCCCATAGGAGCATTTACCTGTTGAACAACTGATGGCAAGAGCACTTCAGCACTGGGATGTGCCTGTCCCCATCTGAGGGGGCTCTCAGCCTGCAGCAGGACAACCCAGCAGTGGCCCTTGCCCCACTGCCCAGCTCTGATCCCATTCCCCTGCACGCAAACACAGCTCCTCTCCCTCACCACTGTTTCTTCCCCTCCTACCTGCTTGGTCCTCTAACCCTCTGCTTCCCAGGGGCTTGTGACCTCCTGCCTGCCTCCCTCCCTGCGGTGACTGTATTCCCCGGCTGTTGGACACACACGTGTAGTCATCCCGGAGACATACCGTGAGCCACGCCTCAAATCCATTTCCTTCGCCTGAGTGAACCGCCGTGACCCAAGATGGCGCCCACGGCCTGCAGGAGGTGGGGGGGGGGGGGGGGGGGGGGGGAAGCCTTGCACTGGTCATGTGCTAGCTCTGCAGCCCCCTGATTGGCTGAGCCACTGAGGGCGGGCAGCTGGCAGCCGTGCCCCGCCCTCCGCGGCGGTGTTACCTCAGGGCGCGGAGAGCGGGAGAGGCCGCGCCGGGCCGGGCCGTCCCTTCAGCTCTTACGGGCCTGTGGAGACGGGATCCCGAGGCGCTCACCCGACGCCTGCACAAGCAGCAAATCTTCGATGCGGCCCCCCAGCCCCGGGGGCGTCTCTCCTGTACCAGACCGATTGCTGGAGAGGGCAGGAGAGAAGTTCCTCAGAGAAGCCAGCACTGCTGTGGCAGCCGCTGGTGGCAATGGGGAGAGCCGGGAAGTCGTGGGGGGTCTCCATGAGTGAGATGGGGCCTATATCTCATTGTTCCCACGCAGAAACGATCAATAGAGATGTAATTACTACTCTTGCAATTTGGCATAGCTAAAAAGGGTAGCGCAGCTTTGTGCTAGTTCTTCCATTGAGGATGCAGCTCGGCAAAACTACTCCTTTTATCCCTCTTTACATATTTATTACAACTCTTTAGACTGATCCATGCAAACCAAATGAAAGCAACCAATAGAAAGAGGCCGGCTTCTGCCAGCAATCCCCAGACTGTCAAGCGATCACTGAAGATTGGACAGGTCCTGATGAAATAAATGTTGGCTGCTGACTCTTCCAATTTTGCAACACTCCTCTGTGTCACTGGAGCAGCCTTGTCCAAGATTGAGATATTTGCAAACTGTCATCTTTCATAAATATCTGCCTTGAGTGACACTTTGCCCCCCTCCATTTCCCTTTGAAATGTACCTAGCTGGCACGGAGCCTGCGGGATTTCATTGCTTGTGATAGGTGATTAGCAAAGAGATGATTTCCTCCTCCCTCCCCCTCCTCCCCTCTGCCAAAGGGCTGAGTGACAGGTCCAAAAGGCGAAAGGCAGACCGGGGAAGCAAATCTGCCAGAGGCAGAAGTGATGACACTCCGAAAACACTTCATTCATCTTGCCAAATTACAGGCTGGGCTGGGGACTGATGGGGACTGGAGAAGGGGGGGGATAATCTTTTGCATTTGCCTTGCATGCTCTCTGCTCAAAAACATTGCAAAGCAGCTCCTGAAGCCTGAAGGATGCACCCCAAAACCCTTCAGTTGCTGCTCCGTAATGCTGTCGAGCTGCTACCTGGCTCGTGTTAGTAGCTTTCTGACAAAGCGTATTAACTGTCTTAGTCATGGGTGTCAGATCCCTTAAGCTCTCACAAGCTTCCTGCCTAGACGTCAATAATTGGGGCTGAGAGGGAATTTCAAAAAGCAAAATAAAGTAGTTAGTGTCTAGCCCTCCCAGACAGTGGAGCTGGTGCTAACTGTTCAGCCTGCCCTCCCCTAATTTTCTTAGCGGGGAGCCGCTCAGAGGGCAAACCAGGTATTTGTGGTTGAGAAGTTACCCATGTCTGTTTTGGGAAGGCTCCAGCCCTTGGGCGGGTAATTTGGGAATTAACACAGGTGTGAGCCAGTGATTATGCTGGTTTTCTGTTGGTCTTCTGAACAACAGCAAAAATTAATTGCGTGCTTGGACAGAGTTCTGCACAAACCTTTTTTTTTCCAGGAAACCAATTTGGCAATGCAAAATTTTATTTTTTTTTCCCCTCCTCAAAACATTATCTAGAGAATGGCATGATTGGGGGTTTTTAATTTAGGGAATTTTTTTTCAATTTCTTGGTTTGAAATGAATGTCTGTCTTAAATGTAATTACATTTTTTTAATTCACTTCTAATGGTTTAACATTGAAATGCTTCAGATTTGCCAATTAACTACTTCAACCCAAAGGACTCTGCCTGAATTCTCAACATGTCCCAAGTCTACACTACTTACATTTTCAGACTTGAAGGTTCTGTATAAGACTGAGATTACCAACAAACAAAATTATCTCGTTTTCTCCTACCTTTGCCCCTGGCAAATGTAGGTATTGATAGATCATTGAATCTCAAATTCACTCTTACAAGAGAAGAACAAGTCAGTCATTTCAGCTGGTGCAACTGAAAGTCACTCTCTTCTGTCATCTTGAAGTACTTCAAGAGACACACAAACCACTCCTGAAGAATAAGAGAGAATGATTTTGTTTTTAATAATACGTGAGTTTTTAGCTACGTTTCAAAGGCAGCAGACCAGATTCTGGCCTCTCCTACGCTAGTCTAAGGCCAAATGTGCACTCAAATACACGCTTAATGCTAATTAAATAACTTGTGTGAGTTTTATTATATAAGGATCTAAATCTCAAAGAAATGCTGATGTCACTTTTCATTTTTACTTGTGTAAATGAAGTCTTGGCTAGCTTTCTGCAGCATCATCTCCTGATGGTATTTCTCAGGATATACTGAAAATGGAGGCTACGGCATAATAAATTGAATTCCTAATGACAGAAATAGGCTCCTTTCTACAGGACAGAGTCAAATGTCTCCTCTAGACAGGAGAAATATAGTCTAAAATGATCTTAGCTAATCATCACAGAATCAAAGAAGTCACAGATGCAAAAGATGAACTGCAGTATCTGTCCTGGAACTGTTTGAATCATGGAATGCCAGGTTGGAAGGGACCTCAAGGATCATCTGGTCCAACCTTTCTCGGCAAAAGCACAGTCTAGACAAGATGGCCCAGCACCCTGTCCAGCCAAATCTTAAAAGTGTCCAATGATGGGGAATCCACCACTTCCCTGGGTAAATTATTCCAACGATTATTCCAACAATTGGCCTTGTTGTGAAAAATTTCCCTCTTGTGTCCAATGGGAATCTCCCCAGGAGTAACTTGTACCCACTACCCCTCCTCTTTTCCATGTGACTCCTTGGAAAAAGGGAGTCTCCACCTTCTTTGAAGCCACCCTTTAAATCCTAGAACATGGTGATAACGAGCCATTAATACAAACATCTTTACTAGGTATTAATTTGCTAACATGATACTTTGTAGCCATGCAGATTTTAAACAATTTTTCTACTCTGCTAAGATCTATTCAGCAGAAGTAATTCTGAAGAACTTAAAAATATTCTAAGAGTTGAATTCAAACATAATATGGTTCCCTTTATCTCTTGAACACTAAAGATGTGCAAAACTGGGACCCAATATCTGCATGTTCCCAAATGCTGTGTGCCCTATACCCAAATCAGCAAGTACTCAATATTGTCAGCTGGAGAAGAAATTTCAAGACAACAAAATTATTAGATTTTTTCCTTATTATACAAGCTTTTGCTTCTAAATTGGAAGCGCTAGAAAATGACCATCATTTGGTGTTGGAACCGGGGAGAACCATCAAACATGAAAATAAAGCACAGCAAGGATCAAAGTCAACCAACCCTTTCTGGTAGATTTCAGTACTAAAAAGTGTGCAAAAAAAGAAAATCTGATGCCATTTATTTTGAAAAGTTATGCTCTATCATCGCTCAGCAATTTACAACTTCAAACAGCTAATTGAATATCACATACAGCGTGAGGTAGGCTAGCATAACAACATATTATCCCTCCTCCCTACTTCAGGCTGAGAAACCTGGTAAGAGAAATTAAAACGAGCTTCTCAAGAACAAGCACCGAGTTTGTGATAGAACAGAGATTAAAACTTGGAGGTCCTTTGTTTCCCTTCAACAGTGTTAACTACCTCGCTATTTTATGTGTATTTGCATACACCCAGATGTGTAGTCACACACACAGACTCAACAGAAAAAAAAAGGGAGGGAGCATATGGATCGGCAAACCTGAGTATCAGCACATGGACAAATAAAGCAGTTCTGCTTCTAAAGAGGAGTTCACGTGAAGCTGAGGCACCTCCATCCATAATTGCAATTAAAAGTAAAAATCCTTCTCAGCTGTCCCTGTAGCTTAATTGTTTTCCCCTGCAAAATCAGAATGAAAAAGGAATTCCTCATCCACAGTCATTTAGTGCTGTTGGGGGCTTTCTCTCTGGAGTAGGAGCTGCAATACACAACTCTGAAAACAGTTCAGGTGACCGGTGCCTGCCACCACCAGTTAAGAGCAGTTGAGGTTGGTGCTCTCACTTCTGAGCCGTGGATGAGGGTCCCAAGCTGTAGGGTAGAACAGGACTCATGCACGTGTTCGAGATTTCCCTGTGGTCATCACCAAGGTATTTTTAGTCATATGCTGACCCTAGGTGGCTCTGCACTAAGCCGTGGGGGTGTCTAAGGATTTTAGTGGATGTAGCTCTCTATCTAATTTCTGGAGATAGAGGAGAAAGTTAGGAGAAAGTGATAAATGCTACATATGTGAGCATGAGACATAGTGTAACCCATCTGTCCACCTACAAACACATGCGTTGTTCACATGACAAGTTAATTGTGCATTAATCAGGATATAATTTCATACTGCTAATGCAAGTAATGATGTAATTTTACCTTTACTACTTATACAACTCTGGCCATTATTTTCATGTAATAAATCGTACCACTGCAGACTGATGAATGACGCTAGTTAATGTATCTCCACCTAGTTTGTGTATTTCACATGGTGATGTAGCATTACTCTGATTTGGTTTTTACCTGGGGAAGCTGCCATATAGTTGTCTTTATGTCTTCATTGGACTTTTCCAGAACACTTGCAACGGGAGGGTGGGGGGGAGAAAGGTGTTTGCTTTTATTGAAAAATAAAAAGGGGAAGATTTTACCAGAGACAGTGATTTGCTTCTGTCAGGATACTAATTCCTTTCCAGTGAGCCCAGCCCTAAGCAGAAATGGATACACTTCAAGCAACAATAACCAAAAATGCTGACTTGGAATTTAACACATGTTTGGCCACATTTGGCCTTCCCTCATGTTTGATGCAAGAATAAATAATTGCACATCCACGCTACTCCCACGACATGTACATAGGCCCACTTGTTAAGGCGCAAACAATATAGCTTTGGCTAAGAAGGAAAATTCATGTGTCAGAATTACACGTTCACATTTTTCCTAGCTTTTGCAGCTCACCTCTTTACACACACAGCTGCGTGTCTGACCCTCAGGCCTTAAAGCTTTTTAAAGTTATGGATGGTGGGTGGCTTTTTTTTCTTAGAACACTTTTTTGTGACAAATACGAAAATGCGAAGAGGGAACATAGATCTAGAATGAGTTATTTTTCTAACGTTTTCCATTAAGCAGCAGCTGCTGTTACCAAGCTGTCATTTTTGTTGCTAGGGAGATTTTCTGCGCATGCCAGAACGGGACCGGTTGGTTCAGCGCATCCACCCTTCTGCCTGGGAATGTCACTGCATTGGTGAACTTCTGGGTGTTGGGCTGAGCAAACTCCTGCCCCTGACCTCGCTGGGAAATGAGCAGGACTCCTTGCTAAGGTCATTCAGCCCTGCTTTTCCACACCGGCATTGTCTTGTCTTCTTCCTCCCCCTGAAGTGAAAAAGATGAAATGTTTCATTTTGACATTGTCGAAATTTAAAACATCCTGATTTTTCATTTGCAAAAGACACTTAAAATTTCACAGTTTTCTGCTTTATCCTCAAAGGAAACAACAGATAACCTAAGTAAGATATGAAATACTTCAGGCAGTGCCAAGCAACGTGTTCTTATTTTGACTCAGCCAGCAAACCTAAACCAATAATAAACTGTCTGCACAATGCTAATCAGTGACTTCAGGGGAACTTCTCCTGCCTCTAAACATTGCATGAATGTTAGAGACCTTTGCTGGCCTATACAGAAGACAACAGAATTGTTTTGCACAGAAAAATGTTTACACTCCAAGCACAGCAACAAGGGCCTAATTTTTCTCTAATATTAAACTCTGCGGAGCAATGCTAAGCACATATTGCCTTTCAAAGTGCAAATTTTTCCAGTCTACATGGTAAGACTCCAAGACAGTGAGAGATACTTTTCCTTGGTGGACCCACTGTGATCAATATATGCTTTCTGAGTGCATAATGAATGCAGTAAGAAAAGTAAAATGTTCACAATTCTTGAATATTCTGCTAAGAAAACTTTATCATTTTACTAGTGAATCACAAATGGTAACAGGTCAGATCAAATTTCTCATGTGGCGTAAAGATCATAAATACAGTTCCCAGGGCTACCTCAACTTTAATAAAATGAAGTCATCCATGTGTTGCTTTGTATTAATATTGCAACTAGGTTTAAGCATATATAAGCCATGATTTTTCCTCAAGTGTTAAATCAAATTGAATCACAGGTTTTTATGAGTGATAAAATGATAATAGACCAGATCTGGTCAGCTAGGATAATAACTTGATTCAGTACTTTGGATGTAAGTGTTTAAGGTTTCCACAATAAAACTGTAATGTTATACCCTAAAGTGTGTTAATAACATTAAGTGATGTAACAGCGAAAGCGAACTGACAGAATGTAATACCCATAGGGCCATCATAATAGAAATAATTTATAATGTAACAGCAATAAAATCTTTAATGTTATCTCAATCCAGTCCTGTCCCCATGTCTGGAGTTTCAGATTACACATGATTTTTTTCTATGCATTTAAGTGTTAACTTAAAATAATTAAGAAAATGGTTTTCAAAGTGGAAGAGCCTTTCAAAGTTGCTGACCTGAGAATAATATTATTAACTCTTTCCTTCCTACCAAATTCCCATGTGGCCGATAGCTGATATAAAAGGAGGTAAATCTTTTTTGCTTCCAATAGATCATTTTTTCCCTTTAAAAGCAATTTACAGCAACCAAGGAATATGTAGGACTACCGTACTATATGAAAAAAGTATCTCATTCTCGCCATTCTCACACCTGAACACAAACACAAAGTATGTTGTGAAAGAGTTTGAACAAACACCCAGTAAATGTCATCTTACTGTAAACACGTAACGTTCACGTATAGGGCTATCTGGTAGAGGAAGGGGAAAGCAATAATGCGTCTTCCATCCTCATCATGGGAAACCAGAACACGACATGGAAGAGCCCGCTTAGATATTAGAAAATGTCCTCACTGGCAAAGTGCTGGGATAAGTTCACCAGAGGGCCCATGGGATCTTCTGCACTCGAGATTTTTAAGAACAGAAATGATCAAAGGTCTATAAGGTGTGAACATAATGTAGTTTATCTGACCTCTTGACAGAAGGGTTGGTCGGAGAATTTCATGTATTTGACATAAAATCACACCCTCCCTATTTTACAGCATAAGTACCTTCCCTAGAATCTCAATATAGGGTGATCTTTAGTGTCTGTTAAGACAGCATCCTGCAGGAGTTAAAGAGCTTTTTTGCTCTTTATTCCCTTCAAAATGTTTAAAAAGTGCTAACTGGACAGACGCATACAGATATTGCAAAATGTGTGCAGAAACATGCCTTTTAGAAATAAACTGAAAACAATCTTTGTTACTTAATACAGGATTTCTTTGATTCAAGGTAAGGTATAGTTTTATTCCTTCTTCCTGGCCAAACTGCCTTCTGAGAATATTGACTGTTTAAGGCAGGCATACTGAGGGCTTTCTGTAATGTATGCCATGGCTCAGAGGAGCCAAAATGGAATAAATTCAGCATTTGAGTTCTCTTGCAAACCCATCCAACCCAGGACTAATAACCTGTGTCTTTAGCAAATACTGCAGCATCAGACATACAAGATAGTTATTGTGCAATTAAGAAAAATCCTTTGACTCTCACGTTCTCTCTGGACCCACCAGGGAATGCAGAAAAAAATAACTGGAACTGAACAAAGCAGCAGCTTATCATCTTGAAATACGCGGGGTTAATCGTCCCTTTAAAAGCAAATGTATTAGGAAAACATTAGATCCTTAGCCCTCTGTGACATAATTACACAGGCTTCTGATTAAACAGAGGCATTCATTAAGTAAAACATTCTATTTTAGTTTCTTGTTGGTTGCTGGTATTATTGGGCTTCCTGCCCAATTCCAGCCAGGCTACCATATGAACAGTGAAAACAGCCAACATTGTTAATACAATAACAACAACAACACTTGGCACTTCCGTCAGTCCCTTGATCTCAACATCTTAAAGCAATTTACAGATATTACTTGGGTTGCACCATGTGACAAAATCGTCGAGCAGGTAAGATTGATCACCCTTATTTTACAGATGGATAAAGCAGGGCAGAAAGGTATTCAATTGGCTTTCCCTGGCTGCAAGAAAGTTAGTGGTAAGATCCAAAAGTCCTGAAGAGAAACCACTTGGAATTACTGTTTCAACAATGACTGAACTTTTTTCCTTCTTCTTAAATTGCTGTTGTCCTTCATTGGTTCTCTGTAGCAGAAGAGGGCTTGTGCTGTGAAAAATCAAGCAGGGATGTGAAACCTACTAAAAAAGGAATTTTAAGCATCATTTATTAATTCTAGTTTAAGAAAGCCCAGTTCAATTTCTCTCCAAGAAGATTTGTGTTCGTTTCTATAAAACAGTAAGGGCCTAATTTTGGCCAGCTAAAACATAAATTTTGCACGGGGGGATAAAGGTGTTCGTAGTAGAGGGGGAAGGATATTTTAGTTCCTAGTTCACCAAAACTGACTATTCAAACACAGGTAGAGAGGCTTCTTTGCAGAGCTTCCAGCAATGGGAATGTAAGAACATTTTTGCATGGGATCTAGGAATACATTTATAAATGTGCAACCTCTGAGTTGCCAACAGCACTTGGTCTCAAACCCTCTCCCAATCTCCTGATCCATCTTTGGAAAGACATTCTTCACCCAGTGGCTGTGAAGGGGGCTCTGGCAGACCAGAATCCAGGTATGGATTTATGTGGCCAAACTTAGAAAATGAGGCTCCCATCTACAGATGTATAGACATGTCTTCAGCCTGAAAAGAGTGAAACAGCTTTTGCCTTGCATCTGAAAACACCTCGTATGTTGAAAGCTGAGCAGAGCTCACATTTGCTGCTCATGGTATTGCCTCACAAGAAAAAAATTGCAGAATATAGAGTTTCACTTCACACAGAGAGGGTTTCATCCCTAAGCTCATCTTGATAAATATTTCTCAGTGGTGTGCTGGGTAGTAAGGAGACTCACTGGTCATTTGCCAGACTTCTGCCACAGCAAAATAATTCTTTTTTGTCTTTAGCCTAAAAGAGAGAACTTTGATATCTAAGAGCCTGAAGTGTTAAACTCATCTTAGGCACTGAGGTTTGGAAACAAAATCTCACGCTGTGCATATAAATATCATCTGTATCCAGATTCCGTCAATGTGGACTGTAATTGGCACTGCTGTAAATTATCTGCTACTGATACACACCGACACCCCCGGATTTGTAAGCTCAGGTGCCCCTTCCCGGCTACAAAAATAAAAACATAACACCTACATGCAAAACTAATGGAGTCAGTATTAGAACAAGCTTTTAGGTCTAGGTGCATGTATTACAAGAGTAAGAGAGGTGGGAACCTGCTTGTCACTTATGCAGCTGGCTATGAATGACTGGCTTCAAAAGGAACTCAGGAGTAAAAGATTAAAGGGAAGATGACCATGAACTCTCCTTTCCCGAAGGAAGTTCAAAGCTTCCTGACTTAGGTTCTTATCACACTATAAAGAGGGGAGCAAGGAAGATAAAAATTTAAAAATAAATGATCTTTAAGAAATTATCCTCATCTGAGTGTCCTCCAATACGTCTGGTCCTCTAAGTGTTAAGTGAATTGTAACTAGATCCTAGGGAGACAGTTGCAACCTGGTTATCAGTGGCAGTAAATGGAAGATAATAGCCCCACTAGAGAGTTATGAAATGGCTTGTCTTTGAGCTGCCAAAGTGTTTAGGCTCTCTTTTATTATATTCACAGCAGTAATCCGATATGTCCTGACTTCTGTCATCTGTATGTAATGCTTATCAACTCTCTGCCAGTGATTCACCCCCTTGTCAGGGACAATTATTCCTCAAAGAGCTGAGGTTACGACTGAAGCAATATTATGACTGGAAAGAAAATATGAAAGGTGCAGCACATCACAGCAAGCAATCTTGAAGCTGACGTCAAAGTGAAGGAGAACATTGTTGATAAAAATATAAGGCATAACGGGAGTGTTGCGCTGTTGCTCCCATAGCAGGCCTGGGCATTGCTAAGGTCGTACATGCATATGACTATGGTAATGGAAGATTTTCCCATTATTTTATTGGAGTTATGTTGTCGTACTTCTCTGCTTAGGTGTTTCTCTCCATTTCCATTGTAAGTCCCCATTTAAAGCCCCTTAAAACTAAACGGGCAGAGTCTGTCCTGTTCCTCTAAATTTGCAGGAGCTCAGCCTGGGAAATTCATTTTCCTCCAGAGAATGATGAAATGCAAAGCATAATCTGAGGGACAGAGGGTCCAATTTGCAGTTGTCAAGTTGCCTGAAATTACAGTAACACCTGTGGTAAAGTTCTGCTCCAAGCATGTTCAGACCAACCTGTTTCATCACCCTCCTAGATGCCTCAGGCAAAACCGAAATCAGTTTTGTCACTCCTTGTATTGCTTATGGATTCATTAATTTGTGGAAGTGGAATAGATAATCTTGGGCCTGTGGCTAGGGAGAGCAAGAAGGCACCAGGAAAGCTAATATCAGTGTCCTAGCTACCGTGGGAACGGCGCTGAAGAGCAGAAGGCAACCTGCAAACCAGGGCAGGGCCTCGGGGCACCAGAAGCTCAAGGCCGTTGGGAGAGGGTGAAAGGCTGTAGTATCTCTTTGTCTGCCCTGGAAGCAAGGGGAAATGGTGGCTTGGGAAGCTTTGTCAATGGCGATGAGAAAAAGCAGCTGGTCAGTAAAGATAATGGTGGAGGCCAAAGAGGGGTGCCAGATGGTCCCAAGCTGACCAGCAGCAGCACCTGTGCCCTGCATGCATATGTGGCTTCAATCCAGTATGGGTTGTTAGGTGTCGGTCAGCACATAATTCACTCGGCTAAGGGTTTCAGCCTACAGAGTAGCAGAAGTGGAGGAAAACAATACCTCTCTGCGGTGTTTTGATAGTTCTTGGGCTCTGAAAGTACAGTGCAAACTCTGTACTTCAGTTCTTTTTGCAAACAAGTGGTTGAGCAATGTCATTTCCCAGCTTAGAGGGTCACACAGGTCCAATTGTGAGGCTGAGGAGGGCCCAATGCGCAGGCAAACCAAGTAGGGCAGGAGTACAGAAGGAGGGAGGAGGCAGTCAGGGTTGAAAAAATTAAGTTACTAATCAGCTGGCTAATCAAAAAGTGGAGTCACTTAAGCATATGCTTCTCTGGCCGCAGAGATGAACGCAAGCCATGTCTTTCTGTAATGTTTGGTGCTGTTATTGGACTGGCTTTCCTGACTGTCCTTGAGAGAGACCTACGTGCACCCACAGGGAGCCCACACGGGTCTCCAGGGTCACGAGCAGCAGGGCCAGCTGTGCTTCCATCGGGAGAGAAACAGAGCCTCCTAAAGCAATGAGGAGAGAGAATGAATCACTGCGCCTTGTCTAAAATATTGCAGTAATGTAATATAACAGCCATAACCCCCAGAGTACCATCTGGTGAACCTGTGACTAAACACAGCTTGTTTTGCTCAATGCACACAAGCAATGGACAAGGATAATACTTTATTCCTTTGCTTCACCCTGCCCAAGCGCAAGTGGTAACAAAACTATTTCTGAGAACTTTAGACCGTCTACAAATCAGAGCTGCAGGCAGTTATTTCTCCCCTACAAAGCACGTAGGTAGCTCACTCTGCAGGAGGGTGCTCAGTAGCATAAACTCCTGAGTCTCAGTTATGGCCACCAAAGCAGACAGAGATCTGATCTCAGCTATTCACCACACATTTCTGACACTGCAAAATTCCCTGTTAAAGTCCTGTGCGTAGGCGGATATTTCAGGTGATATTTCCCAGGGATGCCGTGAAGATTATTGGTGACTAGTTGCTCTGACCTTGGTCAGAGTTAATCCTGCAGGAACG
This sequence comes from Rissa tridactyla, assembly GCF_028500815.1. Classification (NCBI taxonomy): domain Eukaryota; kingdom Metazoa; phylum Chordata; class Aves; order Charadriiformes; family Laridae; genus Rissa; species Rissa tridactyla. The sequence goes on from NC_071474.1 coordinate 5,544,977, forward strand.
AAAAGGTTCAGATTTCAGTACGCACTGGAAGAAAAGAGAAGGGCGGAGGGGTAGCCCCCTACTAACATAAAGACATGACCAGTGGCTCTGCCATCAGTTATAGCATTGCTTGCATTTAGCATTATATTATGAAAATACCTATTCAGAGTGGAAAATAAGATCAAAGACAACATTTCCGAAGTGATGACTTTAGCTCCACTTCACTCTGCTCCCTCTCCTCCTCCTGTCCTTCGTGTTTCAAGGCTCTTGCTCTATTCATCCGCTCTACGCCACCCCAGGTTTATAACATCACATCAGCAGCAGCACTAATAACCCGTGATTCTTTTCCCCTATTGTGTTTGTCAGAGTCAGTAATCTGGGCACTACAGTAGCACAGCACTGAAAAGCTACAGTGTGTTCCTATAGCAACCAACTAATCCGCAGGTGGAAGGTGATTGGGCACCTTTTGCACCGGAACAATAATTTGAAAGATCTTTTTCAGTGTGCTGTTCTGCGGCATGAGTTCATTGTATTGCAACCCACCACGAATCATTATAAGCTGTCATGAAAATGCAGCCACGGCTGCACAAATCATAGCAGAGAGAGACGCGTCTTCCAGCAACAAGCCCTTGAAATATTTCACGGCAGGTTAAGAGGCCAAATTGCGTATAGCGAGATGCATTGTATAGGATAAAACAAAGGGCTTGTATAATAAGCCGATGCTGACAGTCTCCGAGTCAGGGAATCCCAGTGAAGTGTAAGAGTGTGCATGAATATGAGTTTTGCTGAGCTGTGGAAGGAAAACAGGCATAATAAAAGAAAGTCCTGGGCTGAGCTCCCACATACAACTCTTCCAAAACCATTTACTCCCACCTGGCTATTCCCATTTCTCCTAAACCATCTCCTGTTACGAAAGAGAATTTAATATTCTCTAATTGAAACCTCTAATTTAAGGCAGTTGCTTACTATATTCAAAGCCTGAAATCCTGGACTGGACTTTCACAAGGTGATTAGAGACTGTAGAAGTCTCAAATTTTTAGATATTCAAATAAGAAAATTTCAAGAAATACAAAACACCTTTCTTCTGAAAGTCATGCTTCTTTGTCTTTCTAACCGTAAGTACTCTCAACTTGAGGTAGGGAATGATCTTCCAAAGTAAACCATCTTGATCCATGGAGTAAGTGCAGCATAGAGAACAACAGAACAAATGTCTTCACAACAACCTCAAGCAAGGACCCCTGTCATTTGCAGTCTATGTCTAATTTCTACTCATTTTTCTTTGAAAACACTGGACTGGAAAATACTAGTTATAAATAGAAACCTCTTCAAAGCGAAGTTGTACAAGCACTGCCCATGCAGCTGCTGCAGTGGAAAGCGAGAGCAGATAGTGTAAATGATGCAACGGGCCGTGTCATAGGAAGACAGAAAAAGGAAATCTGTAAAAATCTTCAACAACAGTAGAGAAATAACACAAGTGCTTCTTTACATCCATTTAGTCACACTGTAAAAAAATGTCTTTATCAAGTGCCTGGTCTTAACAAAAACGTCAAAACTCCCATTGCATAAATTAGCTCTTTCAAGATTTGTTGGGGTGATGAAGCAGAAACCTCAAAAAGAGAGGGCAAACAGAAGTTCAGTTACTCAGTTACGACTTCTGAGATTGTAGCTTAAAAAGCTTCCCTACGTCTAGAGGCCAAAGATTCCAACCTGGGACGCTTCCATCTTAAACAAATTTCCTAACTATGAGACAATGAAGTCAGTGTCTCATTTACAGCTGAAGAGTTTTATAAAGCAATGTCTCCACTCAAAGCTGAATCAACAAACAAACAAAACAGAACAGATACTGCTTTTATGATCTTTTTTTTTTTTTACTCATCCCAAAGTAGGATGAGTAAAGTGGATGAGGCAGGTTCACATACTCAACTCAAATTGACAGAAGAAAAGCTTGAATGGGGTCTAGGATATCTCCTAGGAATATTATGAGATTATTGAACATTCTACAGCAAATATCAGTTTCTTCGCCCTTCTGCCTCTCACCTACCACACAATTCAGGAAGTTTTCTCAAAGCGAGCTTTACTGAAACAGGCAAATGCCTCTGAAAATTTCTTAATCAAAAATTTCCAGCAAAAATTCAAAAATTCTTGACCATTCTTAATTGTGAAATGTATTGATTGTTCCTCTCAAGTAATTCATGCCTTAAAATGACATATTTTTGTTTCTTTCAGAGGGCTTGGATAGATAGCATTGTTTTTCTTTCCAAAGCACATCAAAGACCCCAAATTTTGGCAGGCTTTCTGTTTTCTTTTAAAAAGAAGAAAAAGAAAGAAAAACATCGTCAAAACAAAGCTAAGAATAACTGCTCTTTTCTGAAGAGTTGTGGGCTTCTTCACTTCTAGATTCACAGTCATGGTGCTCACTTCAGGGAGCTGCTGAAAGAGAAAGCCTGGAGGTGGGGAGGTGGAGAGGAATGGAAAGATCAGAGAGTTGGCACGGGATAGAGAGCCTTTTGCTTCTTGAAGTTCAGGCTGAATCTAGCCAAAGTCAGGCGTAAACCAATGTCATCACTATTTTTAAGCACTTTCATGGGCTATGCAAGGTCAGACTAGCCTCTAACCCAGTGGACAATTCTCCATGTATCTGAAGCTGGTATTTCATTGACAGCACTGGTAATAGCTAGGGTCTCCAGTTTGTGATCTCTCAGTTTTGCAATTGAATAAATTCTACGAAATGGCTGGATTTTGGTTAATCATGTCCTTTTCCTTTCAGAACATGTAGGTACAATATGTACATACCTTTTTTGCCAGGAAAAAAGTTGGTATCGTGAGTAGCTCCCCCTTCTGCTGAAATGTTCAGAGGCAGTAGACTGGTATTGCTCTAGAAAGGTCTTCGGTTTTGGGTATGTTATACTGGGACCCATTTTTCTTGATTTCATTCCTTCTCAGCCAGTAACTAATTTACTCATCACAGACCTGTACTCCTGTGGCAGGATCTGTATACTACTTGTTTGGGCCTTAGTGCCCAATGTTAAATATGAAGGAATGATGTCCAAAAAATGCAAGAGAAATACCACCGGCTCTTATTCTGTGTGAAGCAGCCTTTATCTCGGTTTCCTGTGTAACCGGGCTTGTTTACTGGGGTTAGAATGAGGTTATTTTAAGGCTTAAAATTCTTGAGAATGCGCTACAATTGATGGAGCTTCCACAGCTTCCTGAGCAGAGGTGCTTTCCTCTCTATTCAGAATAAGATATGAGGAAAGACTAGGAAAAGAAATTATACTGGAGGAAAATGCCGGGACCGACTGGTATATCAATCAAACTATTGTGCCACACTGAGCTGGAACGTGCAGTCCTTCCCCACAACGGCCCGTTCTGGGGTGAAATGACTTTTGACTTTAATAGGACTTTTAATGGGACCATTATCATCTAACAGCCCATATACCAGTAAAAAACAGGACAGCACTGCAGGAACTGGCAGCGCGTGGCATTTCTGCAAAAGGGTAGGGAACACCTGGAGTACTGTGTGGAGCTGCACCGCAGTGTGGTTCACCCTGTCCCCACACTTCAGGCTTTGGGGAATGAGCAGAAAGCCCAGTAACGGGCCAGCTGACATTAAACCCACTGTGCTGCTTAGCTCAGAGGGATAAACGAAAAGTGCATCACTTGGCTAACTTGTAAATGACCGGGGTAAAGAATATGTGCACTGGATAAAGATGACAGGGTTCACTGCTAGAACAAATCAGACAATATGGGAAGTTTGACTGTGCCCTATTGCTTGGTACAATTATGTGACCTTGTAACAAAGCATGGCCAAGATGGCAGCGATACTGCATATAAAACAGAGCCCGGTGGAAAGTTGCTATTCTTCAAACTCGCTTGCATCTAGACATCTTTCAAGTGATTTCAGAATTTAGGGTGAAAGTGGATCTTAAGCCTTTTTTAAAAAGCCATTTCAAATCCTCATTCATATCATAAATGCTTTTTTCTCCTTTTTTCTGCAGGCCACTTAAATCTCTGGGGCCATGACATTGTCTGGCACTGAATGCAGCCCCTTTTTATCATTATAAAGAAATAATGAAAGCATATGGTGGAGAGGCACTCATATTTCAGTGTATGGTGCCTTCCTCATTCTCCATAACTAAGCACTGAAGAATATATAGTATGATGAGAACATTAATTATTTCCAATACACTAACAGAAAATTCCTAACAATTCAAAGTCATCCCTGCTGCCTAGCATGAATGTAAGTTCAAAGTAAAAGAAACCAAACATATTCCCACTTTTGTGCATTAAACATCAGCAAGTGACCTGTATTTTATTACAGTACACAGCTGTTTTATCACATAAGTAAATAAATCACCATTGAGCCAACTTTGGGAACGAAGATTTTGAATAATAACACAATTAACTTTTCCCACAAAGTCCAAATAGCCCACTTGCTCATAGTTGCTACAAGCTGTGATTCCCACGTGAAAGATATCAACTTATTTCCTTTTCCTGTCAATCATCGGTACCAAGTGGGGCCATGGTATGTCAGGTCATGACCTTTCACTCTGGGCATGAGCCTGAAAGCCACTAGTGAATCAACTAGTTTAATTATTTAGGCTGTTTTTAATAAATATAAAAATGTGGCCTTAAATATTTCACATGCTTGTTCAGTTTGGGCTTTCAAGTACCTCTTATCAAGCCCACCAGCCTGAAAGTGTGCTCTTATTGGTAGGAAATCAGTCAATTAATAACCAAATCCAGCTTTTGGAATAAGGTTTATTTTGTTGATTTTGAGCTTCCTGGCTTGGGTATCGCTTGCTTGTTGGTTTAGAGGACAGGATTTTTATTATCCTTTTTTACATATGATTGGACTGTTTTTAATCAGCTCCAGCACTGTTTGCTTACCTCCCACAAAATGATCCTTTAATACAAACGCCACGGTAGAATTCACACTTTTCCATAGATGGTATATTTTCTACATCCTCTTCACCTATGGGAAAAAAAACAAGCAAGAAGAAATCCAATAGAGTCCTCATAAGACAATACTTTTTAAAATATTTTTGAGTCATGTTGACAGCTTTGCTATTAGGTCCCTTAGCAATGGACACTTTTATGCCATTTCAGGTCAAAGTGTGATGACAATCCTCCTTTGCTAATAATCCCAACAAGTTTTTTCAGCTTGTAACTCCCCAAGTCTAAAAACCCAGGCCTGAACCAAGCTGCTGACTTCGCCTCATCTTTAGCACTATTGCGCAGGGCGATTGCAGTAACCGTACAACCATGCAAGTAGAAAAGAAGTAGTAATGCTTTCAGGGGATGGCGAACTAGTCATGTGCAATGATTTGTATTCTACGAACATTTATGCTTATTGCACAACAAGCTTTCCAGCTGGTAAACACAGGACAGAATTAAACTTGAGAAACTAATTGATGATGCCTTTTGAAAGAATAAGCCTCTAAACTTGGACTGCCAGAGCCACTTTTTACTCTGGAACGTTCCTGAAATGTACAGAACTTTCCCAACATTTCTTTGATTTATTTTGTTCTTCTTTCCCCTAGTGCTCTAAGACTACTCAAGAAAGTGAGTGTGAAGGGCTGTCTCTATTTATAGATGATAAACCTAACTCTTATCCCCCTTCCTCCTCTTCCCCCTCCAGCTCCTGCATCGACGAGAAGGCTTGGGGAAGGGGAAGAGGGATGCTCTTACTCTGACTTTTCCATTCACTCTCATGGGCTGCTGGAGAGGAGGGCTGCTGGTTCTGGAGGAAATATCAACATGTCAAATTTTGCTTTTCTTTCAAATAGGACTAATAATCTAAATGATGAAGTGTACCACAAAAATGAAAGTGCCGCAATGTAGAGATCATCAAAGCTACCTTAATTGAAATGTTTTTGTTTTGGGACAGTTGAAAACATTTCATTTTGAATTCTTTATTTTGACTTAATCACTTCAAGGTGTGCAAAACAGCGTGTTAGAATTTACAATATAATCAAACAAAGTAAAATTAAGCATTCCATCTTTATTGAGGAAAAGTGTCCCTGCATGATAATGCTGCTTCTCAGCAATTTCAGCAAAATTGCTGTAGTCCTGAGAAATCTTTCAAATTCATCTAAGTCAGCATTTGCTGATGAAAAGCTATCTTCTAAGAAGTTTTCAATCCGCTTTACTCAAGATGCTTCAGGAGGAGCATATGTTTATAACATGTGAGCTACCCCCTAAATCTCCTGGTGGATGAGAGATCAAAATCAAAGTATTGATCCAAGGATCTACCACTCTGAAATCAGATATGGAAAAATGCTAAGGAGCAGCAGTGATTCTTAGGGGTTTCAAGTGCATTTGGAGTACGCTGTATCGCCTGGAACATGCTTCAGTTTGCACTTACCTTATTTAGCTTTTCAAAGGCTGACCTTTCATGCACTAAGTTCAGCGACATAGCAGTCAACCTATTAATGTCCAAGGAAGCTGTGGACCAAATCAGACAGTTTAAATAACTCAGCTGTGAACACAGAACCCCATTATCATTTCTGTGAGGCTAATCTGAACAGCTGATTCATCTCAAGCAGTTTACTATGGACGATAGGTCTTCACAGCAGCCATTTTAAGTTTTAAATCAGATGAGGGTGAAGAACTTTGCACTCAGACACTATGTTGGGAGGTGCCATATAAAAGGACAGACAGGCAGAGAGGCTTATATTAAAGGGCTTTATTTCCCATCGTATTTTACTAGCTGTATTCTGATATGATTACTGATTTCAGTAGAATAAAAGCATGTAATGAAGTAGACAGTTAGGAAACCGTATAGCCTGTCTTCCCCCACAACACACATCTCCCTTTTAAATACGTATTGTCTTTACATGTGTCTTGTGGTTTTAGTCAGAGAAGGCTGTATTTACCATACGTATCTCTGCTAGCAGTACAGAGACAACACAGCTCATGGGAGGACCTAGCCCCTCTTTTAGAAAAGGATGAGAATTTCTTGATCCCTACTTACTTTGTCCTTCCTCCTCCACGCCTTTCGTTACATGAGCCTAATGGCTGTTGAGCAGAAATATGCTTCCACATCTTTATCAGTGTTCAATAGATCACGCCTTTTGCATACTACCAAAATGTTAACTGGACACAGGAAACCCACTGGAATTCTGAAATCAGGTTGGAAGATACCAGAAACGATTGCATCTTATGGTTTTTGACCCTCTTTCAATATGTACATGGAAGGAAAAGGCCATTATAAAATAGAAATGATGTAATTACACTGCTCTTTTTCCCTTGGACTATTATTTTCTCTAGCAGGTTGCTGCTTTTTAGACTTTACCTGTGCATTCAGCAATTCCGTAAATAAGATTTGCATTACCAACATTGAAATCCCAAATAGTTTTCAGCTCGTAATGAGGTTTTCACTGTTCTCAGGCAACGCTTGGAAAAGCCTTTTATAGAAGATGAAGATGTGAGACAGTCTGAGCAAGGTGTATGCGTTGCCAAAGGCATTACTTTCAAATAGTCCTCAGTTTCTTCACTCGAACAGGTGGTGATCAGGTTCTGGTAAAAACAGACTTCAAATTATTTCAGTTATCCAGTCACCGGAAAAGAAAAAAGAAAGAAAAGAAAACAAGAGAAGAGACTAGTTACTATAAGCTCCTTTACAGCCTCCAAAAAGCTCAACAAAACATATGTTTGGAAGAAAATGTCAAATATTTCATTGATAAATTATGGCTTCCTGTAGGATATTTCTAATAGCCCCCCTCCCAGTTTAAAAATGCTAATGCTTAGGAACCTTGGAAAAAAGAAGGTCTTTGAAATTACAACAAATTAACGTGCACAAAAAATGGTCCCCAACATACACTTACACAAATCCAAGTATTGGTGAAGATAAAGAGCTCTCAGAGTGCTGAGGAAACAAGATGAAAGACAGACTGAAGCCAAACTGCAGTATCTGAACAGATTATTTGAGAGGAGAAAGTAAGTGTGGTTCAGATTTTAGAACTGCCTCTTTACCACACAGTGACAACATGCTGGATTCATATACTAACAGTGACATGTGGGTCCCAGTTTTGCAGTGGAAGCCAATCTATACTTAAGGAAGGCAAAGGATTTCAAACTTAAACTGAAGTTGCATGCTGAAAAGCCTTATGAGCATTGGAAAGGTCACAAGAAATACAGGAACCTCGTGTGACACTATTTGCTAGAAAGGTCAGACATTCTCCTTCAATTAAAATTGAGATCTATTTGTATCATTCATGCTTTGCATTAAGAAGCAGAGGCTTGGACTGGTTCCAGAAGGCGAGGAACTACTACCCTTCTGTATCTGACTTATTTTGAGATGCCAAAATAACCTTGTGGAGTGGGAAGAGGAGAAGGGGATAAGCAGCCAGGGAAAGGCAAAGCAGTTGCTGGGCTGCTCTAACCTTTCCTGGAGACTGAAAGTATGGAGGGCCCAGATGAAGAGAGCGTGCTTGTAGCCCTGAAGAATTAAAATAACCATATAGGGCAGTCTGATCCTGGCATTAACGCTCTTTTTGAATTTCTGAAGTCACAGTGAGTTTTATGGCTAAGTGCCATGATTTTCTTTGAAGATTTAAGAAGCGTTACATTTCATTTGAGATAACTTGCTTTTGGAGTTGAATAGCAAGTTCCATAAATTCCTCTTGGATAAAATCTGAAGTAAACATCACAAAGTTTTGCATGGGTTTCTTGCAATTTGTTTAGGACCTTTTGTGTCAAAGGGGAGTGGAAAATGGCTGGCAATGTTTTATTTCATTTATTAAGAATAGTTTTTGAGTATGCAAGTCTAAGCAAGAAATATTTGGAGAGCGCAACTGTGCTGCAGTTTTGCTGGAATAAGTGGCAGTTTTAATTAAAACAATTATACAAGTCTTTGTTTTCTTCAACTTGTTTGATTTAGTTGGTTTCTTTAGCAACAAACAAAGCTTTCATGGCTTCTTCACATTTGCACAGAATGTTAATGTTGCTGCCTTTGATTTCAGAGTCTTGTAGACCTAAGCAGTCTCTCAGCATTTAAGTCTCAAACCACTGCAAAGATTACGTGAGCAGCAGCGACGAGGATGTGGGTATTTGTATCTTGATGCTGTTAGGTTACAACTGAAAAGTCCAGGAAATTGCTAAAAAATGCCTGACCGCGATGACTTGCACAACAACTGGACTGCATTGCAATTACGCAAACAAGTCAGAATTATTACAGGTTTAGCTCTATTCTCCCTTTCTTCACTCTCCTAGATTTCTCTCTTGAAAACAATAGGACAAGGACGTACAGACTGACATTCAGTAGTTGCAGTGTCAGCTATGATACAAAACGAGTTAAAACGTGATCCAAGGGAGGGCTGACATTTGATACAGTGCTGTCGCGCTGGGACAGGTAAACTGAGGCTGGATTAGGAACTTCAGGGTTACACGATCTACCACTAAACCAAAATGAAACATCTCAGAAAACTACTCAGCCTCTAAATGAAATTAAAGAACTCAACAGTAAATAAAAATCACTCCGAATGTTCTGTTTGTATTTTTTTTTCCCCCCAGATAGTGATTTATTTTATATCAAAAGGGGAGGTTTGAAATAAAAAATCGGCCCGATTCATAAGAAATTACTCTCAATAATTGATTTTGCTTTTATTTTCTTCAGCTGAAGTTACTCCTTGCACCTGACTCCAGGTTCACCCCTCTCCTGAAATGTCGCCGTGAGTGAGAACACAGAGCTGCAGCTGTCTCTCGGCTCCTGCACAGAGAATTAAAGCTCTCACTGCCAACCACGGTGCCATCCTAGACGTATGTTTATATAAAAGCACCTCTGTCTTGAAAGGATGAAGGGTTGTCTCTCCCAGTGTGTGTGCAGAGGCTTTATCAAGGCACATGTGATGCTTAGTAACACAGCTGGACAAAAAGGAAAAAGAAAGGGTGACCTAATATTGAAAAAGGCTACTTCTGGTGGAGAATTTCAAAATTTGAAATGTCAATAACCTTCAAAACCTTCTGATCCACTTTATAGTTGGCCCAAAGTTATGGAAAAAAGTTTATAGTGGTGATTCAGGTTTTTTTTCTGTAAAGCTTCTCATTTTCTTCCTTTTTTTTGAACGTTTTTGATCACCTCTACTACAGCACATCATGTTTTCCATAGACATGTATGTTTATGTTTAAAATATCAATTCTTTTATCTTCACAAATGTTGACACAAAGGATAAGAATCAATATCAAAAAAACTGGTTTAATTTGGGTGTTTTTTGAAAGGAAAGGGAACTTAAAAATGCATTTCTCTCTGGAAATGCGGGTTCAGGCTTTGGTTCATATCAGAAATCAAAAGAAACGGTGGTATTTTGTCTCACATCACCAATTCTGCGTGGTTTAACCCAACAGAAAAAAAAATTGAAATTGCTGGGAAGTGTGGCTGGGTCTCAGAGGTGACATCTGGGGTGTCACAGGCAGAGCTGGGCAGCCAGGGACCAACAGCAGAAGTGACCGGCACGGAGGGATCAAATCCATAGTGTGCCAGGGAAGAAAGCTAATAAATTAATCTCTTCCTACCTAAAGCATGCCTTCCCTTAAAATTCACCATCAACTAATTTAAAATATCTCATTTAGTTTATGCCTGTTGCTGGTTTTAACATACATAGCTGTATCTCTTTCCATGTTGGTTTTTTTTTTTTTTAGCTGCTTATTCTGAAATCAGTACGTTTTCGTTTCTTAGAGCTGTGACTTAATAAAAGCCAAACCATTTCTTTCCAAAGAGTTACAGCTCCTCCCAGATGAGTACATCTAGGTCAGGTTTCAGCCTGGCATAAATATTTTATGTTTGAGAACTAAAGGTCTCCAGAAATCGGGGTTTGTATTGGAATGCCTGACGTAGCCTTAACCATACCAGCACATGCGGGTGCTTGCTTTAATAAAAAAGCCCTTAATCTCATTTGGCTCTACCTCACTGGCAGCTTGAAGTACTTGAATCAAACAGTACAGCTGTGAATTGTGACACTGGCTGGATGGAAGCCCAGAAAACTTTTCCCAGAGAAAACCCTTGAGGGAGGAAAGAAGAAAAAAGAAAGAGAAAAAGAAGACGGAGGGGGGAAAAAAGGTTCGACAACCGAAATACAATACAGCGGAGAGTGAAAAAACCCACAACCAAACCTGCTCCCCTGCCCCAAGAACCTGAAATAAACCAGAAAACCAAAAGATAGATGGAAATCTTCTTTACAAGGTTACTTTGTAGGGTAGGAGGGCCAACCTGGGCAGCCCTGAGTAATGGCCCCAGTCCATATTTTCCGCACAGTGGCAAATAACTAAACTCAAGCAAAGGAATACGAAAGCTGAATTGTGCCACTCCTTCAAAATCCATTTAAAAGAAAAGGCAGGAAAAGAAGGCAGCTTTGATTTTTGTGAGGAAGAAGAAAAATATCCAACTGAGGAAATTAAAAGAGGGTTGGAAGCACAAGTGCCGTAAACAGACCTAGCACAAGTGTGCTTGCGGTATTTATAATTTTATTTTTGTTTGAATCCTGACGATGATACCTTCCCCTAAAGCAGATAACTGAGCAATAAGGAAAAACAAAACAACTAAACCATAGAAAGCACATCTGAATGGAAGGAAATGTTCTTTTTTAGAAGGCAGCAGCAGTACTCTGGAGTCATAAGGTCAGGAGGTGAATTTCTACTGAAGGAAAACATTAGAGCTAGATATTTCTCATCTGTCAGTCCCATTAAATACCATTTTTTAAGGACTCAGGACTGTGCATTGCGCCTTTCTTCAAGTTAGCAGGATAATAAAGATTCTGTTGCCTTTTGCAGATGTTTAAAGACATGATGTGAAAGACAAATTCTTCAACTAAAACCCTCAAGAAATGTCACTTCTGTGTCTTACTGAAGGAGCTCCAGCACATTCTCTACATAAACATCTGCCGGAAACATTTTAAAAAGGAGGCTGTTTAAATAATGGCTTTTGTAGGCTTTTTTTTTTCTTCCTTCTTTAAAGAAAAGAAAATGAATTTATGGAAAGTTCCCTCTTCCAAAGCAACTCTCCCTTGCACACATGCCTCAGCTAGGATGATCTGAGGAAGCAGGGTGTAAAACGAAGAAGAAATGTTGAAAATATTCCTTCAAAACATTCTGTATCAATCGCACCTCAGAGACAGTCATAAATCAGTGCTTTCTTTGACTTCAGAAAGTTGTTGCTCTTCATTGTTATGCTAACTTGTTTGTGACAATTATAGCAAGGCTCTATTTACATAATAATTGGATTTTTCTATTAAATTTAACAGACAAGGGGAAAAAGGGAAAAATAATAACCAACATTGTGTCACAAAGTGGTAAATTTGTGGCGTAAACTGAGAAAAGGAAAAATAATGGAGAGAAATTCAGTATATGGTCTACGTACTGTACCATGACCCTCCACTCAGCCTTTGCTGTCCATGGCTACCCAGGCTGCCCCAGCCTTAACTGCCTGCCACAGCGCTGGGCTCTGCAATACCTGTGACTGCGTACCAAAGTGGGGTAAGATTCTGGAGGGATTTATCTTACTTTACGTTTATTAGAAGAAAATGTATACTTCCGGATGCAGTACTTCTATTTCAATCTGACAGAAAATAGAGACAGTTGGAAATCCCCCTCAGGAAGTCCACCTGTTGCCAAATCAAACGGTGTTTCATCTAACAATGACTTTATATCCATCTTATGGGTTGGGGGGCGTTTAAGTTAAGTTAAGTTAAGTTAAAAACTTCAGGAAACCTAGAAGATTCCACGCAAGAGAAGTTCTAAGGATTTTGGAAATGGTACTGTAGGTGCGCAAATGCCATTGGATGACTAATAAATTGTCATCCATAAACATAATGACGTAGGGAGAGTTTTCACAAGAAATTTTATTGTATAGAAAATAGTGTTAAGATTAACATCCGATGTCTGACTGGTTTTTTCAGGACAGAGATGGAGAATGATGAATCTATAGCAATTTATCTGATAAGTAGTCCTGATTGCCCACCTCCTTCACTAGGAGGGAGTGCAGAGAAAAGGCTGCCAGGCACTGTGGGAAAACAGAGGAAATTAAAAAAACCATAAAAATCTGTTATAGTATTAGCAAGTAGAGTGGTACGGTATATTTTATACTTGGATCAGAACCAGGAGCACAAAACAGGCATCGTCTGGCTGGAGGTCTGTCTATCGGTACAGCTCAAGAAAGTGATGTGGGAAGAAAAGAATCTTCCATTTTTGCAGGGCTCAGAAGAGCTTTTCCACTACTAATGCCCATCCCTCAGCATTATCTTTGTCTGTGGATTCACACACGGTAAACAAAAAAACTTACTTTCAGAAAGGCCTTGAAACTTTCCTGGCTTTGGTAAGGTACTCAAATGTAAATGAAATTATTTTGGCAGAGATCTCTCTGAGGGAAGAGAGATCCAAGAGGCCACATATTCATTTCTACCCCCTGGTTCTGGCCCCTCCTGGTGCTTGACAGCGATGGCATCATTACTTACCTCCGGATTTCTTGTGCTGTGCAAAAAAGGTCCTAAAGTGTTAACAACATACTCTTTCCTTTCTTTCTAAAATCCAAGAGAGGTGAAGACCTGATTTCCTTATTGTTTAACACCCCTGATTGTCTCATAAAGCTTACTGAGGAAAACTGCTTTCCAAGCTTAAATAACGTAGGTGCAGAAAAACAGTAATATTTTCCAATTGTTTCTTATCTGTTGGAGATTTCTTTCATAAGTCACTAACAATTGTCTCTCTTGATGATTAGTTGCTATTGTATATCAGCTTGATTTTTGTATTCATATGCTTTCACAAAAAAGGTTGAAAGTTCAGTCTTTCCCAGTTTTCCCATCATGTAATAAAACATCTTCCGTGTGATCTTAGCTCCCAGAATCCCTTGTGACTTTGACTTCACTGCTGGACACAACCTTGCAAAATTTGAAGTTCACTGGGTTTGTGAAAAAATACAGCTCTTTATTTTGTATCCCTTACAGATGCATCAAGAAGCCTGTGTGATGTGATATCCTCAGGTTAAAAGTCAAGCTAATTTCCTCTGTATGAAAATCATAAACATCTCATTTAACGCTTCCTTTAATTAATCCATTTGCTTTTCTAGCATATGTATACTTATATGTCTGGTGATATGAAAAATGAAACTATCCGAGTAAGCTTTTAGAAGATATTCTAGGATTTAAATGGAAAGACATCTGAATACTTCTGGGTAGGGGTAACTTCAGTAATAAAGGATAGGGAAATAGAGTCTCTCATCCTTTCCTATAAAGGAGCAAAGAAGGTCTTGGCTTCTCGCGAATTTTCCTCAAATAGTGCTTGCTGATATTTTACTCTGCACTTTCTCTTAAAAAAACCTCTCAACTGTACAACCCCCCCTGCACCACTGTTTAACACAGCTGATAGACACCAGCTGTACTGTAAAATGAGAAGTTTCTGAACAGACAATGATTATCTGTCAGTGGATAATATCCTGTTTTGAATCACTAATGCCTCTCTGCAGGTTCAAGGATGGGATATCAGAACATGCTTAAGCATCAGCTTAAATATTTGCATGCAATAAAAGCTGTATCAGAAAGATGTCTGTATTAGAATGGTTTCGATAACGATTTTTTTCAAAGACTTTTCTGCAGAGTTTAGGACATTGTATCATTCTGTGTAAGATCTTACTAAGTATTTACGTGTGCGAGCCAGTCAGGGAACATACCTGTTTATCAGCAGAGTGGGTGTGATGTAGACTGGTGTGGTTGGATCTTTCCCATACTGACCTTCACAATACCTGGCCCGAACGAAGCACCGTCTCAGGGGTGAGAGAAAATTTGCTCACGGAGAAGAGAATGATTATGCTGCTGAATTATGTGATGCAGCTTTATAAAACGGAGTGCTTTTGGGGTATCCGACCACAAAGCCTCATGTTTTGACAATTATGCAGCATATGCGCAGGCCCGTTTCATTTGCTGAAATCCATGGGTACTGTACAAAGCTTTCTATATAACCATGGGTTACAGCCTATTCAGAAAGGTGCTGCATTGTTCCTTTTGTTTCATTAACTGCCACACTCTAACTGTTACTTTGTGGCTTCAATGCAAATCACAGCATTTTATCCCAGTAAGCAAAATTAGAATAGCTTTATATTTGCACTTTATGCTGTGGGAAGATGCCGAATACCAAGTGTAAAGTTTGGTTTACGTGGTTTTGATTTTCAGATAGCTTTCTGAGTTGGAAAAGAAATATCTCAAAATACTTAGAGTTTATAGATGTATTTTAGCATGAACATGTTTGTTTCTCACTCACATTACAGGGAGCTGTAGACACTCACTTTTCCAAAAAGAGGGAAGTTGGGACCTCCAGCCTGCATAATTCCTCTGGATAAAGGATGCTGCACCTGTGTAGCAGCAGTTTCAGATCTCAAATGCTCTCTCCCATGCATGACATCTGACATCTGCCTAATATAAAGGATACAAATGAAAGGACCGCCACTGCTACAAGCAAGAGCTTTACTGTTCGAGGCAAAGAGCCAGGCTTGTAGCAGGGGCTGTCACGGACTTTTTAAAGGACTGAACCTCTTTTGGGCTTTTGGGCTCTTTCTGCATTTCAGTCAATATGAAGTTTCTCTTGAGTACAGATACCATAGTGGTGCCTGCATCAGTTTTTTAATTGCCAGATGTTTCAAAACTCTTTGAAGGAGGAGGCAGAGAAGGAAGTAAGATGATTGAGAGTTTAAAAAAGAGGAAAAGAAAAGCCCTCAAGCTTTCTCAATGTATTGATATTCTTCAAGGCAATGAGGGTGCAATGAAGGAGAGGGATGGAAGAAAAGCCATTACCATGCTTAGTTCCAGAAATTCTCCAATTATTGCTAGAAAAGCCATCTAAAAAGCACTTGAAATTGGTGATGTATGCTGTTTACACTCTTTGGGAAGAAAAAAAAAATCACAACAAAAACCCAAACATCTTCTCCGAAGAGGGGAAAGGTTAGAAATTATTTGTGCTGCATTGATCAATTTACCCGAGTTGTCTTTCGATGGATCGTATTAATGGAACTTCATTTTCTTTTATTCAGCTGCTGGACAATTTCTTCTTGACTCTTAAAAAGATCAATGAACACATCTCACTATCTTTGTACAAAATGAGCCTCTATTTTTTCCTTAAAGTTTAAGAGACTTTATTATTTTCATTCGTAATGGATTTTTCTGTCTCCTTTTTCTTTCATCCCCTGTTGTGATTTCTCTGATATCTATCTATTCTTTCTTTTTTATGGATTATGTCTAAACAACTCAAGTTTGCCTTTCTGTAGGGTACATGCAGGTAGGAAGTTATGTCTTTAGGTCCGGTAATGTACAAACAGTTAAAATTACGCACGGCTCCTTCTTTAATGCTGGTGTGAACAGGAAGAACCATCACTAAAGTGAGACTAAAATGGGAGTGTGTTGTTTGATGAAATTCAACCAGCAATGTCCGTGAACTGTACTTGTAAATAGTCTCAGTAAAATCAATCAACTACTACTCAACAGGAGAAAGGCTAACAAGTTATGGCCAGACAAGATTAAATTTAACCAGCAAGTGGTTTTGGATGTTTTTTTTTTTCTTGTTTTGACTGATCGTAACTAGTTTTAACCCTACATTTTCTATCTTTTCTCAGTTAGGGAATTACAACAGCTCCAAAACAATTCAACCAAATACTTCTGAAAATATTAGAATTTAGGATCTGGTCTTACAAAACTTTGTACACAAAACAAACCTTGTAATGTGAATGGAACTGTTCATTGAGGTAAGCTCGCTTGCATGAATGCTCACAGTCCCAGATCCATTCTTCCTTTGAATTTCATGTGTTGATTCTTATTTTCCCAGTCATTTTTTTTATCATACCAAGTTTCATTTTTATATTGGCATGAGATGGCAAATTTGAACATCTGGTTGCAAAAGGAAGGACTCCAAAAAGACCTTGGGATACCCTCCAAAGGAAGGTGATCCAGTAAGCAAAATTCAAGTGGTTTGCCATTGATTGCACATTCATTTTGAATTTAATGCATAGCATGCAAAATGTGGGCTATTTTTCAAAACTCTTTGGAGGCTACTATGGGATGCTACTCAACACTGTGTAAAATAACCTTTCTCTTACAAATAGGTACTGCTTTTTTTCCAGTCTCAGTCTTTCACGAGGCATTTCCATCCATCACGTCCATACATGATGATTCCTCTGGCAAGCACTGATTTTATGTTAATCTAAAAACTGTGCATATTTACACGTGTGGGTTTTTTTCTCCTAACTTATAGCTGTTTGAGCCATAGAAGATATCTCCAAAATCCTTGAAGGACATCTTTTTAGACACACTAAAATATGCTTTCATCTAATCTTTTACAAAAACAGCTTCTGTACATAAAACAGGCTTCGACAAAGTATTTCTGCCATCTTGAAGAAATGTAGATTTCTCAAAATTCACGGAGGTCACTTGGTGGTTTTGATGGTGGTGCCCCATGAATAAATAAAGTTCTTCATGTTCATGTGTCTCTTTTACATATCGCACTGACTACTCTTAAAGGTTGTCAATTAATGTAGTGTGCAAGGTTAAATTTCTGAACTCTGACGCAAATATCTTTCACAAACAAAAGCCAGGACAATGTAATTTATTTGGAATTAAACCAGTGTGTCGTCTCCAAACTGCTAGTCCTTTTGGTGGATGTTCTGGGTCCCTGAAAATATGACTGAAATTTAGTAAGCACTGGCTTCCCCAGCCCCAAAACATTTTCACGTACAGAGGTGTGCATAAAAACATAGTCCATGCACACACCTCCCTGTACATACACTGACGCATTCCCAAACCCACAGAGAACAGCATTCCTCACAGCTCCGTAAAAATCTATGCTTGTCACAGAAGCAAAAAGTCAAAGAAGACATGGGGAAAACCTCTGAAACAGCCATTCTCTACCTCTTATGTGTAATGTTACTATTCGAGTTAAAACGGATGTATTATTCTGGAGCATAAATGACTGGCCTTTAAATGCAGCTTGCCTGGGATCTGCTCTTTGTTTATGCACATACAAAACACACCACCTACATAGCAACATAATGCCGTTGTTTGTCACTTGTTACATTCCATATATGTTGAAATCTTAAACTCTGCAGGAAGTTCAGTAATGTGCTTAATTGGAATTCTGCCACAAATCCAGTCTTTCTAATGAAATGTCGAGAAATGAAGAAAAGCGTAGTCTAAACATGGAAGCCAATCCCAATAACCTTCCAACTCTATCAACAAGAAGAATTGTTATTCTGCCAGAATTTCCAACACTGAAAACTGTGTTTTTAGTTAGTGTTCGTAAAAGCAAGTTCCCTTCCCCACCAATGTTAAAAAATTCCTGCAAAATGAAGTTGCTAACATGAAATTGTTAAAATTACTCTGAATGTTTTATTTCAAAAAAGATGAAATATTCCATTCCGATTTTTATTTACAAATAAAAAAAGAAAGTGAGTTTGAAATGATGATTTGAAATATACTGTTCTGCCATAGTCTTTCTAAAAACGTTTCTAAATTTACTAACGGCATTTCGTTGAAATTTATATCCTCCCATAAGACATTGTGATTTCGGCAAAACGGCATTCACTGAGTTAAAAAGCTTTCAATGAAAAATATTTAGCCTATAGGACCATTGGAAATTATAGTAATTGCCATTATAAAAATCAACATTTATGGCTCTAGCTGAAGATGCCCAAGGCTGTTTCTCATACAGTAGGAACAGGCCATCTTAAAAGGGGTCTGTGTTTGGGCCCTTCCAGACTCAGATCTGAAGATTACTGTTTCTATCCACACAACACCCAGGTGATCATAGAATCATAGAATCTCCATGGTTGGAAAGGACCTTTGAGATCATCGAGTCCAACCAAACACACACACACACACAATGAAATAAAAAAAAAAAAGATGTAGCAGTGTGCACAGATTCAGTAAAGAAAAAGAGTAAAATAAAGATTTGTTCCCTAAGAATCAATACAAAAATGCGGTTTAAAAATCAAAGACATAACTCTCATCCCCAAATCCCAGAATGTCTGAAATATTGCAGAAGTGGCAAAAAGAAAAGCAAAAAATCTTTGGCAGTATTGCCCCTCTCCCGTTTCCCCATGCACAACTCCAGTCTCACGTGCAACTTCTGCCTCCCTTTGGCTGCTGTGTTGCTGTTAATAAGCACGTGCTGTACATTTGGCATGCTTTCCAGCTTCCACTTGCCGTTTATTCCTTTTACAACCTCCTTTGTTATAGGTCTAGTGTAGCAAAGTGCTGCTTTATGGGAATTTGCAGCCCACTTGACATATGGTACGGGATCACTGGCCAAAATGGCAGAATAGTATACAGTATTTTACAACCCAAGTTCATTATCTGTTTTGTTCCAGGACTTTCTTTGGTCTGTGCCCAATAGGAGCCTAAATTTCTAATCATATGATAACAAGACTGGCTCCTCCACATATTTTTTGCACATCTCAATGGCTTCCACTGTTCTTGGGAGCAATAGTGGCCTGTGCTGGCATTGGCTCACCATGAACAGCCATGGCTGAGGTGTGATAGCCTTTGCTTTTTCTTTCTGTTGGTGACCCTATGACAATGAACCCACGCTGCTGCATTCTTTCCCATGCTGAACTTTCTGTATTATTCAGAGTTGCATGACTGATGAATCAGGTCACTGAGACTTCCACTCCAAATGAGTTTATCGGAGTGTCACAGTTAGATGACTTGCAATACAGATTTATCTTAGCAGTGGCACCACTGCTCTTCTCCTTCAACCAGAATTAGGGCAATTTTTCTCCTCATAATGACAGACTTACTAATTGATGTCTCTCCTGTACGAAAGCCACACACAAGGGCTTTGGTTTCTGAACTTGGGAAAAGGTCTATTTTGCGCAGCATGTGATGTAAAGAGATGTCCTGTTCTGTACCCCACTAGAGGACCAGGTGTAATTAGACACCTGGAATTTACCAAGTGTGCATAAAACATGTAAAATTAGTTCAGATTTGATTTTTATGTGTGAGGAGGAGGAAATTTAGGTTAACTATTCCAGCTTGGGTCTATTTCCACTGGGAAGAGACAGCAAGTTGAACTTTTCAACAGCGCTTCTTGTTTTCTTCCTGCTCAAATAAGAATGGATATAATTTTTATTTAAATTGCATAACTGCACGCTGTGTAAAAACCTCTTCACTAAGTTCCCTCTGACCTTCTTGCCATGGATATTGTTGACATTTTCATTTAGACACTGTGTGCTATGGGCTTTCTGCCCCTTACACTGATTGTCAGGAGAACCACATGTCACTGGTGAATTAAAACATTCCAGTGGAGACATTCATAGCACAAATCATTTGTTGCTCAATTTGATTCAAACCACAAGCATCTATCACAAAACTTCTCTCTGTGTTTCCAAGGCGCAGCATGTCTGTCTCTCTTCCGCCATGACCCCAGTGCAAGGCTGACTTTCTCCAAAGTGTCCAAGGTCCCGTTTCAGCTAAGAATTCCCACTTAAAGGACATGTCCCCCCAAAAGACTGTATGAGCTGTGAGTACTCTGATAAACAAGATGAGGAGCGTTTTGAATTAAAAAAGAAAGAAAAGGTTTCTCAGCAAAAATATCTGGTGGTTAAGCAAAGCCAATAGCCCAGGTGGGTAATACAGCCAGGCCCCTTCCCGAGATCACGCGTGTGCTGCATCCCAGGCTTCACCAATATCCACTGATTCTGGATTACTGCTTCCTTGTACCCCAACCCTTTACAGCTTTTATTCTCTTGCTTTCGTTTTCATTCATTCTGGTTTCTCCCTATTGCTGTCGCTTCTTTGAAAAGATCAATGAGCAGGTCTTACAGCCTTGGCGTAAAAAAGCCACGATTTCCCTTTAAACTTTAAAAGACTTCATTATTATTACTATTTTTCGTAAGAGGGATGTTTGTATCTTCCTTCTTGCCTGTAGCCCCCCTGCAGCTAAACTTTCTGATGGTGCTTTGTGTTTAAAAGAAAATTAATGGCAAAGAATGCACAATTCGACTTAAAACTTATTGATATTGTAAAATGAATTTTTTGTCCCCAGTGAAGAGCCAGTGTAAGGAACAGTAGGGGCTGCAAACAAGACTGAAAACGGCATTGTAATAGCAAAATGCATTTGTTTGAGCAGTGTTTCCCCTTTCATTTCTAATGATTTTACAACATTGTCTCTCCTTTGTTCTCTTCATTAGTTGTCTGCGACCACAAAGGCATTCCAGTAAGAAAGGTAAGAAAAAAACCCATCCATCCAAATGTTTTTGATATCAGGAAAAACACTTATTAGTACAAGAAAACACTCCAGTTGGTTGGTGTCCTGTCTCGGACACACACAAAAACCCACAAAAGCAAAATCCCAAATGACCAAAACTCCCCAGCAAGCTCTTTGCCTTGCAAAATTTCGCTTCCTGCCCATGAGAAAGCCGGGCCTGGAGGAGGGGAGGTTGTTGACAGAGAAGATGCCATTAATATTTCTGGAATTGCAAGAGCATTGATACAACTGTTATTATTATAACAGCACTTACAAGCACTGTTGAACGTTAGGGATTGAAATACTGGTAGCTGTGTTTGGGGCTTTATTTATTAATGCCTGTAAAATGCTCTGAGATCTTCAATTATAGGATTTTTGCAGAGAAAACTTTTATATTGTCTGCAGCCACACTGGCCTCAATCCTCAGCTGAAAGCTAAAACAGCATGCTACGATAAATACAAGGGCCATACGTCCTGTAATGTAACTTAATGTAAAATAACCACAGACCTCTCTAACTTACATTGTTTGTGGCTACTTGCATCCACTGGCTGGAGTTCATTAGGGTACATTGTGTCAGGGTCAATCAGAGCATCTCTTTTGTTTCCCCCACTGGTCCCAAACCATTGTGCTTCCTGCCAAAGGATGATTCCTCTTGTTTTGGAGCATCTCTAAACATATTCCCTGCACTAGCCCCAGGATATCCCTGGCAGAGAAGTGCTTGCATTTCTACTCAGGTATGAGAAAGACAGAGAAAATATACTTCCCAGTTTTACATAAAAACCAAAAATGCCTTTATGACACAAACTTTAACCTTCATGGCCTACTGGGTCTGTGCAGTTGAGACATGCCAACAGCAGACAGGAGAGTTTTCTGCCTTCCACCACATTAGCTAGATTAACTGAAGCCTGCTCAAGTTTGTGCCCCCAGGATGTGCACATGATTGCACTGCTCTGTCCCTGTGCCACCTTTGTTGCAAGGATGTTCCCAGTTTGTATCAATACAACCTCATATCATACCATTCTCTTGTATCCATACCCTTTGGTCTCGGGAACATGACCTCCTGGCTGTGCAGGAGATGACATAATCTAGTTTGGTAGGGGCAGCGGTAAAAAAATCACTGCTCTTGTACCAGTTGTTAAAAATAATAGTACTTTTTAACAAGTTCTACTTTCAGATGTTACTCTGGACCATTTCAAGATCTGTCCTCAGCTTGGTGAGTGGCTGTTCCTTCCTCCTGCTCCCATTACATCAAGCTGAGACCTGGAGGTGCCCAACCCCTGCTGGCACCGCACCTTAGCTGAAAGCTGGCCTTGTCTCCACTGCCTCAACCATTCTCCCTCCTCTGATCCAGTCAATATTTCTTTGGCAGCACAAGCTTACCTGGAATTTTCTCATTACTGTACATGGCAAAGCCAAAAGTCATTAATATGTGAGATATTCCATAGAGAATTTTTGGCAAACCCAAACGTGGCACATATTTAATAGCAAACCAGTTCAAAAGTAGTTGAACATTTTTAAAAGAATTATTTATGCTGCCCTTTTTTTTTTTTCCTACTTGCACAGCCAAACTACCTTAACTTGCCAAAAGTTCAATTACCCAGTCACAGAGTGAGTGGAATGCATTTTAGAAACCTTAGACAAATGCCTCCTCTACTTACCCATTTAATAGATAACAATTTGAAGATATAATATCTCAAGACATGCCAGAATTAGAAGAAAGCTGTAAGATGGTAGGAGCATGGGGACAGTAGTTTTGGTATTGACGGTGGGTAGCAGAAGACATTGCTTGGGTTTTCTGGGAGAAGCGAAGAGGCTCTTCATTCTGTGTTTGTTGTATGTTGCTGTTCTCTGTAACCATGGCTGGGAATTTCTGCTTTACTCATGGAAAGGATGTCATAAAATCTATAGTCAACATACGTGCCTGAAGTGTCCTCCAGTTTGAAATGGTCTACCATTTCAAGAGAGATTTCTTGACCTTAGCATGGGGAACAGCAAGCAACCCAGGCATCGTTCTCCAAAAAGGGGAGGCATTTTTATTGCCAGTCTAGTGATGATGGAAACCTGTCCCTGCCTTTCCTGTGTCAGCTTCCTCTGGCATATAAGACTGCAATTCTACATTAACTTGCAATTCCAGGTGTCATTTTTGAAAGGATGCGGGGAGGGGTGAAATTTTACCTTCTGTTTTATTTTTTCCTTTTTTCCTGAATTATCTGAATTATATCCTGAGTTGTAATATATTAACAAGGGTTTGAAACAACACCTTAGCACCTCAGAAAAGATCAGCAATCATCATGTTAATAAGATAGACGACGTCACAAAATAAGAACAGATTATCTCATAGTTTTTCAGCTTTTAACATGCCCCCTCAATCTATCAAATTAATTATTATTCCATACCTTTTTAACTTTTTGGATTAATTTTTTTAAAGAGAAAATCTTAAATTCTAATAAAGTACACCCAAAATGAAACCTTTCTGCAACAATAAAGGAAATATTTAGATCCTGACTTACACTAGGATATTTTACAACTGATTGATAAATGAGAAATTGTGTTACGTACATTGTGATTAACAGTAAATAATATATGACGGTTGTCATATGCAGTAAATGAGCAGAAATCATATTTACTCACCATTTACAATACTTCATATCTACTTATAACATATTAATACTTTTCCTGTAATAAATAACCATAACAAGACCATAAATTGGGATTAAACAGAGGCACTGTTTTAGAAAGCCGAGCTCTACGTTACATGTTAAAAGAAAGATTTGCAGCTTTTCTTAATAATGACTTGGTATTTGATTTCTTCAGCCCCATTCACACTACTGATTTTTCCTTAGGTAAATTCATTAAAAACCAAGCATAAGCACATGGGATTTACCTACTAAAGAAAACATCATCAAACACCTCAGTCCCAGATGCATAAATGGGTGTCTTGCCTGAAATTAGCTCTGAGCACGCAGTGTTATCACCTTTCACACAGGCAATATGTTTTTACATACTGAAGACCAGTCTTAGACTGGCTACAACCCTACTAAGGACCTGTTCTGCGGGGTATTCATTCCCTAAGCTGCTGCTGCTTAAGACCACCTGCCTTAAACCTTCATAGCTGCTCAGCTGTTCTAGCTAATTACTGGTTAAAATAAATAATTAAATAAGACAAAGTTTCATAAACCTGCAGCACAGTCCTGGCTTTGCCTAGAAGACTTCATACCGTGTTGCACGTGCAGAACAGTACCAGGACAGGGCCATATACCTTTGATGATAAACCTCTCGAATGTTAAAATTCCGCAGTGGCTCAGCTGGAGGAATGAACAGGACGCAATACATTTCTCTGTGGTCCATCACAACTACAGAGGTTTTTGGTTTGGAGAGGGAATTTTGGGTCTTTAACAGCCTTCTGAAATAAAACGAGCTGGAGATAAAACTATCCAGTGCTCCAGGGCTCTCTCTGACTGATCCAAGAGCTTTTGTTTACGACACGGAGACCAATTGATTTACATTTTTTTGCTTTCAACAAGCCTCTCATGAAGAACACAGTGACATGCTAAAGTGCCAAAGAAGAAGGAAGGCACACTGATGAAAAACAGATATCGCAGCTATTAGCATCGATCAGCCATTGATCAGTGTATAAGCAAGCAAAGAGGTACAGGATGATTATTGTGTATAACAAAACCTGATTTAATCTGGTCCAGGAGGTGTATTTCCTGTGAAGAGGCTCTTTGGCCAGGAGGCACAAACGTCATTAGCACAAAACCAAGAGTCACGTGAGGAGCTTTGTCTTGGAGATGATGGGGGTCCATCCTTTTGCAAACGGGAGGATATGAAAACATTTTTCAGATGATACATTAGTCAATCAATAGCTTCATGTCAAACAGGACCTTACCTACATCCTTTGCTTATTTAATTAGATATTATTCAGGACCAGCTAAAACCACACTATCACATCACTACAAGAATACAATTGATTTCGGAGAATGAGTAGGGGAAGGAGGACAGCTGAGAAAGAATTTAGTCTTCTGAGATGGTAGGAATCCTCCTTATGCGTTGAGTAACAAACGCTTTTGTTTGTTCAGTAGCACCAAATTTGTTACGAGCAGGTTCTTCAAACTTAGACAAACCTGAAAGGGCTTTCTTTTAAGTGGAAAAACCCCACCCAACTGTCAACTGGACAGAGGCATGTGAGTTAACTCCTGTTACACTTAGTCTGAGCTCAAACGACATCACTTTTCACTCTCACCCTGAGACCTAATGAGCCTCAGCACTTAAGATGTGAAAGACCAATAACTTAATCCACTGTTTGAAGCGATCTCTATTTTTAAAGCAGTGCTGTATTTGATTAAGCCACTGTAAAGCTCAGCAGAGCTGTGTCAAGTTAAATTATATTCTTTAAAGTAAAAATGCCATTTTACACGAAACGTAAAATTTCAGTCTTATTGCATTTTTATAAGAAAACCAAGTACTATTTATTTATATCCAGACAGCCCCCGCTAATAGAAATCTATAGCTAGCAGACATTACGGTCCCGGATGTGTTTTAAAGTACTAAAATACTACCTTGCAGATTTATAGATTAAAAATATTGAACCGTGTTTTCAAAGGTACGTAGATTCCCTAAATTCAAAGCCAGAAGATACCCCTGTGATAATGAACTGAGTGATTATGCAAGTCCCAATATGATATAAACACTGCTGCTTTTACTAAAAAACTTTTAATCTCATCAAAACTGTCCTTGTTAACTCAACAGAGTATGTTTCCCACGATCCTGCATTGGCCGGCATTTGTAACGTTGCCTTTTTTAAACCTGTTACCTGGGTCACTCCATTCGCGCTCTCTAAATATTGGCACAACATGAGATTTCTTCTGGTCCTCTGGAAACTCACCAGTGTTCCAAGACATTAAAAATCAACACTAAACGCCCAGACGGTTCCTTGGCCATCTCTGTTAAAATTATTGGATGTGGGTTGTTTGGATTCAATGTTATTAAAATTACCAACTCTGGCATTTTGGAAAAGACACTATTTCAGCATCATCATAGTACTACATGACTCCGTACCTTGGCTTTTCCTCAAGTACAGAACGGAAATATTTCTTGAGCACTTGTGTTTTTTCTGCATTGTTATTAAATACTCTACTGTATTCACCTAGGAGCACGTTGTTCAAGTACTTAAACCCTACCCCGCAATGCAGATATGTGCACACATGGACACACACACATTTTTTGATGTTTCAGTACCTTGACTAAAAGTTCTCTTTGTGTACTTTGGTTCTCCTCATTTTTCTATTCTTTCTAGCATGTAGACCACGTGGTGTTACCAATTTACCTTTTTTCTTGAACACAGAATTGTGGCTTTTGAGACAAAAGCAGAAATTCTGAGACTGGCTGCAGTGGGGCTGGGACGCTATTCCCACTGGATTTCAAAGCTTATGAGGACCAGATGATCATAAGTGATCTCTGCCAAAAGATGGCAATCCCGTTCTTGTTCTGTCCAAGGATCCTCCAGCCTTTAATCTGTCTTTGTAAATCCATTCAACAGTGATACTCTATGTAGAGCAACAGCGTCCTGAGATACTCAAACCTCATTTCATTTGTGACCTGAATCATACTTGCATTGCTATCTACCAAAGTAAGGATTAACAACAGAGCTGAAAATGTCCAGCAATGACACTTAGTCTGTATCTAATTCTATTGTTATAAAAAAGTTCAGCATCACCAGGACTTTCATTGATTAATTTCTAAATTGAGAAATGAGATACACCATCAGTCGAGCCTGAGAGATGTACATCTCTGAGAAGAATTTCTGGAAAAATGCATGTGACGCACTGGAGTGGATGTGTCTTTGGTACTGGGCATCTCAGTTGCTCAATATATTCTTGCATCAGTAGCGCCATTAAAACATGAAGATGTTCTAACAGAATAAAGTTACAGTTACAAGAATATTTAGGCACTAAAGGTTGCTTTTATGCAAACTTAAATTGGAGTTGGAGCTCTTCAGAACTTCAAAATATCCTGCCATTTTCTTTGGGAGTTTAAACCGAGGTTCAGCCTCATACTAGTTATTCAGGTTTGCAGATATTGGCCAAAGCAATCCCAAACCTCAGCAACCAACCTCAAAGGATCTCCTAAATGTGCGTCCCACATGTATTCTGTTTAACTGGAGAAACATCTGATTTTGTCAGCAGGCTGGAACGGTGAGAGGAACAAAGGTGAACAGAAGGACTATCAAATTGTCGTCCCCCCACTGTTAACGTAGAGAAAATGATTGCCCTGGGCTGTGGCACCAGGGCATTTGGGAAGACAGCAGTAAATCTGATGAAGCTAACCCCACTTACCATTTCCCCCATACTTTGTAAATTGACTATACATATATATACACATATATACGTATGGTGTGAAATTCAGCCATTAAACTGAGAGCTTGCTGGCTGAAACAGCGCAGGCCATTTACCAGAATGCCTTGGGAAGCTGAGAAAACTTTCTTTCCATGCTGTGCTCATGGGAACGTGAAGTTTTCTCTCACGGAGGTTAAAATGTTTGAAAAGTGGAGCCCTATATAAAATTCTGTTTGTGCAGCTGAAGTTCTGACGCTGTTTACCTGAAATGTTTCTATAATTCCTAAACTTTTGAGTTTCAGGTTGGTGATTTGCGAGCAGCAGATTGCACTCTCCTGAACTAAATCTAACAAGCGCCACAAAGTGAAAATAAACTGGAGAGACTTGAAATAAAAATCACTTCAAGAAATCTAAGCGTGGTGGGTTTTTTTGTGGGTTTTGTTTTTTTTTTTTTCCTCCCACTTTAAGCCAACTAAACTCCCAACACATTCTGATCATCTCGCCACAGTGTGTCTGTGCTGGTGACAACTGATTCATGTGTACATTTACATATCCCCTCAGTGCCAGCAGCAGAATACAAAATGGGTCCTCCTGCTCTGGCAGATGACACAGCGCTGGCAAATCAGGAGGAGCTGTCAAAAACAGCTGTCCATTAAAAGAGTTTCCTGCAACAACTAAGAGCTGTTTGAAAATGCTAGGTGGTAGAATTTAATTGGAGTAGCAACTGTTCAAAATTAAGATTAAAAAGGACCAGTCGGTACGGGTGGGTTTCAGGTTTAAGGGGTGTTTTTATATATGGATATTTACATTTGGGATATAAACAATTAAGTTCGCTGTTTTCTTCTGCCTCTTTCTGCTTACGCTCAGGCTCCATCCCCTGGGTCAGAAAATTCAGGCATGTCCATGCTGATCTGTTGCGCATTGAGCACAGCAACTATCCCCACTGGTACCCAGGCAATGTTAGTTTAGAGATAAAGGGGAAAATGTGAAATTCATATTTTTAAAAGCAACCTGCCTGTGTGGGTGCCACTGCTGTTAATGCCGCACTGCTGGTACGTTCCTAGCTGCCCATGTGGACAGGGGATGCCGTTAGTTTTTGACAGTGGGAACAAGATGCAGGCACAGACGGCCCAAACGGAGCTTCCAGCAAGTGTGTTCGATTACACCATGCACCCTCTTTAAAGCCACATTTGTCTCAGCACATAAAATTGCATGCACATAAACGAAGGACTTTCTGAAGTTTTCCCTTCAGTATGAATGTAGTCCTGGGAAAAGAGACCATCATAACAGCCCAGAAAATTTCATATTTTCTTTACGAGCTTGATTTGAATGTGCCAGAGGAAATGCTAAGCTCTGGTTTGGCTTTAGTAGTCTCTGAAAACCTCTAGTTCTTTTTCAGAAACCTGACGACGGAATAAATGTAGCAGAATAGAAACACAGAGAAGCAAAACTGTTTGGCAAAAACTGGAGAGCCTGCATATTCTCCCCAGTTTAGCTGAATATTTTGCTCACCAAAAACATTTGCAAAAACACTGAAATGAAGTTTCATTTTGACAGCGCAAAAACAAAATTAACAAAATTATTTTAATTTTGCAACCTAAAAGCTTTTGCATTTCAAAATTTTGGGGTTTTTTTGTGGTTTTTTTGTTTTGTTTTTTTTTTATTTCTGGAGAAAATATTCAAAATCTCAGGAAAAGGTTTTATTCAAGCCCAAATAAAAGTGTTTCTGTTTTGGGCTTTTTTTCCCCTCTGCAGTAGGCTCTAGCACAGCCAGGCAGAAGATCTGCATTTACTTCTTCATTTTGCTACCAAGCCCTCATCACAGCGCCTCGGGCACTGACTCTGCTGATGTGCTTTAGCTCGGCGCATCTGTAAGTGTGTGCCTAAAATGTTGCCGGTACTTTGATTACTTAGCACTTACTCTGTTTCTGATACGAGTGAAAATCTCCTCGGTGTTTCCTTTTAGAAAGCAAACACTGGGGACCCTGTCTGCGTCCTGTCCATCGCAGGGTGATGAACCTGGTCTCAGGCGGTGAATTTAGAGAGGCGATAAGAAGTAAGCACATAGCCTAGGTTTCTTCTTACTCGAAATGCAAAGATCTACGTCTTGAAAGAATTCAGGACAGCCATGGACGTTTTGCAATAGTATTTTGTAAGTTCTAGCACCACTGAATTTTTACCTCAGTTATAACCTTCTAATATGTTGGCCCCCAGTTTTGGTTTGTTTGCTTTAAATAAAATCTGCTTTAAAATGTAAAAAAAAACCCCAAACCAAACAAAACCCAAAACCGTTGCAGCAAATCAGAAAGCATGTAGGGACTAAAATTAAATTTCCCATTCTGAAAGAAAGAATAGAAGTTGTAAAGGCATTAGGCTCAGTTTCCCCGCAGAAACCTTACAGTAATGGCTGTGACTGCAAGTATATAGCTCAGTGTATGCAATACATTGCAACTAGAAGTAGCAGTGACAGCTGGTGGGTTAGTAAACAGATTTCATTTCAGTTTTTGTCTGAAAATTATACAAATTTTTCTTTAATACGATTCTTTGCTACATCTTCTGTTTCCATTCAATGATGAGGCCATTTCCAATTTGTATCCAAGCTCTGTTAAATATTTTATTGGACTTAACACACATAAATGAAACAAACAAAAATAATTTTGAAACACTTGGGTGAAGTTTGTAGTCTATTGGAATGATTAAAAAATATAGGTCCTAACAGAGTTCGGGAGAGGGTGGGCATAAATGGAAAGCATGTTTACAGCCTCGAATAAAACCCAGCACATCCTTTTAGGGTGTTTTACACGAACAGAGATGTATTTTTGCTGTATTATTTTCTGAAATTTCTTTCAGGAAATTCCTCCAAGTAATTTCTCCCCCAGCCCCCCCCCGCCCCTCCTTCCCTAAACTGCCTCAAAAGCCTCTGAACTGATGTTG
The DNA here is from genome assembly GCF_028500815.1 of Rissa tridactyla. Taxonomy (NCBI): domain Eukaryota; kingdom Metazoa; phylum Chordata; class Aves; order Charadriiformes; family Laridae; genus Rissa; species Rissa tridactyla. The sequence goes on from NC_071474.1 coordinate 5,575,439, forward strand.
GCTTGAGGAAAAAAATACTTATGCCAAAAGCAGAAGAAAGAAAATGCTTAAAGTGATCCAAAACACATCTAATGACACAAAATCATCAAGTCTCACTCTGTTTCTTTGCATGGACACGTACAGGTAGGAAGGGAGAGAGAGGGACCTCCAAAGGTGTTGGGCTATTTGGATTTTTAAAAAATCCTATTTATGTTTGCATTAAGAACTATTTTATGACAATCACCTCTAACTGTTCATGGGCCAAAGTGAGTTTTGCGTCAGACACATACCCGGCTCCTAGGACCAGGAGCAGGGGCTGCTCACACAACGTGCTGTGTGCAGGGAGTAGCCTCAGGCCAACAGCCAGCCATGTCCAAGATGAAATCTGTTACTTCATTATTTCTTTTCATATCCAAATAATTTGTGCATACAAGCAGATATATGTAGTAATACAGCTTTACTGCTTTGTTTTACCACTGCAACCTCTCGCTGCAGAGACTTTACAGAAACAAAAAAACCCGCCTGATATGAGGTTATAAAGCAACTCTGGCCTGAAACTCTAAAATACCATGTGGCTCTTGGTGGGAGGGTGTTGAGGCAGGTAGGACGGGCCTGTGCTACGATCAGGGCAGTGATCATGGAAGAGAAGCACTCATTAGTGTGGACATTAATAAACCTCTTCTACCCTCTTTAACCAGCCACTAAGTATGGGTTTCATGTACCTGAATGCGGCAGAATCCCACATATTTCATGAGTATCAGCAGCGTGTGGACCAATATGTGAAAGAACAGCTTTCATATTAGCTCATGTATAAATCAATATACAACTGTATTGAAATCTAATACATTGCACAGACACTGATATAATCTTGCCATTAAAACATCACTCTCTATTTGCTTTTATTAAGGCCTTTTCTCTTAAAGATCACCTGCTCTGCATGCTCTGTACTGCCTCCTGATTCAAAATGTACAGTTCAGCAAGGAATAATCAATCCTGGGTACCCCAGTATATTATCTTTGCAATGTTTTTTTTTTGTTATTCCAGTCCACAAACATCCTTGTGATTAAGAAGGGGTGAGCCTAGCTAACGACAATCACTGCAAAGCTAGAAATATCTGGTATCTGCATCAAAGCCCAACAGCCCGGTTTTAGTGCCGCCACCAGCTGATTCAATATTGCAATAGCACCGCTAACCTACAACACATATTTTACCATTAATAACTGGGCCCCAAGTTTAAATTCTAAAGAGAAGAAACAACTCTTTGCATTTATGTGTGTGAGCTCCTTGAAAGAACCAAACATCTTTCATCCACAGCCGAGATACTCACAGGCTCGAGAGTGAGCTCACGGGGCCTTTATTGCTTGGAAACATGGTCAGTTTTAAGAGGTTTTGTAAAAGTTTTAAGAATTGTAGGTCTAGAAAATTACTCTAACAAGGTCCAGTGAGAGATGGAAAAGGGAATTTAAAGGAGATAAAGACTGTACGAGTTAACTGTGATTTTCTTCTATAGGGAGCTTGAATATTAGCAAGCCTGATCTTCTAGCAAGTGCAAAGCAAACGCGGTATTGGCTGCTCTCGCTTATACATGTTTCAAGATTGCATTATTAGATGCAAAGAGCAGAGTGCCGTATCACTGTGGCGGAAGCTCTCACTCTTCCTTCAAGTGATACTAAAACCTCTGCACACCAGGCCACTGAAAAGCTGTTTGAAGTAAGTGAAGCTGCCACGACGTTATCTACAGGCCAAAATCCAAAAGCAATCTCTGGGTCCAGCCACATACAACGGGGTCAACTGCACCGGCAACGCTGATCTCAGGCAGAGCTAAGGCAGCTCTAAATACAAATGTAAACTGAGAAACAAGAAAGGGGGATATAAAGAAATGAGGGATCATTCTTAAATCAAAAGCTATGGCAGGTCACACCGCTCACTCATCTGTGTGTGCACTTCGTGATTCTCATTCAGTTCTTCTGGATTCTCAAACAAAGTGCGGAGTCCTAAAAATATTTGGAACTATTACAAAGCATAAATTATAAATGTGTCGAGAAAATGGAAAAAGGTGTCTTGGGCCTACTTAGAGCACAAAATGATCTCAACCATTATTCAACAATGATATGAAGATCTTTTATTTCATTTCTTCTTAACAGTTCCCTCTGTTTGCTATCATTTCTTGCCCAGCACCGTGTCAATAATTACTAAATTAGCAGGACGCCTGTACAATTTCAGCTCAAGTGTTATTACTGACAAGTCAAACAAAGAAAGCTGATCGAAAAGATGGGACTCCATTTCCTTATTTAAATGGACCGTGTTCACAGAAGAAGATTGAAACTCCTTATTCTTCAAAGGAAGAAGGGAAGGGTATAGTTTACATTTTGTGCTGCTCAAGGACAGAGAGTCAGAGGAAATGCCTTTTTAATGTAAACCTCTTTTCATTTCCAAGGGACAAAAATGAAGGTTATTTAAAAGAATCATGCTTGGTGGAAGAAGTAATTATGTATTTTTTTTCAAATCTCAGAGGAATAATGCTTTTATATTTCCCTGAGATGACCCAATTCGCTTTGTGATGTGCTCCCTTAAATGTAAGTGTGCTGACTTCTTTGAACCTCATTGTTTTTAGTGTCTAAAGAAGCTCCTCTCATACCACAGTGTTGATTGATTTTGGCTCTGTACCAGCGCCCAAATATTCATAAAGCTATTGCTGGTTTATACAACCCACAAGCGAAAATGGTGTGTAATATCTACTCCTGGGTATCTCTGAAATACTCACATGTAATGACATGTTCAGATTAATTCTTGGAAAAGTACTGCTCCGATCTAGCATCCAAATTTACAGCTCATTCGGGCTGGAGAACTCCGTAATCTGAAAGATCCTAAAGGATTTTCAAGATCGTGCAGACTTTTCCTAATATTTATTTGATGTTCTCTCTTTGAGGTCGTTTTTGGTGGAATAGATGTGAGTACCTACTGGCATGCCTAAACATGTGAAATAGGACGCAGTTCGGTAGCCTTCCTCAGAGGTATATCTACCTTTACTGTCTCATTACTCCAGTGGCTCATTCCTCAAAAAAGAAGAGGTTTCACAATCAAGATTGACAGCCCTTTTGCGTTTTAATACAATCACCTACTTCAACACTGTTGAAAGTGTTCTGGGATAGGTGTTTTAGGCAGCAACTATGAAAACATGGGAAAAAAATAAAAAGAACAAATAGCCACAAGCACCCTAATATGGTAAAGCAGAAAAGGAGACAATTTCCATCAGTCTCAGTCATCTAACGATTAGTATGTGCTACTCCCCTAAATCTGGAATTTATTTAGTTGTTGTCACTTGTCATGTAAACAAGCCAACAGGGACCACTTAAATCTATAAAATTAGACATTAGGTTTTAGGCCCTTTCATGTTTTTTTGATTAGGCCTAGGAAAGGTCCTAATCACTCACTGGCTCTCTGGGCACTGCCTTAATGCAAATAAATAAACAATGATAAAGTTAACTACAGCATATCACTGACACTTTTCAAACCTTAAATACTATTTTATTTCAATTTTTTGGAAAAAGTTCTGAGTTGAGTTCTCACAAGCTCCAAAGCAAGTCACTTCTATTCCCACAGAGCTGAATCCAACTACTAATTTCGCTTGTATTACACTCTATTCTACTCCTTAATTCACAATCAGAGGAATAACTAGTTTAATGTCTGTCATCTGCTACTTGCAATTCTACAATCTCACAGGCCAGGGTACAATTATGCAAACTGAGCCATTTTCTAGACTGGAACCATTTATAAGTCATCTTTTTCTGCTTAATCTGGCTGAAACTTTTTTTTTTTTTGCAAAATAGACTGTTCTCTAAGCCTTAATTTTCATGAAAAGATTGAATACAGAAGACTTTTTTCCCAAAACCCAAGTGTTTCAAAAAATGTGACCAGCTGAAAGCAAAGAAACAGATTTTTACACAGATTTTTGGAAATGAGTGGGGATATTGCAGTAGACTTCACTTCAGAAAAGCACCAGTCCTTTTTAGAGCCGAAGGTATTTTGACACTAGCTGCAAAGTGATCTAGTAATGATGCTAATGACTTATTTAATTATTTGCCTTTTATTCGAAATCATCTGTAAGACTTTTAGGTATGCCATATTAAAATGAATTATTATCTACGGAAGATGCCATAGGAAATGTTAAATAAAAAATTTTTAAAAAGAGATATACATCCTGAATCAGATAAAATTTGAATTTTCACTTTATCACACACGGAGAAGGGATATTCTGTGAAAACGAAAGACAACAGACATTTGAATATACTTCTTACAGAATGCACAAATTAATCTGTAGTGCTCTAGGCCACAAGATATTTATTAAGGATAAAAATTTAGCAAGAGAAAAAAACATGACTAAAGCTGTATCCCAAGACTCTTCATTCAATTACAGAAAATTAAGTACTTTAAAAGGTACTTAATCTCCACAGAAAAAGGAAGCAACTTTCCTCAATGACTAGATTATACCATATTATTTATTAGGGAGTTTCTTGCACCCTTTTGTGAAGCGTCTGGTTCTGATCACTACTAGATTCATCTGGGAAAGTAGGTGGAATTGGTCTGATCCTCCATAAGCGCGTTCACTAACAGAGCCCCTTCTGGGGAAATGTGTAGCTACACCGTGGTAATGAGTAACAACATCACCCAAGGAGAAATGAGATACAGATTCCCCTGGTTTTGTTGGGAGAATTTGGCAGAGAGGTATAGCTACCAAAACTGGACTTAGAAGTAAAGAATTAACCCCCACATGTTTGGAAAAAAAATAATGCCATCCAGACAGCTTTGTATGAGATTCATGTAAAGTCATTTTAGGCAGTGAGAAACTGGATGTCTACTTAACCATCTGTACTGTTCTTCCAGGAGAAATGTTCTCATTCATACATTCCCAGTCCATGCAGGAAGGAGACAATGATTGCTCATGCTAGGATGGATTTTCTTTTTAAGCAGAATTGTGATGGTCTTTACTTTAGCAGGGAAGAAATTTAGTGCTAGTTAAAACCTTTTTTGTTGACTTTTACATTCATTACATGCTGTTGCGGCAACTCAGGAAAATTACTAATAGAACTACAAATAGCCAAATGTTGTTTAAAATCACTGTTTGTTGCCTTTGAGTCAAGTAATCAGATCTTCCTATTTAGAGAACTGACATACTGAAGAAGAATATGGCATTCGGAGGAACTAGTTCATTACAGTGTATTTTGCAATATTAATATTGTGCGAGGAAGCTGAGAGTCTGGTATAAAGGTTTAAAGAAACTCTAAAGATTTCTTTGCTTATCTCTCAATTATTATTTTTTTATCACTAAGATTCCTGAGGGAATGTTCATAACTTCAAAGAAATCACAGCAATGGTGCAATGTAAACAGTTAGTTCCAACATGCAATCTGTTTGGCCGAGATGTGTCTTCCCCTGTACGAAGCAGCTAACGGAAGTACCTACCGTAAAAGCGTTGTTACCCTGCAAATAACTAAATAGGTGTTGGAGGAAAACAGGAATCTCGTAAGGACAATTCAGATCACACACAGGCTAAATTGCCTCCTTAAGGTGCCTCTCTCACTCCACTGACTACATGGAGAGCCACAGGAGAGTATATTCCGAAGTACCTTAGTTAAGTGCCTAAACTTAGGTGGAATAAATATGGGCCCCGTGTGTGAAAATATTTTTATACACAGGCCTGATTCATGTTTACACATTTGCCTCATGACAATGTACGCTACATATACAAGCATCTTAGGCAGTTTAAATGTGCAGTTTGTGTGCCTCGACCGTTATTACATATATTTTCATCCCATTACAAGTGGAGTGCAAAAAGAGGGTTTAATGAAAACGGCAATTCAAAACAATTGACTTTGTGTATACATACTGGGATTCTACATGTTCTTCTAATCCTGCTCCTACAGAAATAATGTTGCTACTTCTTTGGAAGAGAGACTTGGTCTACCACAACGCTGTGTTAAACTCTCAGCAAGTACAATTCCATGCTGTTTATGAAGCAGGTGACCTTACTAAGTGATCAGCTAGTTCTGTTTGGCCTTCCTTCAAAATCTATAAAAAACTATACCAAAAGTACATAAACACACACAGATGCACGAAACCATGCATAAGCATTATTGGCTTACACTGAATTTTTAGGACCAAGATAATTTCTTCTGGCAATGAAAACCTACAGGAGGCAATTGAATCTTTTAAGTATCCCCTCATGGAGCTAACTTGTAAATACCATCCCTGAGGACAAAATGTTGTATCACACTAGAGTTTACAGGAAAGTGATCACCAACGGTTTTCAGAGCAGGCGTGGGTCTCCACAGCTGGTATTTTCCTGATTCCACCATCCACACAGCTGCATGGCTAAGTTTTGGCCACCCATGAAAAGTCTCTAGTCATAAAAAGTAGACTTACATGCTTAATATTCTGTATACAGGCTTTTTTCTTTACAGTAACTCATAGCTTCCTGACTTCTGACAGAAAAATATTGCATTAGTTGCAAGATCCTAACTAAGAACTAATTCTCAGGGAAGATGTAAATAGTTTGTAAATACAAAACCAAAGACCAACCCAGTGCCAAGATCTCAGCACCTGGTGTTACTTGGAGTGAAGGCTTCACACACGCCCCAGGTCCAGCAACGCTCAGCTGGACTTACAGTGGAAGCAGTCCTTAACAAAGGTGATTTTGCAGTATCATCTCTCTCAGACTGCCTGGGGGCTGGTGCACCTTCTATGAAATTGTTCTCATGAAAGGGTACGGTTCTGGTCATTTTATAAAAAGCTGATTGTTCCTTTGAAGGGACTGCGGGTTGGGATCTTCAGCTCATGTGAGCTGACATGGCTTCCAGAAGCAATGCCAACTGACACCTGCTGAGGTCCCGGCACACCAAATTTTAAAAGGATTTACAAGTTTCTCTCCCCAACACCAAATGCTATGATGTCTACATCAAAGAGTCAATTACGTGTGGGCTGCTTCTAAACAAAAGTTTTTCTAATTGTTTCAGATACACCATCTGCTTCTGATCAAAACCATGGTGAAACTGCAAACCCTTATAAACATCATCCTAGATTTCGCGTTCGAATGAAATCAGCTTAGTACTGAAGGGTATAACTTCAAAGAGCTCAGAGGTGCTGTTGTTATCCAAATGTACGTGAAGCTCATGGGTTTTCCTAGATGAGAGATCTCAAAGGAACTGTTTTCACGCTAGTTTTTTGTTTCCACCTACAGGAAAAGTACCATGAAGATGGCCTTTTCCAGTTTCTTTGTTTTGTTTCTAGAGAAAACTAGGCAGAAGTGGTTCAGGATTTCTTTATTATTTTCATATTAAAACAATCTCAAGACTGGCGGTTAAATAGATGTCAATAAATATTTCATCTGAAATCCTCAGAGTGCTTTTTGTTTTACTACGGGCATCTCTTCCCATCTACATACAAGTTTTGTCTTTAACTTCAGGATATTTCTTAATATACTGACCACAATAGTGTTTACATTCCCCAAGCAGGACTCCCTGCTTAGCCCATTCTTCTACTAAGAAATATACTTCAGTGTAGCTGGCATGAGACAAGAAAGAAAACTTCCCTTGGACCAACACCAACACATTTCAACAAAGCTTCTGATCAAAGTGCAAGAAAGAAATGAGAAACAAGAAAGGCAAGAGTTGCAACAGCTCAACAGCTATTGTGGAATTTCTTTAGGGAACCAGAAACCATCCTTAAAGATTCTATATGGTGGCTTTAAAGTACGAGCAGTGTTTCGACAAAATGCCAAGAAGAAAACTTTCATCAAGGAAGTTTAACCATTTCCGTCAGTTTAGAGGTCAAAGAGGCAGGATGACAATCCACCCCAGGGGTAAAAGGCTTCCTCTGTAGGAGGTGAAAAGCAGGTGAAAAGGAGGAATGCATCTGGTTCCCGAAGTCTGGGTACCACGAGTCCAATCCAACAGTGTGGGTTTGCAGTGCTTTATAGAAAATATGTCTCTCTCTCTCACTGTTACCATGATTATGGACGAAAGCTTGCTCTTGGTTAATCTGGTACAGCTCAATTGATCATAGTTGAATAACTCCAGATGTAATAATGTGGAATCTGTCCCGTTATATATTTAACCTGAACTTAATGGATGAAAAGAAAATCCTTTGAATTGTAATAATGAAAGAATAAAGAAAGCACAATATCACTATGGCTTAAACACACCAACACTGATCACAAGCCTGGTAATGAAACAGTGTTTACTGGCCATGATATTTTTATTTTCACTTAATCCAAAAGATTTCCTGTGCGTAATTGCTTTGGAAGTTACAGCTCTAAGGCACGACACATTTTTGTGACCGTAACATCAACGTGTAGAGAGAAACATTAGCGCTCAGTGTCAAGCACACTTGAGTTTTTCAATACACTTGGAGGAAGATACTCATAAAGGCTCATCACAATGGCATGGAGGACTAATATTCCAGACAATTAGGCTTTCTGCTTCAGATGGGACAATTCAAATGCGGATGTCTTTAAAGCACATTTTCATCCCCTTTATTGCTCACAGGAGGAAAAGAGATGCCTTTTTTGTTTATAAAATGTAGGGCTGAAAACTGTTTGAACAGATGCTGGAGACCGTAATGTCTCACTTTCACTGTTGCAGAAACCACCACTTGGTCATCTCATGCCCTTTCCTCACTAAATCTCATATAAATATGATTATGACTTAAATTGTTATGGTTTGCAGAGGGCTATAGGGGTAGAAAACACAAAGCGGGAGTCAGCCATCTGAAAATCTTCCCTTTCCCTTCATGACATTTTCTTTAAAACTTACAAAATCTATGCTTGCCAAATAAAAGTGAAGGTCTTAGCCACCTGATTCTAAATTGAATATAATTGGATACTTGTATGTCAAAGCACTCAGAGACATAAATCCAAGTATCAGCACATCAATAGGAAGGCAATTGGGTCACAAGATAACCTATAGTATATATGATGTATCTTCTTAAAGCTGTTCTCAGAATCTAAGGAATTCTTTTGTTAGACACTGAGTGGATGTCTCTTATTAAGGGGGTGTTTATAATGGTGGACAATGCAATTCAGATATAGAGCCTACACTAGTCTTCCATCAAAGGAAGAGAGAAATCTAATAGCCTAAAATAAATCTCTGTAATACTTCAATGGCAGGACGTTTGAGCAATTTTAAATGTAGTCTAGAGTGTCAGAAATGTATCGAAAGCTAATGGAGAGCGCAAAGGTAAAGGAGACCTTGAAACAATCAAAACCCACTTGTCCAAGTAATTATGCAGACAATTTCTAACATTTATTTTTCATGCCTAAACTAGTTAAGAAGCCTCAGCCAACACAAGCAGGAACCCTGGCCTAGTGATATGGACAGAGGATTTCATGTTCCAACAAGGGATATAAAAATGAAGTAATTGCAGGAGGAAGTCTTACAAAGTATTCTTAGGAAAGAAGAGAAGTCAAGAATAAAATTAAGTGATGAAATCCTAAACAGGTGAAAGTCTTTTAATTTTACATTGTTCCTAATTTAAAAAGCTCCAAGTTTAATCACAATGGGTAGGGCCAGTACTTACTGTAGAACATATCAAATCCATAATCATTTAGCTGAAAATGGGGTTATGATGACAGGGCAGCAGAGTCATTGCTATGAGCCAGAGTAATGCTGGCTACTAAGTAGATCAGTAAAGCCAAGTACCTGAGTCTGATAAACTGAAATGTACAGGTTTTTTGATACAGTGACTTAATTTAGCACAGCCAAGTCTACAATACACTCAGACATACATAATTCTGCTTTATGGCACTGCTTACTGCAGCATATGCACAGACGTCCCTCCCTTCCCACCAAGTTATATAGATTTTCTAAATGCATGCAAATGTATCCAAGATGGCTCATTTTGTTATCAATTCCCCAAGCGCTAACATTCTAGTCATTAACTAATTGTCTCTGTGCTCTATTGACAACTCGGCCACCTTCTTGCTAATTTTTGCTGACATGATGGAGGCCCTGAAGAACTGAGTTAACCTTTCAATGTCCATTGAAGATCCACAGGTCTGACGACGATTGATTGACCTGGCCTCTATGTTAGATAAAACCTCATCAGCTTTCCAAGTGATTTGTGTAATGAGGCATCAGTAATTGACAACAGGTAAGTGAACTTAGAAGTCCCCTTCTTTATTGCTTTACAAAAATAAGTAGAAAATTCAACTATCTGTAATGAGTGCAAACTTGTAAGAGTTACCATGAAATATGGATGCATATGTATGCACTGTAATATCATATTTTTTTTTTCTTACAGATATACATAAGAGCACAGGTATAATGTGCTCAAAATAAATGGCATATATACTCCTTACATATACTTCTTATATATAAGTTATATGTGTCTTTTATATATGAGAGTGTGTGTATATATATCACACATATATATTCTATTCGGTTTCTTACAGAAGCATATGCTCGCTCCTGTGTTCTCATAAAATCTTCTGCATGGTTTAGGAGTCTATATAGTACACATCAATCTGGATTATGATAACATAAAGCTACAAAACGTCTTCTGTTTCCAAATGCTTACTGAATGTTCAAGGAGTAAACAGTAGCGGGCTATCTGCGTTCTTGGGTCCCCACCTAACCCTGACTTTATTAAGAATAAGAATTAAACGCTCAGATGAACACAGGATAGTTGCCTCACTAGGGCTTTTAAAGGTAGTCTACACAGCCCTACACCTGTTTTCTCAGTGCTGCTATGTGGACTATAAAGTCCTATGGAAAGTGCTGCATTCTCTTCTCTACACGAGTCAGTTCTGCTGCTCCCATTTCACGTCATTTATACGTGCTTCCAGACAAATTTATTTAAAGCATGACTCACCTTTGTGCTTTCAAGATGTACCCCAAATGATTAAAACTGTTCTAAAAATAGAAAGGGAACAACTGAATTTGCTATACCATAAACCTCTATAGTTGTCTTCTTTTAATTTTACATTAAATAGCTATAAAACTATCCACATGGGACAACAATACAAAATGAAATCAGAGCAGATATTATTAACAAAGAGTGATCTTGGGGCTGACTCATCACAGCCAGCCAGAGAGCATGAGACGCTCCATCTATGCAGACAGGCACAGAGATATAGACACCAAAAGCACGCACACATACGCTTAAATGAAACATAAATGTAGTATATCTGTTCAAAATTATTTGATCAAATTAAAAAAATGAAAATTCCCACCCAAAATTCTGGATTTTGTATCCTAGTTCATCAGTGGAAAACCAGAAAATCTCCCGTTTTCCCTCTTTAGCTCTGCGTCCCTGCACTTATTTCATTCCTTTCAATTTTTTGTGCCAAAAGTACTTGCAGTTTCCAGATAACTCTGTGTTGGTGTCCATGTGGCCATCAGTGTGTTTCATCTGATGACATAGACAAAACTGGCAGCTCTTGTCAGAATTAAGCCAATATCATCTCACACGCGTATGTGCATTTCTGTCTGATTATTTTGCAAAAATTTTTTTGCATCTTGAAGGTTTTCAGGAGTCCATATACTTTATCTGCATAGCCATTATTTGGATTTGGCATCATATCACTTACAGTAAAGTTCATTTGATTATAATGACAATTAAAGAAATAGACTTCTATAGAAAATGAGACGTGTTTCTGTAGAAATGGGGATTCTGTAGATATTATCTTCAGAATGAAGAAAACGGAATGATCTCATTTGCATGTATGCTGTTTAAATGACCACCTTTATACATGTTTTATTTGTCTTGTAGAATTTTGGAACAGCAGCCTGTGTTGCCATTTCCTCCTATATCATGGTAAAAATAATCTACTGGAAAACTATTTTTATTTTAAATTCATAAGATGTTTCTGCATTTTGAAAACATTTAAAATAAACACAGGAACATCCTACTATTGCCCAACAATATGTCCTATCATAAAGAAAACAAAATATTTTAAAATGTTACCTAAAATGGAAAAACAGGGTTTAGTTGAAATGAAACATAACGCATAAAATCCTAGCGCAACTGAAATCAATGGCAAAGCTGTCACTGACTTCAGTGGGCAAAGGATTTCTTTAATGTTTCTTATGTACCACAATGGGTTGTTAAAGTCCAGTCCTGATTTTATTGGAGGAAACTACCAATTTCTTCAATTGAAATGCTTAAGGGTTATCCCTTGAAAAGCAAGAACTCAATCAAATAAGAAAACGAAGATACACTGACCACTTTCTACTGGCCCGTTATCAAAAGATGACAAACAGCCTCCTACCCTCATAAAATGCCAGTCTTCCTCCCTATGATGCAAGGTGTAATTTTGTTTGTCATACAACTGATTTATTTTTTTTCTTTTCTGTTTTAATTCAGCAGGCATTGCTGTTCTTCAGGGGCAGCCCTGTTCAAAACTCTTGTCAGCGTCACGTGAATCCTGCAAAATGATTTGGCACGGACTTCCCCGCGCCTATGCCCTGTGCTGTTCACTTTGGTAAAGCCAAAGATTAGGCCTTGTCTTTCTACAGGCAGACACCACTAGGCAGTTCCTAAACATAACCAGAGACCGGTTCAGTGCAGTCCAGGAGAAACGCTGACTGTGTTTGATTCTAGAAAAAAGCTGGATTTCGGAGAGAGGCACTTTTGATTTGGGGTGGCAGAGAGATCATTTTCCACAGTGAGTTACTGCATGTCTTGGCTGCAAAACCCATTCTTCATCATTGTCCTGCGCATCACCAGTTCCCAAGAGTAGGAAAGTATTGGTAGCCTCTTACCATTTTTGAAAAGTATTGAATTTAGTTAAAATAAGGCAAGCAGAGATCCAAAACATAAATATGAGAAACATAATTCAACATATTAGCATATTTAAAAAGGTCAGAGGCGTCTTGAATCCTAGGAACTGAATCTATCCTAAATATACAAAATGAATAACCTAAGTCTGTAGGAGAGATATTTTTTTTCTTAAGATACTTGTCACTTTCTTGTTTTAGCATTTCTGTCTCTAAATAATTGTTTCTCTAATTTCGATTTGGTGATTGGATGTAAATTATTAAACTTTATGATAATCTTTTTACTCAATTATATTTATCTGCCTATATCAAAAATGTTGTATCAATATAAAAGCAACAGATTGAAATTATTGTAATATATATATATATGCACATTTATATTTGTACACGCTCTCCTCTGCAAAAAATCCTTGTAATAAAAAAGCACATACAATGGCAACTTCTACCCATCTCTTTAAAACTTAAGTGTTAACATAGTGAACTTTCAAACTGCAAATAGTTTTTAGTTAATCTAATTTGTGCGATAGTGAAAAATGTACATAAGTGATGTCTAATATGTAATAACATTAAAAAATAATCTAATCGCATTTGTATTAAAACTATTGGAAATAGAAGCTTACCAGCTAACTAAAAACAGAAACATGAGGTCTTGATTGAATATAGTACATTTAAAGTACTGATTTTATTGATAAAATATGTTGCATCTTCTATATTAGATGGTATGCAATAAAGAAAAATCTAAACCGTGTGATAATGTTTATGTTAACAACCAATAGTGAAAAAGGACATTTATTAGTTAACTAAGAATTCATCAATTTTGTATCACTACATATATTTTCAAAATTAATCCAATAGCAAAAGTTTGTGAGAAAATGTTGATAGTTGAAGCGACAGAGATTTCACATGGATACGGAGTATATGGGTATCGTTTTCAAGAGCACTTAAATGATTTAGGAGTTAGAGTCTGACCGACTTTCAAAGAAAACCTTTTAAGCAGTTTACGTAGCACGGATCTGCTCTAGAGCACTCATACCAATGGGAAGTCAATGTAAAGATTCACATTTCCTTCACCTGCCTTAGATCTATACCTCGTTCCGATATATTTGACGCATTCCCAAAGCTTCCAGGCTGCAGTGATGAAGTTGTTGTGACTCTTTGGGGTAGGCACGGGTCTGGTGAGCGAATTCATCGCATAGATTATATCTTTGGCTAATATGAATATTAAAAGTAGCACTGTGTATGCAATATTGTGTTCAACACTATATTTTCTTTGCAAACAGCTGCACTTTTTCTCTTTTAGCTCCACCCTAGAATGATTCACCTCTATGAAATCCCGGACAGCAGTGCAACGGAAACCTAGGAGTTACCTGGATGGTACAACAAAGGGCCCATATTTCTTATCTTACCTAAATCAGCTTATGCAAATCTCAGTTTTAGGTTGAAAGAACAACGAATCATGCAGCAAGTGTTGGGTGAGGACCATTTGTTGTTATGTTTCCACATTAAAACAAGGTAGGTGTGAAAATTCCACAGAACTAGTAGGACCAATGCTCACAGTAACACTTTTTCCTCTCTGCTGGTTCCTATTACTATAGGCAAAGCAGAAATCTGGCATCCATTACTAACGACAATAAGTAAACCTGGTGCTTAATCAATCTAATAAAGAATGTTGTTGCCTTGGGCAATTGCTTATGTATGTTGCCTACCCACAGGACCACCAAGCTGAGCATCAGCAGAATTCCATCTCTGGCTCAATCCACATGTGCTCATGTTTTCCTGTTTCTAATGTAATTATTTTAAGATATTCACAACATTATTAGTCTTCCATATAAAGCGTGTTTTGGTGGTTACAGTTTTCTTAGAGGTGATCTCTTCAAACCTCTTTCACTATCTCATGACCTATCTTCTTAAGCGCTTGGTCTGAAAACAAACACATCGGTACAAAAATAATTCCTCCTCCGTATGGTGCAGGTACCAGCATGGGCTGTTTCTGATGTAAAGCTGGGAAAGGAACTGTCTCCTATGTCTAAAATAAATTACTTTAGGCACCAGAGTAGAAAGACATCAAGCTCCTGTACTGTTGTACATTTTCTAAATAATTATTCATGAAAGCAGAGGACTCTCGCTTTTTCTTCAGCTCCCACTCACCCAACCCTGGCTCTGACCAGGTACTCTTGTCTGAAACCTGAGAAATATTCATGAACACAGTTTTATGGAACCTGATGTTGGCTTCACTAACAGGTATGGTCTGGGCTGTTTTCAGTGAGAAGTGTTTCCTCAGAAATTCCCAGCTGGCTCTTTTGCAATTCCCAGTCCATTGCCCACAACTTTAGCTCTGTATTCCCATGCTTGATATATTCCTTACTGAATACAATGGCTGGAGCTCAGTAATAGGAGCTTCCCTAGATACAGTTTTCTTCTATACTTCTCATCTAGAGTTCCTCCAATCTGAAAGGCTGAGGGAGGTTCCTTTCCATGATTCCTGTGGAAGGCAGACAAGGCTGGCCCTCAGACCAGGTACTTCGCAGATGATCTGGTAGGGGAATATATTGTTCCTGAAACTCTTCTACCAGAGTTTTGCATTGAGGGGACCTCTTACAATGGGGAGCAGAAGTTTGGACTGCAGAGCACTTTCTTGCCATTTCCTAGTGGACAAGGATCTCAGACCCAAGAAGGGCAGGATGGTCCCCAGTGGGTCTGCAGAAGATGAAAAAGCATGAAAGGCACTACGAAGTCCACATTTTCTTCCCCCCAAGATCCATAAATACCTGGGGTTTATTGCTACGGGACAATATGTTGGGGCAAGGTCCCTCTCTTGAAATCTCTCTGCCAGATAAATCCCAGTCTTGCAGACTGCTCTCCTTCTCCAAGTGGTACTTTGAGATGTTGCTCTGCACTGAGGTCATAGGGGGTAAAAGAAACTTATCAGAGATTACTTTAAAGATGCTACTGACCGTTGTTTTCTATTTGTGCAGCACAAACCAATTGTTATCTGAGAACATAATGAAAGCTTAAATATAGTTCTCTGCTGTGATTACAGTATCTTATGGCCAGGCTGCCTATTTATTGTCTAATTCCAACAGCAATGTCTGAGATCCTCAATGAAAGCACCCACAGGTGCTGTTTGTTTCCATCTGTGGTCAGGAGCAGTCTTCCCAGTTGTGCCGTACTGCGCGTCCCCGCGCGCCCTGGGGCACAACGCCCGTGGGACGCTGGCCTCCACGAGGACTGACTCTACCTTCCAGTTTCATTAGAAACATAATTTTTGTCTCTGCTCGCTACAGCTTTTTCTAAAAGGTCTGAAAACAATCAATCAGAACCATAGGATTTCTTTTTGTTTTAATACCTTAACAACTGACTTGCTTTACCTTGCGCTGACAAGTCATTCCTTCTGTAGTCAGCGTTGCTACCTGCTCTGCTTTGCTGATGAGATTTCCACCGTTTTCTCCCGAGTTTCCATGGAAATAGTTTATTATTCTTGTCAAGGATGGACAATCAAAATATGTTTTAAAGGAGTATAATGTAAAAACTTTGCAAAACATACTTGTACGTGTCAACTTCTTCCAGCAAGATTTTGTTTCTCCCTTAGTTTGTTGGGGGTTTTTTTGGTGTGTTTTTTTTGTTTTTTTCAAATCAGCAGATTCAATGTTTGCATTAAATTAGCAGTGGTATTACAAGAAAATATGGTTTTAACATACTTAGAAATGGAGAAACTGTATGAGAAGATAAAACTGCTGAACATGGGTGAACTTTCAAGCACGTTGGTATAGATGACATTTTTTCACCATTGCAAGGTAGAAGGGGGAAAAGGTAATCAATATCATTGACGGCTCATTTAAGTAAACCAAAATTTTAATAAACAACCTAATATTTTTTTCTTTAAAAAGACTTCATTGCCATTTAGTATTTATAGGGCCACATTACCCACGACAAAGCTGTAAGTGCACAGATAATTACTTGCATGAAGACTATGTATTTCCAGGATTGGGGCTTTTAGGAGTAAAGACAAACGAATCACAAAATATTCGACTATTTACAAACGATTTCTACAAATACCTGAACCCCCACT
Organism: Rissa tridactyla; assembly: GCF_028500815.1. NCBI lineage: Eukaryota > Metazoa > Chordata > Aves > Charadriiformes > Laridae > Rissa > Rissa tridactyla. Next base: position 5,592,259 of record NC_071474.1, read on the forward strand.
CCACTTTTTATCCTTGCAAAACTCCTCACAGTGCTTTATTTAAAAGCAAGCATTGAGATTCAGGCGTAACTCAGCCAGGCACGTGGCCCCGTGCTTATCTTTTAAGTTTGTCTTTAAAAACAACAACAAAAAAAGCTATTTCAGTACGAAAATTCCTTGACTAGATCATAATTTCCTGATTATCAGCAAACATTAAGCATGTTAGATAAGCTACATTAAATTTACTGTTTATATAGGATGTCGAAATAATGTTTTAACAAATATTACTCCAAACAATCGTGAAGATTCAGTGATGATGACATTCTTCCTATAGATTATCTCAGGCCCCTTACAGAACTCTGTAGGAGAGAGATGGTACTGAATAGCTCAAAGCAAAAGTATGAAAAGTTATATGTTTTCCCTTTAGATTTTTAGGACTGCTCTAGAAGGGGCTTCATAATGTAATCTGCTACTAGAATAACTGTATTATTTTTTATTTCCCTTTGTTCATGCCTTTTTTACTTGTCTTTCATTTGTATCTCATTATTTCTAATGATTATCCAAAAGTGAATTACGTCAACAGAGAAACTTCTGTTACATTCAGCAGACTTTGAATTGGAATGTTAATTTTGTACTTTCCCATGCTTAACTTTCTTGTAAAATAATTTTTATGTAATGCCTTCAGCACACAGGCAGGGGACATATTTCAGTTGAAATTATTCCTAAAGAATAATACTGTCTTTATATGTCTTTTATAAAATGAATATATTAACGTTATTCATATGCACAGTTTAAAGTTTACATATACAATACCTGCGCATAGACTAGTAACATACCTACTCTCATCCTTTTTTTTCCTATTTTTAAAATACAATGGGTTCTTTCTAACTAGAGCCAACCTGTAGCTCATATCAAAATCTTATTCTGTGCCTAAGAAATGTGGCGTTGGATGAATTTCCTCTTGATTTTCAAAATAAGCTGCTTCTGTTTAGTAACTGATGAATATTGACAAATGGGAATTTCCCGTGCAATTTGTGCTTTTCCTGTGTTATTTCTGTGGCTAGAACCTATTAATACAAATTGCATTAAAAACCTCAGCGTGCGTTGATGCTGTTCACACAGTCAGAGCTTTCAGTATAATTTTACTATTTGATAGATGTTAGGTATTTAACTCTGGTGATTTTTTTTTTTTTTTAACAGGCATTCCAGTCCAACAGCAGGAAAATGTCCTTCCAAAAAGTTTTCATACCTTAATTTTTTGATAGGGACCTTTTTTATTTTTGTGCAGCTAAAGAAAGGGGGGGGGGGGAATCCTTACATGTGTGGCTTTTGGAGATTGGTAAGAAAAATCTAAGCAGAGTGGGGAGCATGGGGAATCTTTTTCAAATGTTGTTATGCGAAGGATTTTCTCTCTCATCCCCCAAACCCTGTAGATGGAGCCCTCCACTAAGATCTTGCTGCATCTCTAGCACAGATTGACTTCTTTTGGGTTGATGATGATTGATCGTGTTGTTTTCTTCATTACTTTAAACCTAATCAGTGCTTGGTGTAATTTGAGTAATGATTGCTCATTATTGGCAATTGTGAAGTTTAAGGCTTTCTTCATTTTACCTCACAAGACAGCCAGTTGGGAGATGCTCGTACATCCCCATTTGGGCAATGTTTGAGGTAAGAGAAGGGGGAACCATCGTCGGTGATCGGTGGGAGTGAAAGCTTTCTGCAAGTTTACTACTGCATGTTTTCCTGGCAGGGGGCTCCTGGTGTTACCCCCATGATCAGACCTGATCACGAAAAAAAGAGCTTCTCAGCAGACTGTATCATTTAGACCTTACCGAACCTCCTCGGTTCAATAAATCACGCTATTTCCCAATAACATGCCTTATAAAGTGATATGGATGGATTTGCAAATAAAAGGGGTTTTTATTTCCCGAAAAAAATGGAAAGAAGAAAAGATAACGAATGAGGATCGTGTACAGGCCAAAACTATATTGTTTCTCATTATCCAAATTCTGCTGCTAACTTTGTTATTTTGAATTAAGAAGAAGGGGAATTATTGCATAATGGAGTGGTTGATTTACAGGCGTTAAGCTTGGTAAGCAGAGAAAAAGATGTTAAGCTGTTCAGTACCCGGAGGACACACCATGGGAGTCTGGCTAAGCCCTTCGTTTGCGTGGAAATTATGCTAAGGACATAATGAAAATCTATATAAATCAGAAAATTTCAGATTCACAGGTCTGGGAGTAAGGACAGTTTTCCTTCCTGGGCCTACTTCCACAGGTACAGCACTACCTAAGAGTAGATGATTATATGTAATGATTTATCCAAACATAACAAGAAAGAAAAAAATGGATCCTTTCCTTATTATTGGTAACTCTTACCGATTGCTTCAGCCATATTAAGCCAAAAGTCACATGTTATGCTTCGTGAAATGTTTTATCAATTTAAAAAAATTGCTGTGTAGTTCAGTTGAGATAAAATATATGGTGCTTGCATTACAAATTGCAGTTTATCCATTCTGTTTTCAATGCTCTAATTTTACGTTTGCATTGATACAAATCATTCCGAGAATGTTAGTCAATAATTTCATTAAAACATTGGGGTTTTTTTCAGTTGTCTTTTCCATCTATAAAAATTCACATTAAACACAAAACATATGAACCTCAATTTGTTCTACGGTAAACCAGCTAATTCTGAAGTTGAAAAGGCATCCAGAGACATCAATGGAGCTTGCATGGAGCTATTCTCTCTTTGTAATTCCACAAGGCATTTTGTAGTAGAGAACGCAGGGATGCTTTCTCTCTCTACCTTACCGAGCTGACATCTAACAGCCAAGAGCGTAGTATCAGTGACACACTCAGTAACTGAGGTGCCTTCAAATGAGGAGGTGATGCGTTTCCTACCCGACATGATCACACTCAGCCTTAGGGGCAGTTTCAGTGCATGCAGCCACACTGATAGAAAGAGTCTTAGCAACAGACCAGGCGCTTGCTGGAGGGGACAAGAAATCTCATTTGCTTAAGTTAGACCAGAGGACCCCAGCATGGATAAAGCTCCGCTTCCCCGCCACCCCCCCCGGCCTCCTCCTTCACTTTTTTTTCTGGAAAGAGATGCTGCCTACTCCAACTATGCAAGTAAAAATAAATACATTCTGATATTATAACATCACAATAATGTGATCGTTTGAATTCAAACTGAGAACAGTAAAAACAATATGCTTTCTGATTGAATTATTCAAGCTCTTAGCTTTTAAGTTTCAATTATAGACACAAACACTGTACACAAGAGAAACTAAACACTAAACAGCATTTTCTAGCTGAGGTATAAAAAGCAGTGAGTTGCGGAAAATGATTTTTTTAAAGATGAAAGTGTAGCCCATCATTAAGATCAAATCTATGAGAGTAGAAGCTCTGCAAAGCGCAATGTTGCTATAGTACGCTACTCCAGATGTAATACCACACAGACTTACTCGGCTGTGATTCTGACTTATTCAGTAATTACAAGCAACAAAGAAAACAGGCGTGTGATAAGTGTATGTTCAAATACTGAGTTTAGACAAAAAGTAATATGCAAACCCATCAAAATAAGTACAAAAAGCAAAAAGATGTTTTAAATTCTTCTTAGAAATGCAAAAAATATTGCATGCGGTTAAAAAAAAACCCAACAGAACAACACGAATGGTTTGCCATTGTTTGTAAAAATGCACAGGGAAACACTAGAGAGTGAGTGTGTGTTTGTGCCTTATGTGTTTTCTCACATAAGGATTTGTACTAACACTATTTATGTTCTTAGAAGACTTTTGCAAAATATGTTATAGTCTTACAAGCCTATATATGCAGAAGCAAACTATATACTGGAACATATGCACATGTGAACTAAAAGAAATAAGAATAATTCAATTTAATAAAGATTAAAACCGTAACAGAAACCCAGGCTATTTATAGACCGAAATTAACTCACCATGTTGTTACTATCATCCATGTTACTGATTGTACCCCCCCAAACAATTCTGCGATCTTATGTCTTCAACTGGGGACTGATGCTACAGGCATGGGTGCAGGCATTTATAATTTCTCTAGTACCATCACAGAAGCCAGCTGCACTGTCGTGGTGGCTGGTGTTGCTGACCTAATGAGGCAAAGCCATGAGGAGCTGTTTAACTTGATGCGGGATGAGAAGCCATACTTACGTCGAATGTTAAAGTTACTCTTTCAAATTGTACAGAACTGAACCACCTAATATTTTAGCAGCTCTCCTGATTTTTCTTCTTAACTTGGGACAAAAAATCCTATAGCAAGCCTCAGAAATAGCTATTAGTAAATTCACTTCTTACAGAGATTATCTTTTGGGTTATATTTTAAAATATAGAACTAAAGAGGGCCTTTTCTGTGTAACAATCCAAAACATCAGTTACTTTGAAAATTTATTTCTTCCCCAAAAAGCCACTTTTTAATGAAAACTATTAATGGCCCAAACCATTCAATTTCCTGCAGTGCCTAGAAATATTTTGCTCGTGGAGGCACATTAGAAACTACTGCTTCTCCCCAGTCAGTTCCTAGAGATACCAGAACCATTAACTCCCGAGTACCGGTCAGCCTGGTTTCAGATGGCAATGCCGCCCTCTCCTTCTCTAATCCTTGACCACTCACTTCTGCTCCGGCAGAAAACTCACGAGAAAAGAAATGCTTTGGTCTGACAGGTTAGTTTTCAGCTGGATCCGCTCCTTGATCTGACTCTCCGGGTGGCTGCAGAAGTTCTCTCCCAGGCACGGGCCAGGGCTGGTAGGAGGCCAGCAAGCCCTGGAGAGACAGAGCATGGAGTGGGGGAAGACTTCTTTGGCTAGCGCGGTTGGTTTATGCGGAGTTAAGCTGTTCACCAAACCACAATCTAATTTACCTTTAACGGCACTCACTTCTCTAACACCTCAATGGTGTTTACTTTTAGTCTGAAAGGAGGACAGCAAGCTAGTTGGAGAGCCGTAAATATACAGAAGGACAGCTACGTTTCACAGTTCGTATTGCTTTACCGTTCTATTTTGCATAAGGGAATAACCGTGGAAGAGAGATTAACATGGCTGAGTCTACCTTTTTCTTTTTTTAACGTGCACTTTTGGTCATTTTTTTGTATAGCTAAATAAAATATATGACCAGGTTACATTTAAATAGATGGCAAAAGCATAAAACTAGACGTATGAGGTTTAGATATGCGCACAAACTTAAATATTAAGGACAATTTTTTCCCTTGTAATTTAATTCTAATTTGAGATCTAATTTCTTGTTAAGCAATAGATATATATGCAGACACGTACACATACTCATAACTAAAGAACTTCTAAAAACAGGATTTCCACTTTTTGGCATATTTTTCATCATTTATCATCATGATTAGTTTTAGATTAGACCAATATGTATTCCCATTTTAAGTTGTTTTGAAAGAGATTCAATATTGATTGCACGTGTTTTCCCACATCAACATGAACAGAAAATGAATGATAAATACACCCTCTATGGGTGTTTTGAACACAGCAACATGTGGGGGTTAATGAAGGTAAAAGAAAAGCTCTCAGATAGAATCATTGGCCCTCTGCCACAAAACTAGAGAAGTAAACTGAAGCTGTAATTTCCAGTTCTGAAGGAGCTGAAATAAGAGAGCAAAACTCCAGGTCTCCAAGCACAGCACATCACCCTGCACACAGAACTTAGGTCCGTGCTCCCCCATGAACGGAGAGCCATGAAGTGGTATTAACTAATGGAAACTACGGTCTAGTGGCTGCAGTAGTATTCCTCTTTTATTTGGGCATATTGGAAGAAGAGGTGGATAGATGATACCATATGTCAGAAATAATTACAATGCTATCTAGTCTCAGTATGACAAAGATGAAAGTAATGACTTTGGCTAGGGCCAGAGAGAATATAAAGCAATATTTTTTGGAAAAAAAAAAAAGGTCACTGTCTGGGAAGATCACCAGAACTGGGGCTGGGTAAAAATAGCAAATTTTGAAGCCAATTCTCCTGGTCTCCAAGCAAGACAACAATCTACATTGCCGATAATTCATAAGAAATTTCAGTTATCTATTTGTTGCATCCTGGAAGAAGCCAAAAGTGTCTTTTCAGCCGGATTTCCACATTCCAGAGCTGACTGACATTTACATGTGATAGCACCCGAAGGCAAAGCCATACTTGCTGCCCTCAGTGTGGTTCTCCAGACCAAGACTCTACACATCATAGAAGGAACTCATAAGAACGAATGGCAGGAGGAGGAACTTTTGAGGAAGCAAATTTGGAAGAATCAAGACACGGCCATCTTCCCTTTGAAAACCATAAGATTCTCCCACTGCGTTCAACAGGACTCTCTACTTGCACAAGCTACTTTTTTTCCAACACCCCAATGAGCTGTGACTCCTGGGGAGACATTTGTCAGTCCCATTCATGCTTCCACGTGAAGAGAGCTCTACCACAGACCAACGAAGACTAATTCCACATGGGTCATTGAGATTAGAAAGTCTGGCAGCACAGAAAGTCTAAGAAATGCCTTTTCCCAGGAATTGGTCATGTAGCCCAGTGGTCTGCTGCTCTGCCCTAGCTTTTGTCACCTCTGTCCATTGGCACCTCTTCATTGCTAGTTGGGTGAGTGTGCCTGAATTGATTATTGAAAAGCTCCAATACGTTTTGAATGCATTTGACTTGTTTCATTGAGCAAAGAAAATATAACTAAAGGACTGCATGGTTGTCCTGAGAGATGATTAACACGGGTAGTTTGCATGAGAAATTGGTGAGATCCTGGAACAGAAAAATATTGCAGCAACACACCCCTCAGAGAGACAAATGAAGCCAATCAGATGAGCATTAAAAAGCTGAGAGTGATCCTTGCAACACTTATTTAAAAATCAACAACGGAACTGACTGGAAAGTCGAGAGGCCTCACTAAAATACACCCTGCTTTTGCTAAATTGCTCCTGCCAGAGGATTTTTTGTCTCTAAAGTTCATAAGCATTCCCACTGGGGAAGAGCAGCAAATACGAGCTATTTACCAGAAGTCGTCTAAGACAAGCTGCACTTCCCAAATCTTTCTTAAAAATGTTCAGTCCTATCTAAAATGACAGCAAACATTGTACAGCAGTAATGTTCAGTACAGGGCCAGATCAGAAGAACGAGTACCAGATGAAGAGCCAACTCACAGAGGTAGCCTGCTCGTACAGGGCTGCGTCTCTGGCTGCACAGACTTCAAAGCTCACACTCCAGCCCTCTAGGAGCTTTGCTGATAAAGGGATTTGGGAGCTTTTTTTGACCACTGGTGGCTCAGTGGCAGAAATTTCTCCAGCTGTACGAAATAGCTGGAGTTTTAATTCTCAGACTCCCTAGTCACTCCTTTGGCAATAGAGGCGAGTTGTGCAGAGGTAACTGCGCAGTTTCTGAAGGACGTTATGGCTCATGTAGCTGTCTGCTACAGCAGAAGGCTGGTCTCTTTGTCTGAAGTGGTCCCGTTCACTCCTATCCTCCTGTGTTTTTCAGCCTTGCTGTGTAAGTACGTCCAGTTATGCCACTCATGAAAACAGCTGCCAAACGCGGCTGCTTCTAAGGCAAGATTACTCTCGTGGCAGAACAAACTAGCACATTTCCCAGACCTTCTCCCTCTCCCCCTTGCTAGCCAATGCACCCATAACACAAACGGTTTACTCTAGACCAAAGGGCAGTATTTTGTGAAGCTTCTTGTTCAAGTCCTGGTAACATATAACTTGCAAGAGTGCACTTTGACCCTCCCTGAGCGTGGAACATTTCTCTCTGGCAACTGAGAGTATTTTTCCATCCTGATGATGACTTAATTAAATAAATAAATCTTTGAGGCTGATATGGTTGCCTCTAAGTTTCATTCCTTGGATGAATGCCCCTTCTTCTCCAAAGTACTGTCAATTATGGATAGGACAGCATGGGAAAAAGAAGATTCTGGTCCCCACTACTGTTCTTGTCCCACTGTGCTAGTGGAAATCAGAGGCCTTAATTTGGAGCTATAACTGTAGGAAAAAGAACTGGAATAGGACTAGAACTACACAGAGGCAGGATCACTATGAAAGCAAAGTAAAGGAAAGAACTGAAAATATGCTCCTTTCACATAGGACACGAAATCTTTGTAATGTTAGTGGGAAGTAGGTGCATGCTTCAGAAAGGAGCAAACATACTCAGTTCAGCCCTTTAGACAAGTGCTCCAAAGAGGAAACAACAATAACTGTTTATTTTACACATATTGGTGCAACACAGAGTGTAATACTGAATGTCGTCTCTCATCTGCCATGAAAAGACACTACCACCATAAACACCTGAGTGGAAATGATCCCCTGCAATCCTACATCATCTCTGTTGTACACAGTCATTTCCTTGGCTGTTTATTTGCTCAGATTATATGCCCTTAAGCAGCATGTCCGAAATCTGAACACTGATTAAACCTCACAGCTGACCTAACCTATTGGGAAGAAATGTTCATGTATTAAGCCCAATACATTCTGCCTGGTTATAACTGGGAAACCCAAATACTATTCAAAATAGGCCAAACACAGAAACCCAGACCCAAACGATTTGCTCTCTCAGGATGTCTAAGTCTAGATCCAAATTCCGCTATATAACAGCAACAGTAATAGTGCTGCTTCTACATGACTGGGAGCCAGTTCTTTGGGGTCAGAAAGATGTCATGCAATTTAAGATAAAATGGGACTTACTCAATACTAACAATATATATTTTATTCCCCTGGTTTGGGGTTGGTTTTGTTTGGAGTTTTTTTTTTAAGAGCCGAGACTGAAAAGGCAAAAACAAGCTTTTCTGATGCATGTCAACTGTGAGACCAAGCATTCCTTACTGGTTATTTATGAAAGACTTTCCTGGCTGACTCTTCGAGTCCTTCTTATCAGTTTAATCATAATTAGTTTATTATTGCTGACTGTAAAGTCTAGGAAATCAAACTCCAAGTACAACATGATTTAAAGAGCTTGTTTTATAATTCTGCTCTCGGCGTCCTCTCACTGTGTTTTCAGATGGCAGGGAAAACTCCCTGGAACTCAACAACGTTCAGAAAATTGTTTTGATTAGTAAAACTGTTATCCAGTCCTCTTGCTTGATCCCCAGTTGATTGACTTAGAGATAAAGTTTAAGTCCTGAAATGCTCAGCAACTACAAGGTGTATAACACAACCACCCCCAGAGGATTCAAGCATTTTACAAACTATTTCCAAATGGTGCTCCACAGTTAACCCTGCTTAAAATGCAAGCCACTCCAACAGGTGGAAGCAGTTTTCTACTGTGTATCTCCTCTCTCAGGTTGAGAAGGGAATCATTTGAATCACAAGCACCATAAAGTACAGTAAATGTCACTGTTTAGAGTTTAAAACACTGAAATGAGCTGGTGTTTTTCACTCTGCTACTGGCCAGAAGGCAGTGGTATAGGCTACAGGAAAAAAAGTCACATGTAACCTGGTGCACCAGTGTTCCCTTACCCACTGAGTCCAGGGGACAAAAAAGCAGATATTTGCATTTTGGATCTTTTACTCTTTCATTAAATGCACTAGATTAATGTGCCCCAGCATAAGGATAGTTCAGAACAGCTTTTGGTGAAATCACTAAGTTTTGCCACCAATATTTTTGGTGGGTGGCAGTCAGGGCATGGCTCAGCACATCTACCAAAAGCTGCAACGGATGCGCCCCGGGATGTTCCTGAGCCTCAGCAGTTTGCAGAAGATACGCAGCAGCTCAGTGACCCGAGCCCGCTTTTACTTGAAACAAATGAACCCAGTATTTCATAGCAAAGGAATAATGGAATTCCAGCCATTCAAAACCACAGGCATATATAGGGTTAAAGTTGTCACTAAATGTTATTTTAACACGGATTCTGTGTAGAAATTTTGATGGTAAAGTAAGAAAATCTGTAACTGACAAAAACTATGAAAATAATATGGAGTTATCAAATGTAACCATTTATGGCAGGAAATATCTCCTCTGATATATCTTCTGTATTTCCAGCAGCAGTGTACATACATATTAAAAAGGAATTTGCCTGAAAGCGTGTGATTAGATAACCCATCTCATATTTAATGTTAATTTATGAGCATTAGGCAAGTTCTTATGAAGCCTTTTTAGACCAATTCATTGCTGCAGAGCTGATCATTTATATCAGTCCTTGTACTCAGGTAGTAAAATTCCATAATTCACTTCACTTCACTAGATAACTCTCTTAGCAGAAGGCTTCGCTAACGCTCAATATATTATCATCAATACTAAGGAATACTATTATTTCTCACTGACGGCATTATTCATGATGAATGAAGATGCCCTGTATCTGTTACTGGTACCTTTGATGCTAAATAATCCTATTCTCTCTGAAGGTAAAGGCACACGGCTCCTCAGAGGAACAGGGAGATTCAGCAGTTCTGTGCTTTAGTCTCAGCTCTGCCACTCGCTCCCCTTAGAGCCTCGGGCGACTCTTTAAAAACTCCTAATATTGTGGTAGCCGCTCGGTGTCAAAGCAAAGCTTGACTTCATTGCACCAAGAGCATCCACCACTTTGTCCTGTTCTCTGTCAAAGCTTTTTGGCAGTAACTGAGGAATGAGTCAATGTGAAGACGTGCAAGACACCCACACCTAGGAAGTTATGGGAATCCAAGATATGGAGCTGGGGTTATTGACACAGAGATTGTATTGGAAGAATTACAGAGACAGAGATAAAAGCTTACAGCCTCAGTACCCATACACAGCTACAAAGAGAGCACAAATTCAGCCACAGCCCAATCCTGCCCTTGCTTTCGGGTGGTATTTCCAGCAACTTGTTCATGTGAGTCCCATTGGGAAATATGATTCATCTGATAAATCATTTCAAAATTCCTAAAATATTGGAGACTCTGAAAGTGCAAGCTATTATTAGCGTTACAAGAGGGTCTGAAATACAAAAAGCAGACTTGGATTTATGGCTTTGATTTCTTTGCCAAAGCTGGGGTCTGAACATTCACTTCAGTTTAGTCTGCAGACAGGGACCTGCTCTGACATTTAGATCTGGTTTCTGGTTTCAGATTCCAAATCCATTCAAAGTCTTGGTCTCTTTAATATTTATTGCAAAAGTTCAAATTCGCTTCACCTGCAATGCTGCTGTAGCACTGTGGCCAGCTGGCATTCCAGTCCCATAGTCATAGCTGTGCTTTCTCCTCATGTCCCCACCATGGGTTTGAAGAGCTAGACTGAACCCAGAAACTTCAAGGAACAAAGAAAAGAAAGACACCAGAATACAGATGTCAGTGACGGGTTCAAAATGGCATTTGGTAAAAGGCTATCTAGCACTAAGAACGTACTATAGGCTTGTGAAGCCACATGTTAGTCAATAAAATACTTAATAAATAAAGCGTGCTTCATATATACATGCCACGAACTAATCTACATTACAGAATAGTCCTATAGGTGGGATATATCTAATCTAACACAAGCGGTCTCTTGGGAAGCATCTCTTTTCATTGAGTAGGAAAGAAACAGGAAATGCCCATTCCCTTTCCGGTATTATGCAGAGCTTGATTCAGATCAGGCATCAATTAGCATTTCTCTTGATGAGTATTTGACAAACTATTATTTAAACTATTTCCACTGCCAGGTCTTTGGGAAAATTATACTCAGTGCCAAACAGTCTGTTAAAATCTTGCCTAACAAGTCTGCACATTCCACACTTGAGAATTTAAGCAGATGCTTTATATGGCTAAGAGAAAGAGCTCCCTCCCAGCATCCACGATGGAATTTCAGGTTGCTTTAATGGTGTCCAAATTCCTTCCCACCAGACACATTTCCTACCAAATCATGAATAAAATACATCTTCTGCTCAGGCATTAAAACACAGAGGAGAAAACACATCAGCTGTGATGTCTTAATGAGGAAGGCTGAGAGAGAAAATGTATGAATTAACCCACAAACATAAAAGCAAAGCAATGTTGCTTTTTGTGGCATGTATCTTCTGTACGTACATCTCATAATGCCAGCTAACATACAGTAGTAAAGTTTGAAGATGTAAATATTCTATTATTCAAGGGATATTTAAAGATTGAATGCAAATCATGCTAAACAAAATATTATAGTTGTCTAGCACTTAATGCTTTAGAAAAAGGGCAAAGAGGTAATGCCTGATACTGGTGAAGACAAGGATTGCACAGTGACTTCAGACCATTCGAAGCTGGGTAAATTATTTTTGAGAAAATCTGTTATCCAAGCCCCAGAATTCTCAATGACTATGGACAATCTCTAAAGTGCTCTAGTCACCAAATAACTGAGATGTGATAGTGACTGCTATTTCATGAGATTTCTGCCACTTGGGGCTGCAACCTTACAAGAATAGGTTTTGTGAGATACCAGGGAGAAGACGACCAGGGAAGAAGGGTCTTCTTTTTGAATTGAAACGAAAGATGAAAGCCCGGGACAAATTCCACTCAGGGACTGAAATTTCACTACCTTCTTGTTATATTCACAAGGTTGTTTCATTTCTAAAATAGAATAAAAGAAAGCAAAATACAATAAGACAAAATGAAGTAAAATAATGCTTGCTGATGACTAAGAACCTTGTAACTGAGGATGGAGGACTACAGGTTGTTAAAATTTACACTGTACTTTCCAAGCCTTGATCTGTGATGTTTTTAAATAAAGTAATATTTTACGCAAAATTACATGTAAGTTAAGGGATCTGTTTCCTCTGCAATGTCTGACAATAACTTCAGGTAGTTTTCTGGGGAACTGTGCTAGCTGTTAGTTCCCAAGTTACGGCAATGGCCTCCCATGCTCCCCAAGCTCTTCTGACCAGTGGAACAGAGATGGCTACGACATTGCCTTTCTCTACCAAATCTCAAATTGGAAGAGCAGGCATCACTTCCTCTTCATATCACTTCTCGCTTATGCCAGACGGGAAAATAAACAAAAAGCATAAATAACCTAGAATGAATACAGCCAGACACATTTTAGACCCTTCAGACAGTATGCCTCTCCATATTGCTCTACAGTTATTCAGACATGAGGAAATCATTATTATCAAGTTAGACGTTTGCCTGAATAATTATTTAAACTAGTCAATCCTGTAAACCCCCCTCTTTCACAAAGCTAGATAGTTTTGTGTTTCCATATCCAACACCACTGGAAGAAATCTCTTCCTTTCTTCACTCTATCCTTGTGCTAAGGCAGTACCCAATGGACAGGTCAATGAACGGGGAATTCCGACACATGGGTTCCATCGCTGTGTTAGCAATAAGTGATACTGTGACTTGGTAAAAGTCCCTTCACCCCTCTGTTCCAGTTTTCCTATCTGCAGATTGGTACCAACACCTACATATTGTCTTTGGCCTGGGGAACCAGTGCTGTGGTCCCAAGGAGGTGCCAGGAAGGCCAACACTCCCTGCCCGAGGTTAACTTTGAGAAGAAAAAAACTCTCTTCCCCTATTGCTCTTTACCATACTGCCTCAACTTCAAGGGCAGTTTCTTCACAGGTTTCCTGAAAACTTGGATATTTTCATGGTAGGACAGAAAGAGAAGAGGAAAGTTCTTCTGAGCTCCTCATTCTGGTATCTCATGTCAATAAACCTCGCCAAAAACCCTAACTCCTGTGAGCTCAACCATTCACCTCTCATCAGGTTGTAACTGACCAGTCTGTAACATGTCTTGAATTTTCACCCAAGGAAGGAGTTGAGCAGTTTTATATCAGAAAAAAAAAATCTGTTTTCAGAAAGTTTTTTAACATTTTGAGAATTTTTAACTTTATACCAAACGTATTCTACAGGTCACTGTAGTGTGTTTATGTAAGACTCTGGATACAAAGGGTTGCCCTGATTTCCATTTTCACACCCAGTGTCAGCTCTGGATACTTCCTGCACTAACCAAGCCAATTACCAAATAGGCGCTGTTCAGTGGCATCAATGAAAAGGTTAATTGTTTCCTTTTGCTACGATAAATAATAGTGACATCTAAAACACGGCAATTTGAGAACCACTGGTAAAGTATGAAGCTTACGGGAAGTGTATTGAGGTAATGCTGGCCCAGATTCCCTGTACAAATTAACACTGGTTTCCAGCTTTGCTAATGAACGGCTGTTACACTTTGCAGCTGGAGGTTTCTGCTGCAACAAATTCTGAAAGAAATTTTGCAGTAGAAGAAGAAGAGAAGGGACAGGCATAGAGACCGAGAAAGCCTAGTTATTGCAAGAGACCATCATTTGGATGTTTCCTTTAAGAGTGAATTATATATGATAATGGCTTCATTGTCATCAAATAGAATACAATTAATTTTATTTTTTAGTATGTTATCAGCAAGCAAACCACCAGTATTAGCTAGATACCATCTGGGAGTGACAGTTTCCTTATTACAAAATATGTAAAAATATGGACTCCCTTAAGGAATCTGTTGCACTACATCTGCTCCGATTTTTGTTATATGCTAATGGATTTTAACCCAGCATATGAAGCATGTAAAAAAAATAACAGAAAATTTTCAACTAAATTACTTGTTTCACATTTAAAGTGTCACAAAGACAGAGACAGCCACATATGCAGCCTTAGCTACAGGGGACTGGGAGGAAACAAAGAAGTAAGGAAGAGGCATTTCTTACCTGCTGTTTTGCTATCCAAGCCTCCCTCTCCAGAGGGATTCTAGCTGCCCACATAATTAAGGCCACTTGATATGTGAAGGAAGTATTGGGACCATACACAGCTAAATCTCCAATAAGCTTAGGTGATAACAAAAGATTGTGACTGCTGAAGCACAATTATCTTCCTTATTTCCCTCTGTTAGTAATATTTTAAACAATCACAATGATTAAAATGGGCTATTACAATTAAGAGACTATTCTCCAGGGTAGAGGGTTATGTTTTCATGGTCTTCATACATTTCCCTAACTTCCCTTGCAATGATCAGATCTTGAGAAATCAGCTGGAATGACAGACTATTCAGCTAGGTAACGAGGAGCTGCCTAGATTAGACTGAGAATATGGTAGATTAAAAATCCTTTCCGCTGAAATATTGGTGTCATAATTTTTGAGAGAATGACCCATTACCAGAGCTTGAAATAAATGACTGTGTTGCAAACACAGGGCAGAGGAGGGCTGGGGGTTTTCTGCTCCCCCCCCCCGGCCCCGTACAATTATGTAGCGCTGTTCCTTTAGGCTAACAGAATTTTTGCACTTGCAAAGCAGTTTGGTATGAATTGCTTTTCCATGGATCTGTGTCCCCAGGCCCTGCAATGTGAAATATACCAGGCATTACTTTTTCATTAGCATCAACACAGGACATTTCTATGTATTAAGCACTAAAAAATATTTCATGATCTGTTTACGCTTCAGATATATATTAATTAGAGCCGGGAAGTTTTTGACTGCACATAAGCTTTTTGCGTAAGTTTTCTTTAAATACAAGTAATGCACTGCCAGCTGTGGAGTCCCAGAGATTTTCCAGACTATTTGGAAAGACTATCTCTTCTCTAGCTTGTGTGTGTATATAAACATGCATATATAAATATATATATATATATGTGGCCACACGCATATATGCTTACAATGTAAGGTATTATTATTTACAGGTGTAAAGATGTAATACACAGTGAAGCTCTAATTTCAATGTTTTCTAGAAAGAAATATTGTGTGATTGTACTCTAAATGTAGACAACCTAAATTAATGTTTGTAGGAAGGAAGAGTACCTCACACCTTTAAAAATCAGTACTTACACGCAAGCTCTCCTGTGTGATAAATTGAAAGAGCTTTAGAAACATAAATTTTTACAGCACACGGGCAGGCTACTTAGGTGTTCTTATACCCACTAATAATCCCAAAGGGTAGATTTGGGTGTAAAGAAGCTGAACTGAGTGACAGAACTAGGAAAGAACTCAAGTGTCCCCAAGGTCTGTCTCTGCTTTTCTAACAACTAGATTGCATTGCTTCCAGACAAAGAAAGAATTCCCTAACCAAGAGATGCATGAATCAAACCCGAATACTCTCCCTTTTATCCTTGGTGGCCCAAGTTCCAGATTTGCAGTTTCTAAAATTTCTGTTCTAGTTCTCAGGGAAATACACAGGTGAAAAAAGCTATGGCCAGGTCAGAAGATGATGATAATAGTACGAATAATAATTTTTAAAATGGAAGAAAAAATGGAAATGAGAAAGATATTTCTGAATAACATGTGGGATATTTTTAAAGAATAAAAATAAATGGAAATGCATTCCAAGATCTAATACGGCAAGTTGTATTTTGGTGCTTCCTACTATTACATGACTTAGTACCTGCTGATTCCAGTCTTACTCAAGCAGGTTAGACAGTTCGACCTGTATAAATCAATAAGTTTAGACACACGAGTGTCATAACAGGAAGCGATGGTTTATGGTAGATGTTTCTGGCTAGACATTACAGCTTGCCCCTCCTCGCCAAACGGGTGACTGCCGTCTCCCCGCGGAGAAAGTGCAGCTGGTATGACGACAAGGGATGGATTTCTGCTGGGCCCGGGGTGGGAGAATAACAGTGGGATTTACTACCCTGGCTGGCAGGGAACGCACGGCTTGGCGAGGCCGACCCAAAGGAGCCTAGATTCCAACGCCTCAAGCCCCTGCTTTTGAAGAGGGATGGGGGAAAAAAGAAAGTAAGTGACTTGCCCTGTTAATGGTATAATGAAAACAACCCTTCAGCACCTCGCTCCCCTGTGCATTCAGAGGGGAACAGACCCCTGTAGCATTCATTTCCATTTACATGGAAACACTTTCCAGTAAGTGGCAAAGCCTTATTGCCTCCTTTGATAACCACTGCAATAACAAATGCTTGTGCTACCTTTCACTGCATTAGCAGTGCACCAAGACTGTCTCAAAGAGCCGCAAATGTACTTCAGCAGGCTTGGGCAAGTGCTCTGATCAAAGCGATAGTTTTTTTCTAGGGATGGACTCATCCAAGAAAAGCCCACCTTTGGTATTTTGTTCCCTCACGTTTTGGACAAATCTCCCAGGGGAGCCGTAGATAAAACTCACGCTACCTTTGAAAGGGAGCAAGTCCTGATAGAGACCAGCAGGCTATTGTCCACACATCCCAACCCGCCACCTTTTGCACTTCAATTTGGTCAAGACGTGCTCTCAGAAAGCATAGCTACACGCGACTTCAGCAGCCCTTTTTAGACACATTTTCTGATTCTGAGCCTGCATCACCCTCGATTTCTGTGTCGACATGGTCAAGAATACAGAGGTTTTCTGAGTCAAGAGTTGGTAGCATTGACTATGTGGTGTGCTGATTTTGGATTTGAGCAGTAACTGCTGAGTGCTGGATGGGAGAATTAGAATTCACCCTCTCAAAGAGCTGAGGATTCTCCAGTGGCATAGTCAGGTACGTGTTAGAAAAGGCCAAGGGGGACTTTATAATGGATCTCAGTGAAGTCAGAGCCGGAGTATCATTCCAGTATATTTCTAACAAGATGTAGAGGAACAGATTTAAGTGGTACTTAATGTTTCTCCACCTACAGTACTTGCTGTCACTAGGCGCTAAATAAAAACGACTTACAACCTAGCTTTGAACTTTGTGAGCCGACACAACCAAGTAGGGCTTGCTGAGGGCCTCACAGTTCAGGTTCACGGAAACATAATTAAAATGCACAAGATAGATGCTCAGTGAACTCTAGCTTTTAATATTTCACAAACAACCTGGATGCCTTTTCCCCTGACCTCAAACAAAGATTTTTTTCCTCCTGGTCCTCAATCCACTTGTATTTAAGATTAATGACTAGTCATTTAGTTAAGGGCAGTTTTGCCATCATACCTTTTTAAATCAGTGGCATGCTATTTTTCCAGCCATACTTCCTCCCTAGTAGTGATGACTAAATGAGAAAGAAGCATACACCAACAAAGGACAAAAATCTTGGCCAACTGATGTCCAAAAGTGAGATGGGATAGTATAAGAAATCCATCTATTGCCCCCAGATTCCTGAAGTACCTGTATTTGCTGCACTTCCTACTCAAAATAGAAGTCTCTTCAAGCATAGTTACACTGGGTAGCTCAATTCTGGCCACTAATAATTCTTGTGAGTCATTTGTTCAGTATCCCCACAAAAGGACTATGGCAGCCAGTAATGTGGGGGGAGAAATCTGGGATCTAAATGTGACTAGTACTGCTGGATCAAGCAGAAACAGGGTTAACATTACAGTCTAGGGAATGTAAGAGGGCCTGAGATGCTCTTTAACAAATAGATCTGGAATGCCCAGTTGGGAGCAGAGCAGCACATTTCCCATGCTGTTTTGGCACTTGTGTAGACATGGTACTTGAGCTAGCCATTAACTTAGCTTATACTTTTACTCCCAATGTCAAAAAAATTCCTTTGTGGAGAGAAGAGGAAAGTTTTTGTCTTGGCTTCTTGCCACATGTTACATTGTACTGGAGACTTTCCATTTCTTTCTTGTCATGCAAATTCCACGTATCGCTGAACCAAGAGTGAGTATTCTGTGTAGTATAGTACTCTGTGAGCAGCCAAAAACAGTTAATAAAGCCCATGTTTATTACGCAAGATATCAAAAAAAACCCTGGATGTCTGTGAATCACAGGCTCCCAAACCAACTTAGATATTCTCTCTTTTCTCTTTGTGGTATTCATACGCTTAATACCTAATCATCGCATCACTCACAATAGATGAGAACACTGCAATTCAAACCTGGCATTGACCTCCAAGTGTTTTTAAGGAGACACTAGTGAAGGAACTACTCGAAGGGCAGACCATAGCAGAGGAAGAGCGAGAGGTCTGTTTCACGTCAATGTTTCAAATTACCCCAAGGAAAGGAACGCACATTTTTGCTCCTGGGAAGCTGGCTTTGGCAAGTGGGCAAAACAGTGCAAGCGATCCGATCTGATGTCAATACCAGATCAAAGAGGCTCATCAAGTCAGCTAGTGAGTGAGCTGGGAACCTGGGAATTGTTGCTGGATTCCCTCTTGCTTTGGTGCTTTGCAGATTTCTTAAACTTAGCAATACAACCAAGGGCTATTCTTTTCCTTGTCCTTGCAAATTAACCAATTGCTGCTGAAGACATTATTTTAGACTTTCCCTATCTTTGACTGGTTTAAGCATTCAGCTTTCAGAGCACATTAGCAGCTCCCCATAGCCTTAGTCCCCCTACATGTAGTCCCTGTAGTTCAGGGACCCTTTTTTTCTCCTTCTGCTCCCTCCCTAAAGTTTGAGAACTGGTTAGTTAAGAACTATCGGTATCGATTCAAAGATTTAACACATAAACTTCAGGAACAGCAAAAAACTGGCAAGTTGGGCTTTAGAAATGCTAAACAGCTTTTCTTTGCTTCTGAGAAGAGGTCAGAAAAAGCAACTGAAAGACTCATGTCAGTAATGTGTTTAGGAACTCAGCAACCAACAGTTTAAGTTTTATATTTTAACAACTGAAATACTCATGTCATTGTAATTTAAGACATAAAAGCATTTCATATTTTAGATGGGAGTATATTAATTTTTAAGACATACTGTCACAGAAACTGCTTTACACAAAAAGCTTCACTTTAAGCTTGTTTTTGTTTGTTCAAAACCAGGCATATCTGGATGTCTTGATATTTAAAAGACATGGAGATGTGATTTCATTTTGCTGTAGATAACATGGCATAAGATTTATGCAGGATAATTCAAAACAAGTGTTCTCAAACTCTCTCCTGGCTGTGGATCACAGCTTCAGAGATTCTGAATGGATCTCTAATTGGTGCCTGACAGGCAATCACACACAGCAGCCACTCCACAACGCCCCACTTAGGGAAAAATAGGTAAGTGTGCTGTGTACACACAGTTCCCTTAGAAGTATGATTACAAACGAGAGAAGGAAAACAAGTTGTGCTCAGAAGGAGCATTCAGGACCACTAGAAAGTGCCAAAAGTACAGAGTGAGAGCCACTGAACACTGAATATTCATCTTAAAATGTCAAACATACAGGCTCAGACTGACAACATCTGAGGGGGTGGCTTAGGGGTCGAGGAAATGTTCGTTCAGCTACCAAGGACTCTAATGTCCAACAAACTCTCCATTCATTTCAACGGCCTCTGTGCGGGCTCTGCAGTGATCCTCTATCTATATAATGATTCTTCATCTATATAACGGCGGGGGACACTTTCCCCATTGCCCACCATTCCTGCAAATGTATGACTACTGGAGTTTGGAAGCGTCAGCAGTAGGAGACTGCACCCTCTCTGTAGGGCAGCAACCCAGACAAAGGGACACTGGGTGAGCAGATCTCTATTGACAGCTACAGCAGTGATGGCAGGCACAAAGCTCTGCTCCCACTCCAGGAGCAGGTGACTTACAAGCCATGGATGTTCCCAGACATTTGCTCTCCTTCCTTCCAATCCATCCTGCTCCCACTCCTGCCTGCTCTTTATTTCTTGCATTCCCACTCCGCACTTCTCCAAGTCTCACTCCAGGTCCAGTATCCTGGGTCTGCTCCTGAGAGTGGTTACCTTGTCCCCATACATGAACCTGCTTTCCCTCACATTTTCCTGCTATCTTCCAGCTTCTGTTTCCCTCTTTTCCTTATTCACTGCCCCAACGATTAAAGGTTAGCAAAGTTGACGCAACAGAGTGCTGCAATAGGAAATGACAGGTGACCTTTCACAATGCTGCCCATCTGCATATTTGCATATTTGATACTAATGAAGCTTTGCCAAAAATAAAAAGGATGAAACAATAAGGCTAACTTGTTTAAATATTTAGTAATCCCATAGATATCCATACAGCTACCCATACTAAAATAAATCCCTAGCGTCTTCTCCAGGTTCAGTGAAATTGTTCTGCGTTTATAGGCAGTAAAACCAACACGAGAGTCCCGCAGAGTAATCTTAGCTTACAAAACAAACAGGAGTCCGGGTGCTCTGAGGGATCTACACTCAAACAATTAGGACCCTCCAGTGATTGTGAAATTTGGAGGTAAGCCAAGCTTGACATTTATTTTTTGTTGTTTGTTTTCAAGCACAGGTGTTGTGGTTTTTTTTTCTTTTCTGGTTGTGTTTCTCCCCCCTGCCCCCAGCAGAGTAGTACACTATTCCTTTAAAAGCTTGTGTTATTTTAGTGCAAAAGGGTCTCTCTCCTCCACTCAGCCTTGAGGTTCACATTGCACTGATAGCACTAATCTCTGAAGAACCTTTTCAGGATCAATGATTATAGTACTGCTAGCCCCTTGTTTTGCAGACTTTTAAAAATAAAATAAAATAAAATAATACCCAGCACAATCAGGACACATTCCTTTTCATCTCTGTCTTTCTCATAATTTTCCATGGCAGAGTTCATGTCAAAAATGCTTGGTTTCCACCCTCCGCCCAATTGTAAGCTCTTCAAAGGGAGAGAATAAAAGTTGGAGCCTGAATCCCAGAGCAAATGCTCCTGCAGCCATGCTCAAGCCAGCTTTTGAAGTCTTTCGGCTCACCTCTTGATGCCAGGCAGGCCCCTATTATTACCAATGTTGTTAGCCATTTCAGCTCCATTTCCAGGCCTACATGGACAAGAGAGCAAGGGAGGCCCTTTCATGTCAGGCTTTGCAAAGCTGCTTCAGTGTTTGAAGGATGAAAGTCGCTCTTGTTTGTTCTTGCTGCGGTGCACAACATTTGGCTTAAAAAATAGAGGATGTTGCCTTTCTTGAAGTGGACCGCACATTGCTGGACACAATCAACACTAATGGCAGTTCTGCAGTTGGGGTTTTCAGGAATTATTTTTTTTTTCCTTAAAGAATGTAAATAGCCAAGTTGAGCAGCAGCAAGATCTTTTTTAATTTAGAAAAGAAAAATACATTTGTGCAGATATCAGGGGAGAGGAAGAGAGGAGGGGGGGAACAGCCATTTCCTCGTGACACAACAACAGATGAGAGATTATTTTAATGAGGTCCAAGTAATGAGAGCCCTTAATTCAGGGATACTGAGAGGAAAAGCTTTTCCCCTGTCCTAGAAGCAGCCAAAACAAAGCTGACTTATCCCAGACACAGAAGCGGTCTGCGAATCCCGCAGAGAGCCTCTGCCTGGCTTCGGTGCACGACCTGGGCTTGGTATGATCCCTCTTCCCACCTTCCAAGGGGAGGTCGGAGGGGGAGCATTAAAACTTCCTCTCTTTGACGTTGTATTGACAGGTAGAATTTTTCATCACGCTATCGTCTTTTTCCAGGCTCATTATGTCCTCTCTCAGTCCACGAGTTTCTACCCACACTTGTGTTTTGAAGGCAGCAAGGGAGGGGAGGGGAAGGAAAAGGGGAAGGAAAAAGAAATACCCTGAAGCTGAACGTCCTTTTCCAGGGAATGAAACCCCTGAAATTCTGTGGCTGACACCATCCTCCAGCAAAACTGCAGCAAGAAGGTTGCCAAGATAAGAGAACCCCAAGGAAGCAAGCAACTAAATAAATAAGTACATGGAGAAAGGAAGTTTTTGTTTTGATTTCTTGTTAGTCATGATATTTAGCCTTTTATCGCAGCGAAGTTCCCATCCACCCCCGTGAAATCCGGTGCTATATATTCTTCACTCGTAACAACAACAATGCTAAGAAGTCTGAGAGCAGGGAACGGGCGGTCAAATGTACTTCTTGGTCCAGCTGTGTTTAGTTTTCAGATGCCCATGTGTTCCTTGTTAGGCTGTCTTCCAGCCCTCCTCTGCCTTCTTTTCTATTCTTCACAGTCCAAAACTATGAACCAATTACAGACCACAGAGTCAGCTATTTACCCCCTCCTGCCTTTACACAGCTATTTCCTGCCTGCTATCAGCAAAGTTAGACAAAGATGACAACAAGCCCAAGGTTTTTACCATAAGTTGAACCATAAGTGGGGACCTGAAAACACCCTAAAGCTGTTATATTTTATGTAGGGGAAAATTTGAAAAGGATTATCTGAGGAAAGCAATCAGGTCCAGACTGAAATCTATCTCACTGGTGTTTATATGATAAAATAATTGCCATTTAGGCCTCTATCACACTTGGAATATGAATCATATGTCTGGAGGGCTCTCCTGCAGAGGTTCGGGGGCAGAGCTTCCTTCTTCACCGTAGTAGCCTCTCTGGAGGTGCACATGGGTCTTCAGGCCAAAGAAAACAGTTGTGATTACAGAGTGATAGAGGCAGCCACATGCTGATTCAAAGACCTATAATCTTCTCCCCTTCCACCCTCCCCCTCCCAAAAGCAACAAGTCTGTAAAACTCATTCACTTGCCAGAGGCTGTTTATTCTGTTTAATGGCCACCTATCACCCCTTCACTCATTCTTTTTAGATTTACTAGACAAGCACAAAGCAAATTAGTGCAAAATGCTTTCAGTCAAGTGTCAGGTGGAATCAGACTTGATGAATACTATACTGCTGGGCTTTATAACTGTAGGAACACATATACTGACAACATTGTCTCCTTCAATTAAAGCTATGCTGCCTGTTGCCTGAACCCCTCATAGAATCCCTCCACTCCACACCCCGAGTCAAACCTGTAACTTTTTAATATCTTATTTTAATAAAGACATTTTGACGCACACTGTGATGGCGCAAATGGAGAAATCACAATGCGAGAATTTTTATGATGTGTTTCAAAAACGTATTCTTCAAAGGAAGCATTTCAGTGACACACTGACCTGCAGCAAAGCATGGATATGTTCGAAAATAGCACCGTGTCTGAACCTTGTAATGTAATATTTATAGTATATATCTTGCTAACTTGCCATAGAAATGAGTGTCCATTGTTGCTCATCCATAAATACACAAGGCCAAAGGGGTGGAGGTGAGGGTGGAAAGGGGGCCTGGTTTCTTCTTGACAAGGCAGGGCAGAGGTGTACTCTCCCCCTTAGAGCTAATGCTGGAGCAGTCCACACACATCAGGGGAGAGCGCAACCCCCAGGGGAGCGCATGGGTTTCTAGCAGCGTGACTCCCATTAAAGTCAATAGGAGCCATGTGGCTGAAACCCACACACAGCTCTCAGAAAATTCACCCCCTGAGCCAAAAACATTCCGCTGAAGATGGATTGTATCTGACGGGCACAGCTCAGAGTAATGAGCTGATGATGCCGCGCTGCCCCAGGGATGCAGTCTAATGCGGCTTGGTTTTGCTGGGACACAGCTCGTGTAGCAGACCAGTACGAAGCACAGGACAGCCCGGACCATCCGAACATCCTTAGAAAGGCTTGCTTTTGGTTTTTCCTGAGCTTGGGGACTGTGATTAAAGCAGGTTCCTCTGAGCACCAGAACATCACTGTAATTATAGTGAGCTTGCGGTGGCATCCGGGAGCAGACAGCTACACCAGAAACAGGCACAGAGTGGTAACACCCCCACGGATGGACTGGGACAGCTGCTTTGAAGAGGGAGACACTACCAGGTTGCCTGGAGGAATGATGTCAGTCATATCGCTGTGGCCACATAGGAGCCACCTTGCTAAGAGCCTGTATGACAGCAGTGCTCCTCTACCAGTGCAAACAGAGTGCGATGCTGCAGACTGCCATGTGAATACATGGGGGTTTCCAGCTGGTAGAGCAAGCTGATGTTGGTCTCATTAAGGGACACGGTTGTAAGAATTTTCGTAACAACAATTTTGGAGAAAACAGACATGCAGAGAAGCTATAGAGAAATGACACATGTTTTAAGGCATTCTGATACCATGGTGATAAGAGTGGTATAAATAATGCAGCAAGAAGGATGGAGCCAATCCTCTGTATCAAAACTGCCTTATGTCCCTTTTCAAGGCCTAAAAAGATTAAAGAAAGATACTTCAACCAAATAAATTAAATAATCAAAGCATCGTCATTTCTTGTCGACTGTTTAAATTACAGTTAATCTGGCAAAGGACTGTGAAGCTGGAAAGTAGTCTTCTAAATAAAAAGTGTTATGATTCTATTTCCTCTTCAGGGCACTGGATTTCACAGGTAAAATCTGGTTCTGCAGTATATATAGTGCCTAAAAGCAATCCTAAACAGGGATGAGAGAGAGATGAATAAGGACCTTTATGCAGGTGTATTCCATGAATGTCTTTTATGGATGCCAAGTTGAGGATAAAATCTAATTTACAGCTCTAAATTGGAAACATGCACAGACCCTTTGGAATGCATGTTATTAGTAAGCCAGCTTAGAAGTCTGCATTAACTCATGCCCAGTTGCAGCAAGGAGAAGAACATCATCATTATTTCCTCTACTGCCGTTTGCGCCATCTGAGAGCAGAAAGTGCCCAAATGAATCCATGTTTAACTGAATGGGGCTGACCTATTAATTTTATTCTAATCCCCCCCACCCCTATAAACTTCGTGATGGGCAAATAGGCAAACTATTTTCTCCCCTCAGTATTTGTACTTTTTAAGTTTAACGTATCTTTTTTTTCCTTTCCAAACTCTTAGCCCCTGGTTCCTGAATAAAGCCACCCCCACGGTGATAACCCATCCAGGGTGAACGTGTAAAGTAAGGGAAGGAGGATGGAAAAAAGACCACCTTTACGATATTGCCCAGTACAATGCCTCTCTCTCTCAGGCCACGAACAGAAAAGTGAAACTTTAGGCATAAAGATGGGGTCAGCTGTAACAGATCTGCTACGTACGAATGCCCTGAAAATCAGAAATTTTGATACGTAAGAAAAATGTGTGCTTCATATAGGAAGGGAAAGGCTATTCTCTACCCCACCCCTTCTGTTTTTCTAGAGAAAAACACAGACACAAAGGATAGTATTCATCAACCACCATTCAGCCACCTCTGTAAGTTTATGTATCTGTGAGTCTTAACTAGTCATCTAGACTATGTCTATAGCCGGCGGATGGAGACACAGTAAAGGTTGCCTCATGCCAAAGGTTTCTGATATCTAAACTAAATATATGACCTTCTAGAGGCTCCACTTTCTCCATGGTGGGTCCTGAACTACTACCTAAATTACTGTTCCAGATTTAGCAGAGGCACCTTCCTGGACCACCATCCAGCACCATCCATCCTCAGTACTGGGCTCCTCCATTGAATTCATTCCACCACAAGGTGGCAAATGCTTTACCAGAAAATGTCATTTTCCTTTTCTCAGCAACCTGCCTTAGCAGCACACACACACCAAATCCTGCAGCACAGTTTCAGCAGATATAAATCAGAATAGTTTCATTGACCAGCCTAAGCCTTTTGAGTGTTTCAATCTTTTTCTGAGGCTACTAAAGAAAGAGAAAATTTTTGTAAGAATTGGAAGAATGTATCGTGGAAAAGTTTACCAAGGAAACCTGTGAAAACAAACCTGTAACATTTACAGCAATTGTCTTCTCTCAACTGTGGTTTCATTTCCTACAGTATCTATCACAGAGTCTTATTAATTCCATAGGGATCTGAGAACTTGGCATTTAATCCTGCCAGGGAAAAGCGGCTAAGAATGAAAATTTCACCTACAAATCAAAGGTGCAGAGTCATCATTCCTACTAAATAATTCACCAAGATTTAATACGCTAGCTTTAAAAAACAATTATGGAAACAAAACCTGTTTCAATTTCCTCTCTCATTTTAAAATGTGACTAATATTAAAGTAGGATCAGAGGCTCATATCTGAGGTACTTAAACCAGACTCCTTGTGTGTCACTGCCGTCTCACCTGTGGGCTTCTTTAAGGTTCTTAGAGTAATGAAAATTTTTGGCTTTAATTACTCTTGCTGAATGGTTACACTGGGAAAAGTGGAAGAAAGTTTCAGGAAGCAGGTTTTCTGTTTAGTAAAAAATACTTCCCAAAAGTGAAATAAATAGGATAAATAATAATAAATAAAAATAAAAAGCAATATAGGGCAGTTATTAAAATAAATATTGCAACATCTAAAAGAATGAGAAATAGAAAGCATTCTAATGCCTAATTGCCATGAATGTTTACATGCTCTGGTTTGGGTTATTGTCTGTGTGGACTCCAGAAATGTTTTAGAAAAATCTTCTTTATTAGTTCCCTGCCTTCTTGACTGAATAATGAAAATGTAATGATAGATTTTAATCCTCCAGTCCTTTTTTCTTGTAACATAAACAGTCCGTCAATAGTTCAATTAATAATAAACAAAAGCCTGGAAGCCAACTTCTCCCACAGAAAGGATGTCAGGCAGAGGCTACAGCCATTTACCTCCACATCACTGGCAACAGAGATGTTCTGACCCAAAATATTCTTTGGAGAGGAGGTTTGAGAACTGCATAAGAAAGAACAATCAGCAAATCTATTTTTTTGGAAACCTAAATGATGATGATTCAGCATCGGTAACACAGAACAGACAAAACAATACTCACTGGCAAAAGCCTAGCGCGGTATCTCCGGTGGCTGTAGGGAGCCTCACCACACTAACGGCTGGCCCAAAGCCCACCGGTGTACAGGAAAAGCCCCGGGAGAGTTTGAGCCGTACCAGGACATGCACATGGCTGCTGAGGGGCTGAGGGAGTACCAGGTAACAGGAGAAAGCAGCAGTTCACGCGCCAGAGGCTGAGAGCCAAAAGTCCCTGCCATTGCTAGAACGGGAAGGTCTGCACTTCGTACCGCTGACTGTACAAAAGTGCAGTGACTGTGGCTCACCCCCACGCCGCAGCTCCTTTGAGCTGTTTCACTCTCGCTAGGTTATCACCCCGGCGTCCCTGTGCAGCAGTGACACATCCATCCCCACTTTGATTTACTGCAGGTACCTTCACTTCCCATTGGCGTGAACGAGCCATGATGGTTCCTCCTTGCTGCTGCCCTCGATTCATGCCACACAGAAGGAACATCCCCAGCAAAACAGTGCCGGAGAAGAAGTCACTCAAATGAAAGCAATCAGAGGGAGAGACACATGTGAGGGAGACACAGAGAGGGAGCACATGTGAAGCCATAATCTGCTGCTGACTGGAAGTGAGTACGATCTAGCTGGTAAGACTGCAGCTGCCACCTGGCCAGGAGCAGCAGAACAAACTTGGGATCGGGTTGAGGTCATAGATTTGCACAAAAGCTCAGGAAAGTTTCCTCCCTTTCCATTTCAGTGCTGGGCTTTATCAGCTATTGACCTGCAGGTCTCTGCAAGGCAAATCTATGAGGCTGACCGGGGAGGAGCAAAGGGATTTCCATCAGCCAGGGAAGGCATGAGACTGGCAACTCAGCACCAAAGACGGATGCTGGCGAGATCTACAGGAAAGCTGCAGCGAGCTCAGCACAAACCACTGAGGAACCTGAAGGAGGTCAAAGGAGGACAACTGATCTTCAGGGAAGTGGGGCGGGAGACAAGAGAACGTACCCAGATGGATCAAATCCTCATACGGACTTTGCAGCGTGTGACTGGTGGGAAGAGGCCATGGTCTCCCTCCCTAGTGCAAAACTACTTCTCTTGTTATATCCACGTCACTGAAATCAGCATATGGCTTGCTGTCTCCAAAGGTTATTATACTGACAGCACTTTCTAGCGTAATGTGAAGCCATAATCTGCTGCTGACTGGAAGTGAGGAAAAGCCAATGCTTTCTGCTGGCTAAACCGCAGAACCGAGAGTCGGGAGTCTGAATAATTTTTCCAGCTCAGCCAGTGGTTCGCTCCATACTGTCGATTACACCACTTGGACTCAGTTCTCACTGGTGAAAGAAAAGGGTAACAACATTTCCTATTGTCGGGTGACTTGAAACTTAATTAATGTTTTCCATGTGTGATGATCCTCAAAGGGGAGATGCCAAACATCACAAAGCACTTGGCACCTCTTTTTTCTCTCTCAGTCTCCAAGTCAGCTAAGCATCTTGATTATCATAAAATCACACAATAATCTGTGTCTTTTCTGCCTGTTACTGCTGGTGGATTCATGACAAGAACTGCATAAAAATGATTCCACTTTCTCAGACTCTACAACTCATATGGCAGGCCAAGAGAGAACCTGACAAAGAGGTGAACTCTTCTGCACCCATGTCACTTTTTTCCATATTTTACAGCTTCAGAGAAGCGTGTTGAAGTTCACTGCCTGCTACCTGGTTGGCAGGTCTTGCTCAGAAATTATTTCATTCATTATCAGTACATTTTCAGAACTGGATGCTTTTACACTGCCAAAGAGTAAGCGCCATAAAGTGGTTGTGAAAAATGCGTTGGCTGACAAAAACCAGCCTCTGTTGGATGCACTAAATATGTCAAAGCAAACTCAGATGGTCCTTTAACTCAGTAGATGCAGCATCATGGGAAAAGTGCGTTCTTCTCCTAGCAAGCAAGAGTAACAGCTCAAACACTTAAGAGCTCCACCTGATTTCTCCCTGGTGAAACAAAATGTAGATTTTATTACCCACTATATAACTCACTCTATTTACGGTTTGCATAATTTTTTCTCTTTCCAAATACATTTCACTTTTATCAGCTTCAGTGGCTTTACACCTGATAGAACCAAAGTCTGAACTATGCTGTTTAAAGATGTCTCAGAAACCACGAGGCAGAGGTAAGGCTGGCTATCGTGTATTTTCAGGCCAAGTTTCTCCCTCTGTTATTACTCCTACAATACCTCCCTGGGCCTTCAGAGCTCTCATTTTACCCTCAGTACAAATTAGGATAATCCCTGGTTTTGGACCAGACTCACTACCCAATCCAAACAGCCCATATACTAAATCTATTGCAAAGTATGATTTCCTGAATGTTTCAAAGTTGGATTACAATACCAGTTGAGTACATGATTTAAAAATAGAAGGGAAAAAACCTTAAGTATGGCCATAGGAAAATGACACCACATCTTGCAATGTTCCTTTAAAAAAAGGAAGAAAAGAAAAAAAGCAAATAAAAGATGGCTGACTGCCAGAGTTTTGTGTTAACTTGAAGTGCAGAGGTGATTTTTAATGCTTCAAACATCATTCATGAAATATTATATATATAATTTGTACTCAAAATAACATGCAAGCTCTCCAAGGAAACATTAAAATAAATAGCTTCTTTAACTCTTTTGTACCTTGATCGTATCTTATTTTGATGAATCAATAACAGAGAGACGTAAGATTGATGTAGGACAGATCAGTAGGGCAATCATGTACTTTATTACATATTTATGAGTCTGAAAGATCAAAGGATGTTTTTATGCACATAACTTGGCAAATGTGTTTTGCCACGTTCAGATATATTCCAAGTGACTTTAGCAGGAATGTGAAAGAAGCTGGCATGCTGCCCACAGCGCTATTTGGTAAGACTTTGAATGATGGTGGGATTACAAACCATGATAATAAAAACACATACAGCATAACATCGATGCATGTAAACAGTATATACAAATGCATATGTGTGATCGTATAATGTGTGTATATACAACATATTGCAATTTCTACGCACGTGCATACATATGCGAACTACAGCCTTGATTCAACATCTCTTTAAGACACTGGAAACCTTACTCTTTCTTTTAGCAAACACCACATCAGGCCTCAAATGCAAAGAAGAGAAGAGAAAAAGGCTGCCTCCAACCAGAAAACATTAGGTTACAGTCTGCCATGCACAAAAATCAGGAAATGATGGCGTTTGCAACTACATTCCTTCATCAGCATGGCACATCCAGTTCTCTTTGGGTTACTGTCAGGTGCTACTACTGCTAAGTGGGTACTAAGATGGAAGAAATACCTCCATTACCGTCAGAACCTGTAATTCTGCCTTCTCCCAACTTTTAGCTATGGACATTTCAAATCTTAAGATCACACTGACCATGGCTTTACACATGAAATGCCCCAGCATAAAAGAGTAGGGAGCATCCTGATGTGGCTTAATCAGGTCAGAGGCAGGTTGATCCACACACATGCAGTGTCATCCAAGTGATACCATGTCCCTGCAGCAGCAGGTGCTATCTGGAGAAAGCGGTGAACAGCTTCCTCATCTTTCCTCTGCTAAATCCATGACTGTATAATAAAGTGGCATTATATAATTCTCAAGTGTATGTCTGGAAGGGAGAGTTACTGAATTTCACTAGGACCGTCTAGTCTAGAAGAGCTTAGTTTGATCCCCAAATCTGCTACAGGTTTCCAAAGGGGTCCAGGACAAGTCACTTTTTAACACAGTTTGGAGAACATCCATTCCTATTAGTTCAAACATCACTGTTTTCAGAACTACTCGTCACTAACAACACAGCGGAGGAGCTGTACTTCATATCTCTGCAAATCTGACCCAAGGTGGGCCTCAAATAGAGCTAAAATATTCATGCATCCAGAGTCATCAGATCCCCTTTTTATGTCCTTAAAACAAAACTGTCACTCATTTCTTATTTGCAAAGTGATAATAATACTTCCCCGACACAGAGGGGATTGACTAAGAAAATCAGCTCCTGTGAAGATACAGAGATTGACAGAAAAGCATATATCTTCCTCAAACCAAGACAGCGGGACTGGTACCATTCTCCTTTTACGATTTTCTTACCTTTTTTAAAAGTTAATGGTAATTCTTTATTAGATTTAGCAGAACTTGATTGATTCAAAGATGCTGTAGAGGCCTGTCAAAATGTGCTAAAATATACAGTACCTGCCAACACCACATAGGGAACATCAGGATATTACCTGCAGCTACAGGAGGGGTGGGCCTTGGGATCTGTCATGATTTGAAAGGTGCTACAACATTGAAAATAAACAGCTAGTGAAAGTAACGCTACTGATGCATGTTGGTTATTAGAGTCCCCGTGCAGCGGTATTGGGTACGGAATAGACAACCACCTTCATCTCTCCTACTCTGTTCCCGATTCAGGTAAATACTGCACTACTCAGGCTAGGGTTAAGGCTTGCACAACGGTACTTCCTCCACTCCCTCTGACCAGCTGCTCGACAGTATTGCAGATCATACTAGGAGATTTTGGCTAATCATTAGGGCTGTGGTAGATTCAGGTTGGTGGGCCTGGCTATTAAAACACACCACAGCAAGTTTCTCTTTCCCTCTGCTGCTCCCCCTCCTCTTTGCCCATCAAGGCAGGCAGCTCTCCTCCACTTCTCTTGCCTCTGTTGGGCTTTGTTCCAGAATCCTCACAGCTACCTGTGCATCTGTGGTCCTTCATCTATTTGACCGTTATGCATTTTCCAGCACAAGCCCACTGACTGTGAACCTCAATTCTCCTTTTTTGATTTTTTTTCATGGCACTGTGAGTTTTGCTGCCCTGACTATTCCTTTGACCTTGGTGTTTACGCCCTTCCAGCATCAGCAAGGTGTACTCGTGGTCTGTGGTAGACATCAGTTAACAGGTCTGTATTACTCACTGCACGTTTTGTTTGTTCTCTGTTAAGTCATTCTCTCAAGCTTCCTTATCTATTTGTTTCTCTCTTTTCTGAAATATCTTCCTTTTGTTGGCATCACTGTCACTGAAGTGCCCAGAAATGAAGTATTCCAATATCTGTTGGATCAGACCCTACATGCTATGCCTTCCGTAAGTACTATTAAGGAACCTCTTATCCTGATATCTTCTCAAGTGGTCACCTTAATGGCTGTCCTAGACAGCCCAGAGTCTGAAGTAATTTTTTCCGTGCTATCCATTCTGGCAGATTTGTTGCTCTTTGCTTTTTTTCCAAGTTTTACCTGTGTTTGTCAATAGTTACTTTTACAAAGGTCTCCTTAGTGTCTCAGGGGTTGAGTCAATGAAGCCTTTAAGCTGCTGTTTAGAGTTAAGCACATGAATGAACTTCCATTTGAAGACAATAGGACTAAATGGCTCACAAGACAATATACATTTAAGTGTCTTCGTAAATTAAGCTGTAATTGTTCAACAGTCTTGTGGGATTTTTCTTTTTTCTATTTTTTTTTAAGGAAAAAAAAATCCAACCAGCTCATTTCTACATTTAAGACTGCATTTCTGGTTACCCGCTGGTAGCAAGGCTGTTATTTTCAAAAACTACGGACGGATTCTTTTAGTCCAAATGTTTATTAAAATAACAATTATTAAAAACCCCACCTCACCACATCCCCAAAGCCACACCCGGGTCCTTCTGTGTGCGGAACTTAGCAAACAAGGGTGTTACGAGACAGCTGTGATCTCCAACAGTACCAGGCAATGTTGAATTGCAGCAAACTTAACAACTTTGTTATTCCAAATATTAGCACTACTGATGAACCTTTACTCTGTTTCAACAGATACATAATTAATTAATTTACAAGACCTGCAGGAGAAGGTTTGGCTCCACAGGAAGGGGCTTTGGCAGATTTGCTGGCAGAGTTTCAGGTGGGTGGGTTCAATTTATAGTGCTATCCACACGCTTTTGTTCACATTCAGCAAAGTGCCCTGAAGTTAGTCTGGGCTTAATTATTTAGTTATAAATCCTTTGACGGCAAGCTGGTTTAGCCCATATTCTCTGTGAGCTTCATCAGGGTGACATTAAGTAGGGGATGATACAACAAAAGCGTCCCTGCTCTTCCTCTCCCTCTGTAGAGGCCACCAAGGGCTGGAATAGGGATGGACCCTGCATCACTTCACACCTATGTGCCCACAGAAGGGTTTTGGAGAGTGGCAAGCAGCACAAGCAAAAACATGCCCAGGACCATTCTCACAGCTCACCAGGACAGGTGATCCTGTTTAATTTACTAGTACAGGTGTAGCCAGGGGAAGGCAGCGCTTGCTTTCCAGTTATGAGAAATACACACATCCAAATGCTCCACAAAGAGCACGTTGGTGTGAAGAATGCTTAAAAACCACTGAATCTGGCAGAGCAACATGTTGTCAGCAAACACTATATAAACAGGCTTTCCTGTGGTTGTCTTATTTAGACACAAAAAGGAAGGAGAAAATTAAAGATGGCAGCACACTGATATTATTCATGGACGCTGTCATGTGTCACACTCTCTAGCCTAATACTCGGCTCCACTAGCTAGAAAGCTGTATCCACACACCTTAAGGTGAGAATTTAAAGTGAGGGTTAGACTGGTTCACAAAGCTATGTGGACATGTTTATTGCAGTGCAATAGCGGCTTAATTTGAATTAGTTAAAGTTAATTAGAAATGGATTTAATGAACTTTGAGTAAGTTGCCATTATGCCAAAGCAAAATTATCCATACAGCCTGTATTCAGCTTTACTATCTCCGTTTAAAACCTCTTCAGATCGTGCCAGAATAACTGGTTTTGCACAGAGAAACTCCTACACAGAAAAAATCCAGCCTGACTCAGCTGGAAAAGACAGTGGCCTGAACTTATTCCTGATGTAATCCCCATTGTCAATATGTTTATTGTCACGTACAGCTGAGGATCAAAGGACATGCAGCTAGAAGCCCTAATTAAAAAGTGAGGATGTAATAGACAAGCCCCATCTTCAGCTCAATCAGCTCTTGCTTAGCCCCAAGATCTGAATTTCACATAGGCTAGCACAGGCCTAGAGGTCAAGAGATTTGTTCTTCACGTGAATCTAGAGAGGCTCCTTGTCTTCTCCTTTGATTCCGAAACAGGATCACCCGTCTTGCACAGCTAAGCCAACCCAGCCCAGCTGCAAACCTTTCATGTTATCCAACTGTGATATGTTTAGCTCTGATAAATCTTTCTTTGCTTTCAGACTTGTTTTGCTTTAGGAGTTGATTTTTTTTCTTGTTTTTTTTTTTCCTTTTTTTTTTAATCAGAGGCCAAGTATAGTGGAAAGTTTCAAGCTGTGGACTGGTCTTTTATGTCATCAAGCATTATGAAACTTTCTATTACAAAATAACTGCAATGTAACAAATAGTTCCTTCTATTTGTTTCTGTACAAAACCAGTAAGAACTCATCCACATGGCAGATTTAGAAACAATGATAACTCTGCTGATTTTCCTCTTGTTTAGGGAAGATTGTGGTAACCGTAGCCCAAATAACAATGTCTTATTTGGCGTGGCCTGCAGATAGGGTGTAAGGCAGGATCAGAGGATCATCAATGACTGAGTTTACACTATAAAGCATTACTGCCCGTCACTGAGAAGGGTAACTGAGTGACCCCAAACAGTTTAGATGAACTTGTTTTATTTTGCTGTGTGATAGACTAGGATCATACCTGTTCTTAACCTTTAGGATCTCATGCTTGTTTTCATCAGAGTTGCTTCCATTTAGAACACTCATCACAGAGTTATAGACTAATTCAGGTTGCAGGGGCTGCTGGAGGGTGACCTGGTCCAACCCCTGGCTCAAAGCAGGGCCAACTTTGAAGTTAGGTATTAAAAACGTTTGCAGTCCTATGAAATCATCTCTCTGGGCGTTGCAAACTCTTATCAAGAGAAGCTGATACCAGACCTGTGAAGTCAGTATGAACCTCATCAAGGGTACAGAAGTGCAGAAAGATGAAGGTTTCTGCCCTTAAAGTTAATAGAAAAGCTTTCAGTGAGCAGGAGAGGGATCTGACTCCAAGCCTACAGTTGACCAGGAAACATAATGCAAAACTTCAGTTACAATGCAAAGCTCATTTATTTTTCTTTCTCTTTCTTACAACAAACATGTTTCCTTGACTCCTAATTTTTGAACAATTATGCTCAGCTTTCCACCTGAGCTGAAAAAAATACGGTATTTCACGTGAGGAAGTACACATTACTTTTGCCCCAAGTATCTGCCCTACTTTCAAGTTTAAGAATTAATTCAGAGCAGAAATATGAAGAGAGACACAAGAGTGACGGAATGTCCACGGTGAAGGTGCTTTGCAGTAGACTACAACTTTTTAATACCCGTTCGAGCTGTTTGCTTTATTATTGCTTCATGCTGAAAAATACTGAGAATCTTCTACGGAATAGTTCAGCCATTTGTAAGAATATGCTTCAGGAAGAACAAATGATCACACCAGTTGTTTTGAAAGGCTCAGAATCTTTTTACTGAAACTCTACTAATGTGCATTGGGGGTCTGTCTCAAAATGTGGTAGAGGCCAATGCAGGGACAGAGGGGTATCGTTCACTGTCCTCATGAATATTCAACAAAACGTGGCCAAATTATAATCCTCTGCAAATCACCATCTGCATATGCTCAGTAGAGGTTTGTTAGAGGCTAGCAGCACAATTCCCAGAGCATTCTGTCTTAATTGCATATATGCCATATCTCCCACAGGGCTGCATGCCAACCACATGGGCCTGCTCCATGCCCACCTCATCCACTGACCTAGATTCTTCCACAAATTGCACCTCAGGAGGGGTTGCAGCTCAGCTTCGATATACACACAAGGAAAAAAGTAGATATTTCCAGAACTTGAGAGTTGTTATGGGAGAAGAAGAGGCAAGTTCTAGACGTAGCAAGAAAGTACAAGGGGAAAAAGAAGGTGCAGTTAGCATGGTATTCAGGTTACACATTTGAATATGAGATTAAGATGGTAATAAAGTATTTTACCCACATTAATTTTGCCTGGTGATAAAGCATCTGGGATGAGATGTCAAAGAGATGAGCAGATGTCTAGTCTTGGCTGCTCTGAGGCAAGCCAGTGCAGCAGTATCTCCATCAGGAAAGTAGCTGAGGTGATAAAAGCCAAAATTATTATTACAATAGAAATTATTTGGATACAGATGAAGATGAGTTCAGAGGACACTGCCCTGAAGAGTTAAAAAAAAAAATATGAAAAAAAGCGTCTCAAAAAGGTCATTGAAGGAGCAATCAGAAAGTTAACAGGAGAAACTGGTTCCAGGACAGAGTTTTTAAACCAAGATTTCAAGACAGAGATTATAATCAGATCTGTCAGATGAAGCCAAAATGTCAAGGAACATATGAATGGAATAATGGCCTTGAGATTTGGCCCTGAAGAGGTTACTAGAGACCTTGGCAAGGGCGGTTCCAGTGGAGTGGAGAGAACAGAAGCCACAACGAAATACAGAGTATTATTACACACTACAATGACTGGCATCAGAGGGAGCTGTTCATCCCATGGGCCATTTACTGGGACTTGATGGGCTAAATCCCTAACTGGGCTAAATTGGCTTAACTCCTCCAGAAGTTTCATCAGTTTACATCTCCCCAAAATTTCATCCAGAGGAGAAAAGCTAAAAGATGTCTTTTTTCTTTTCTTTTCTTTTCTTTTTTTAAAAAAAAAAAACAAAGAAAGGTATTCAGAGTTTATTTTAGGTTCTCTTACGTGAAATAATCCCCACGTCCTGTAATGAATAATCCTTTTCCCCAAAGATCTCAGAGCAGAACACTTTCTGTTTCTTTACGTTGTCTAAACAGTGTAAAATTAGGCAGATCTTAAGCTAGCCGCTCTCATTACACAGTTTGATGAATCTGAAAGGGTAACAAACTCCAGGATGAATGATTAGTCATTTAGTCTTACAATAGCTTTCTTCCCTTACCCACTCCTCTTCCTATAAATTTCTTTTAAAAATGAAAACAAAAAAACGCTTGCCATAAATTAACTGACTTATTAATCTCTTGTCCTTTGCAGACTTTGCATGTTGGACAATAGCCAGGGGATCACAGTACAATGTGCTGTTGCAGGTATTCCCTTTAGAGATAGAAGACATATATATTCTTAGACGTGCAATAAAACTCAGATCTTTAAAGGAAGTATGAGATGATCTCCCTTGACACTTTGTTTTTAAATCATCTATTTGGTGATTTAAAACCAAAAAGTTTGAACAAGTCTGGAATAAGACCTATTTGACCATCTTCAGTTCCAGTGACGTCGGAACTAGAATTATATGGAAAACACAGTGCTTAGACTTAAAATCAGCAAGAGCTCTCCAGAAGGAACAAAAAAGGTATAAATTATGTCTGATTGAACAAACACAACTCCACTGTTGAACAGCCACTCAATGAAGAGGGCAGGGAGAGGCAATGGAGCACGGTAATGTGTAATATTACTAGTCAATGGGCTGTGTGCAGCAGTGGG
The DNA here is from genome assembly GCF_028500815.1 of Rissa tridactyla. Taxonomy (NCBI): domain Eukaryota; kingdom Metazoa; phylum Chordata; class Aves; order Charadriiformes; family Laridae; genus Rissa; species Rissa tridactyla. Next base: position 5,629,887 of record NC_071474.1, read on the forward strand.
CTCCCAAACGCTGGAGGTGTCAGGGAGATAAATAGCAGAGTGTCCTCCTCAAAAATATGATTAATACCCTCCTCGGTCCACTGCTGAAGATGTAGTGGGTGCAGCTGGTTTGGACAGCAGTTGCATAGAGGAAAATTCCAGGACGATTGCAGCAGAGCAGAGAGGGCAAAGAGTAGGACAAGTAGTCAACTGAGTGGGAGTGCTGAGCCCCAACAAGGGGAGAAGTAGGCCAGAGCTGGCAAAGGTCTTTTGGCTGCTGTTTAAGTAATGTTTATAGAACTTTCATGCATGCACAACTGAGTTTCGAGTTCGTGATCTTTGGAGGAAAAAAGGGAGAGAAGCATGTTCGAGTTCATTGTCTCTTGTAATAGTCATGCCAGAGGTGGCTTTCAAGAAGCCGTTCTCCTCTCCTAGCCTGCCCCCCTGAAAAACCTGTACATCACAAAAAAGCAGGTGGAAAACTGAGAAACATAAAAAAAAAACTTAAAAAGCATCATTTTTTTCCTGAAGCCAACTGCAATTTCCTGAAAAAGTCAGGAGTATGTCAAGTGGGTTTTTTGCACTGTATCATTTCCAAGGAATCCTCTAAAATTCTCAGAAAACATCCTTTCATGCTTCTGTTGTCACAGCACTCAGGGGAGACTGTCCAGAGCTCAAATTCCCAACATTAGAATCTGAACACACCATAATGTAACTAATGCTCCTGAAATCAAACAAAGGCAGAGGGCTACGGATGGCTTCATTTCTTAGGGCAGTGATCCCTGCCTTTGTTGGTTTGCAGGCAACAACACCAAGCAAGCAATGCATTACCAGCAATGCCAATTTATCTACCATCTTGCATCCACAATGAATGTCTCAGGGTCCCCCAGAAAGCCTTGGGTGGGGACGAATGCCTCGGGCAAGCAGTCTCCAATCAGCAAGAGGGTGCTGCAAAAGCTGCAGACACCGGGCTGATGCTGAATGGAAGGACACACAAGTTGCTAAACGCACAAACACAACACGAGCAGTATACACATAAATACTTCTGTTTAACTTAAAATGACGAAAAAATAGGATGGGGGAAAGGAAAAGTTCCAGTGGATTATTGATCTGAAAGACAGTGATTAATAATCACCAGTTTAGTATTCTGCATCACCACTGCCTGTCACACTTCCCTGGAAACAGGATTAATATAAGAAGATATCATACATGTGAGCAAGGCACTAAGGTAGCACTATATTGATCTGAACTTTAGAGCTGTTCAGTGCCATTAACAAAACCAAGAAGAATGCAGGCGCTTGTAAAAAGGAGGATGACGAAAGGAAAGTAGTTGCTTTTCCTTCTACAAATCGCCAGCAGCCTGATCGTCTCTTCAATTAGATTCAAGAATCACCAGTTACAGATCGCAAGTAAACTCAGCGTAACCTGCACCGGATCAGGCAGTGCAGGCACAAAGCCTTGTCCTCGCTTTGTTTGCAGGATCAGTCCCTGACCGCAACACGGAAAGTTGATGTAAGAGCTTACATACCCCCAGGGACCCACTTCCAACACTTACAGGAACAACGTTGCTCTCCAGGAGAATTTAGAGAAAGATATACTTTTTGAAACATTACGTAATCCAGAAAAAGATAATATTCCTGTTTTACAAAAGAGTACACCCTGTCATACACAGAGTGTTTTAAGAAAAAAAAAAAAGTAAAATAAAGCTAGATAATATATTTAAAGACACTTTCCATGAAATGAAAACCATTTAACCGCTTTATTAAACGACTGTCTCAAATTCACTTTGTTCTTTCCCTACCTTTTTGTTTCTGCATAAAGAGGGGGCACCACTATTTGTTCAACATAATATTAAGCATACTCTGCTACTCAATTAGTAAACATGTCAAGAGGTGGGTTAGTTATTCATGGTTCAGGGGCACAGCCCCCTTTCAAAAAGAACTTTTTTTTCACTCTAATGAAATGATGGATAATCTGGAAGTAGGTGCTTTAAGAAGATATTAATCATTCTCTGTGGTAATGTTAATCATGCGTTCCATCATCTCCAGATGCTGTGCATCACCTTCCTCGGAGATAAAGGGCACCCAAGCCAGCAGAGTCCTTTTGATCACCTTTCTCACAGTAACTCTCATAAGGCATTAAAAGAAGTCTTCACATTTCAGGGCATCCTTAAAAATGAAATAGAAAGTGGGAGAGTGAGGTAATGGAGGGATTCATGGACTTCAATCTTGACCCTGTCATTACTTATGCTGCCCAGATGGGAGGTGCATAGTTCTTTCGTCCTTTGTCCTAATCTTTGACATTTTTCAATGCAATGTTTGGTATGAATGAGGTATGAGAAAAACCCTGATCACAGGAAATAGAAAATTAATTCACAAAAGATTTCAGGGAGGGAGGTGAAGGGGAAGCAAAAAAATCAACCCGCACTTTCTGTGAAGAAAAATCCAGCAAAATTATTCCCTCACAGCCTGCTATTCCATTCTTAGAAAACATTAGCAGAAGTCGGGTCAGATTTATCTCAGCATACTGTCTGTGATGTCTCTTCCAGTTAATAAAACACCCTGCCACTGGAGAGACTTCTGGCCAATTAGACCATTTTTATGACTAATCTTTTATAGTTTCTCTTTTTTTTTTTTTTTTTTTTTATTTTTTTAAAGCTACGTATAAACCTAGGGCATATCTTAGATGGCTGAAATATCTCCTTTTGCAGACTTAGATGCTTCAGAGACCGCAACGCCTAGAGAAGAAACTTTGAAGGTCTCCTAAAGCTAAAAAGTTACTTTGTATAAACTGTTGAATAAAGATAAACCACAGGGGACCATCCCCAGTCAAAGGCAGGCGGTGTTTCTGTCACAGCATGTAAGTGTTAAGGAGAAAAGAAGTTGTGTGAACTTGAAATAAAATAATCCAACTTTCTTAAATCCATGTTTAAATACCAAATCCGTATGAAGAGGAACTGCCCGCCTCTCTCAGGCAGCCGATGATCCCCACCGAATGTCACTCCTGATGTACTGCTCTATGGGGTAAGTTAAAAAACAAGTCACAGGAAATTTTAAAACCCTCAGACCTATAAATGCCTTTGGAAATATATCAGCCAAGTTGTTGTCGCCACTCTTTGGGGTTTAGGTGAAATTATGATGAAATACCTTCCCCCCCCCCCCAAATTTAAAGTACACTAGATAGACAATTAGCAATACCACAGATTTCACACAAATATAGTTTGCTTATAAAAAGAATGATATTTCCTAGAATACTAAGCATCTGCTAAAAGTCTCTGCAGCTTGGTCTGGTAAAGAGTTTGCTCTTGCTATTTCTCAAAAATGGGTCATGTTACAAAGCCCCATTTATTTTTACCTCCTTTGAGTTCCTCTGCATCTTTGAAAGAAAAAGCTAAATCACAGGGCTGACGCTGAGCTACGTCGGTGGCATTACCCTGTCGTCAGTGTCCCTTCAGAGAAGAGGCAATGCAAACCCTTGGGCAGCTGCAGAAAGTATATTCTGCGGTGTAAATAGCCTGCACCTCGTCGACATTAACGTAAGTACCTTTTCACACGTAGGATATGGTCTTATCTGTGACACACTGAGGGAAGAACCACCGCCTGGACAGTCTGCTACTGCTAGTAAGGAGTTTTGTTACATGCACTGAGTTGTGTACATGCTGCACTCCGTTGTGCTGGAAAGCATGGATAAACAGCATTATCCCATACTCTACGGAATGTAGGTAAACTGGTCTCTTACATTTTCATTTTTCTCCAGTAATTCCTGGAAAAACAAAGCCGCCCTTTCTCTCATGTAAAGCTGCCTCACAGTATGCACTTACATTTGGAGCTTTGGGCAAATTATATCCTAATGATCTTTGCAGGGAATTTATGTAGTGCAAAAACTTGATTCCATCTTTGCAGCGATTCATGCCCTATTTTGCATTCCCCTGTACTGCCTTGCGAGTCGTACGTACCATATTAATGTAAGATTACACTAGTACAAGCACTTTGTAGACGGCAAAGCTGAGAGACTAATGGATGTCTGAAACGCGAATGTTTTTTCATTCCTTGTGATCTTGTTAACATATGTCTATTTAATGGTGGTAGCATTATTTCTGACTTACACCATTACGCTACATTACAGTTGCTATTAATTATGCTTGCTATTGGGAGCGGTTGCATGTTTACAGAATTTTTTTTAATGGTCAGTTCTAATTTACTTTTTGTAAAGACAGCTATTGTATTATGCACAAGTTTTTATGGTCCACATAGAGCCATGGGAAATGTACTTATATTTAAATGGGCACAAGACAGAAAGTAGAAGTATTGCCAAACAGGAAAAAAAATACGATTTACAGGGCCTTGCTAACAAAAGTTCTAAATTCAAAACATAATACCTCACTTGTTTTGTGAAGTAAAACACTTTAAATTAAACGTACGTGAAACACAATAGTAACAATAGGCCAGAATTTCAAAGTGGCTTCAACTCTTCCTTCACTCAAGTGTACACAAATCTGTTCTGAACGTCATAAGAACTAGGACATCAAAACGCAGGAACATTAAAAGGAGCTTGATCAGGAAAATTAGCAGATACAGAGCTGAAGGGTATTTGGTTGATCCAAGGTGAATATGTTGATATACATCCTTTGTGAAATCCTGGAGTGGTTTCCAGGAGAAATAGGTACGTAGTCTCCCACTTTATTTCTTCTGGGAAGTGAAGTACTCCTTCTTTATTGGTAAGATAGAGAGCTGCCTTTTCTATTCATGCACTCAGCTCACAGTGATAGATGGTATATAAAAATTTCATTTGGGTTGGTAGAATTCGAGTACAGTGATACAAAGGTGCTTTGTGGATAGAATCTATAAATCTTGAAAAAAAAAGAAAAAAACAGTGCTTTCTGTCATCATGGATAGCAGATTTAGATCATGAAAGTTACCCATAATGCTAAGCCAAATGCATTCACCAAGTATTTTGGTTGACAGGGTCAGAAAATAGAGACTTTACTAAAGTTCGTCAGATTTCTTTTGTAAGTACGTGTGTTCATGGAAAACAGGAGCTAAAATACCTTCCAAGGCATCCTGGAATCTACCCAAGATATTGGCGAAGAATCTTTTTCGGAATTTACTGATTAAAATTTTGCATGCAAAATAGATATCCTTATCTATTTTTGTGACTCTGTAGAGTGGACGAATATTTATCCAGAATGTGGGCCAAATCTGGATTCTAAATTGTTCCTTAGACTAAAATCCCATTACTGTCAGAATTAATTTCCTTGGAGAGAGAAGAAATAGTGTGCTAAGGCCACAGAATTTCATTTTGATACTTTGATTTCACTAATCTTGGAAAATCCTCTCACAAGACTTTGGCTCTGAAACGTGGACATTTCCTGAAAAGTTAATCTGAACTGATTGTTCACCACCTTGAACAGGCCTATTTTCAAAGGCCTGTGATATTTCTGTGATGAAACATAAACTCGACAAGGAAACACAAAGCAGTCTGCTGGAACCGGGTTGGAGAGACAACTGAACAAACAGCTGGTTAAAGGATTAAAGCCAAAACAAAGGACTGTTTGAAGGTCTCTCTAAGTTTTAGATAGCAATGGGAATCTTTTGAAATGGGGGCACAGTGGAGCTGCTACAGAAAGGGAAAGGTTTGGGACCTTTACCCATTTCAGAGATACTGAAACTCTGCAGCACTGTCTGGTAAGTCTTCAGCAACGACAGAAAGCGGTGAGGATAATAAGTAGATGAGCATTACACCTTCATAATTCCGATTCACACTTTTAAACAAAAATCTTCAGTCTTTGGAAGGACCCAGTGCGTTCCTCTTTATTAACCGATTGTCACTGTTATGTTACAGTTTATATTACCTTCCCCTCTTTAGCCCACTATACCATTAGCTTTAATGCATTACTACTTTTCAGCACAATTAAGTGTTTGAAGCAACCAGGAGGTACACTTTAAGCACAGTAAAAATGTCCAATTGAAAAGGCTAAAGATCAATATCAAAGGTCTACAAGGTTAGACCAATCCTATCAGCTTCAGGGAAAAGCTGGTGCTAAGCTACCATCGAAGAAAGAAATAGCTAATGGCCCACAGATGATCTTTGTTCAACCAGGTTTCTCCTGTTTAAAAAGAAATCCTCTCTTTATTGAACACTGTAATTTTCCCATTGCTGAAAATGCAGAAGCTTTAAATTCCAATTTTAGTTGTGCTGAAAGATGGGAAATAGTTTCTTTTAAATACTTTTCTTTATGAAAGAAGACAATAAAGGCTGCCTATTGGCCCTCATTATCCCCACCTCGATTTGACTTGCCTACCTGCTCCACTGCACTGGTTCAAGACAATTAATCCTAATATTCAACCCTCCTGGTGTAATTTCTCATCTTGGCAGGTCTCTTTCTATAATGACTAAAGGGGAGTGGCCAAATTCTCAAAACCTCTGGGGTGAGCCGGATGTATTTCCACAAACACAGACAACAATTCGATCCTGATATGTTAATGAAATGTCGTATTATCAAACCAAAGCGAGCATTTAAAGCCACTGCCCAAACAGCCTGGGTAATAAAACACACAGCACTGGTCATAACGCTATGGACGCAGTAAAGTGCAAACAGTGAATTCTGTTGATATGGAAAAAGAGCATTGTAGGCAACTATTATTATATGTTTCAGAGACAGCTTCTGTTGAAGAAATATTTGTATTATTTTCCTAACTGCAAAAAAAAGGCCCAGCTTCAACTCACCAAAAGCTCTGCACAAGACTCTCAGCTGCTGTACACTGGCCTCAACAGAACGATGTCTTTTATTAGCAAACTAGTCACATCTATTTGTGAAATGGTGTTATATCTAGATTATGGTCAATAATCAGTTCCTGGATATAAAGATGTTATCTAGAGTTACTCACCCCACTGGCAGTAACAGAGTTTGTCCAGTTTTAGAGATTTGCAAAACAGTCCTGTCCCCAGCCCTGTTGCCTTCCTCTCCATCTTACTTCCTCCCCTGACCCACCAGAAATGCTGCCTCACCAGCAGAACAAGGCGTTGATTGCTTTTTTCCAAAGCCAGTGCCATTTAATGAATTGAGTCTTCATCTCCAAAGAGACAACTAGGTAGTCTCACAGAGGTAACTTTGCGGTAGAATACTCTATTGTTACAGTTCTGTGATTCTAATCACTCTGAGTGTAAACTGATAATGGGAGAAGTCTTCTGAAGAAGACTGTTTCTTATTTGCATTAGGTAAATTTTAGGGCTGCGGTCATACAATGTATAAGGAAACCAGAAGTTGGACTGGGTTTCATAAAGTTTGGAATCTCTGCATTTACAGACTTATGACTAACCTTAATATTCCATTTCTTTTTTCTGTCTGCAAAATATCTCACTAACATAATGTGTATCTAAGGCTGAGGAAACCAAGATTCACCATAACCAGTGATAGCTTCACTGAAGCTAATGCTGTAGCTCTCAAGGCTATTACGAATGGTTCTGCAAGGCTAGGTATAGGGTATTTCTCCTATTAGGAAGGGAAACTCCCATCCATGATCTTAATCAGAGGTAGCACTCGCATTTAACCATGGAAGATCCACCTCAGTTTTTGAGTCAAAACCTCAGCGGCAAAATATATGAGTAGTCATGGGTTTGCAATAATTCGCACCAGCTGAAGAGCTAGCTAGTAAAACTACTTTAACTTAGTTCAAAAAATTATTATCTCTTTATAGCCGTTTTTTCTATGGCCGTGGTTTCACAGTAACAGCTTACACAGACACAGTCCACTGGCTTTTCTTTGTGCCACGGCTGTTTATAACTGCAAGGTGAACAGGATTGGGGAACTGATCCATCAACAAAGAAACTAAACCCAAGCTCTTTTCTTTTATGGCTTCTCCAGGAGAATCAGTTCCTCCAGTCAGGCTACTGCATGGCTACACAGCCAGGCACGCTAGCTCAAAGCACAGTAACACACGGCACGGAGAACAAGTAAGTGGGAAAAAGAAGAAATGCTGGATTGTTAGTTTTGGCACGGTGACTGAGTAACCATAAGCTACATCTCCATGCCTTTGGGCACATACAGAAAGGTAAAAGAGGGGGACAAATAGAAATACACTTCCATACAGTACTTATAAATACAATCTAAAATATTTTTTTAAGAAGTCTTATTGGCATAATGGCAATGTAGTAAGTATTTCTCAATTCCATCTACGTCTACATTTTCCTCATATCTAAAATAGATATTTGGAAGTTATAACAACTTCCACTGAAACCAGCATTTAGGCCAGTAGTAAGCTCATTTCTTTAAGGATCTATTTTATTTTATTTTGTTTTGCTTTGTTTCATTTTTGCCTGTTAATTCAATGTAGAAGAGGTAGCATGTCAGTCTTACCAAGATGCTTCTGCCTTCCCTGAGTGTGCTTCAAAAGGATATCGGTGTTTTATTAGCTGATATTGATCATGAAGCAAACGGCAATAAATTGGCTTAGCCAAGTAAACATAGTCACATCCAGTAAGATGATACCTATTTTTATTTTAACTAGAATTAGGCTCTATATAACTACCAGGCCATATTCAAAGGTCATAGGGAGCAACAAAAGTGTTTATCAAAAGTCAGGACATGCTATAATAAAAGTTTGAGGTAAATTAAGTAAAACAAATTCTACCAAATTTTTGGTGCTATCAAAGGGAATAAATTCTCCCTTTCCTTCACACATTATAAATTTAGGGCAACTCAGGAAATTGCTCATTAGAAAATTAATTTAAGTCATATGTGACCAAAGGCAGAGAGCGCTACTCCTGTTCTGATTGACTAGCTCGGTTATACCATGTAACCTGCCCAGTGGAACGTTTGCTGACGTTGGCTGACAGACTTGCAGATCAAGAACTATTTGCTGCAAAAATTCACAAATGAATTCAAGTAATCATTAGACTGGCGAAAGTTGCAATCTATTCTTGGAGAACTGGGGAGCAGCAAAAATAAGAAAAGTTAATTGAAGAAATTATTGCCCTTTATTTGGTAAATTCTTCAGTCACTGAAGCCACACAAGGAGCTTTGAAACCTCATAATAAAGAATAAAGTCCTTAAATAAATTAGCCTAATAGCCTGATTTCCAAATTAACTCGTATGAACTTACCTGTGAATAGTAATTCTCTGGTGAGTATTCTATAGTGAGAATGCTATACTACTGTCTCCATCTGATAGCTATTTTCTACCCTGAGGCATGTGGCTTGATTTAGCTTAGATGCTAACTACAAATGTCATTTTCATTCATATGGCCCTAACTCAGTAAAAAAATCAAGCATATGCTCAAGACCCTGAGAAGTCAACTTCTCACATGTTGAACATTAAGCATAGTCTTACGTCCTTCGTTAGATTCTGGGCAGAAGGATCGGGATTATTCAAGTGCTTAGAGCTGAGCATGTTTTTATTTGCTTTGCTCAATTAGGACTATAATGATCTCACTCTGTTTTGCAAATTCCTAAGCTCCCTGCTTCAATAACCATTATGGTTTTTAACTCAAAAATGAAAACTAGAAAATGTTGAGTTCTCCATTGTTCTAGCTGCAGTAGTTTACTGTCTGTCCATTCCCCTATTTGAGGCTGCAATTTCTATACACAGGTGAATGGGCAGCAGTGATTCTGGATTACAGAAAAACGCTGAACAACCAAAGTTCTGATAACCAAAAGCTCTGATTCATAACCATACTGGATTAATCATGGTGGTGCAAAAGGTTACTGCCCCAGATGTCTGCCCCCCCCTTATCTTCAAGGTCTCTCTGTTGGAAGTTATCTCTTCAGTCACTGCAGCTAAACCCAGCAAGGAATGGGAATTAAACACATCTGGTGGTTCCTGAGGATGGGAAAGTGTGAACATGATGGATCCCTCTCAAGTCCTGGAAAAAACTGTATTTCCAAAGTCCTGTGCTCTATGTCCCAGTCCAACTCTTACTAAAGGAAAGAGGCTGACCAGTTACAAACAGAAATGGAAGATGATGGAAGAGCAGGCAAAACGAGTTCTGCAGCTTAAAACCCTGTGATTTTAAGGATTTTTTTTCTTAATTTTAAGCACAATGTTATTGTTCTATATGTTTATGTTATGTACTGTTATCTTCAGAATAAAAAAAATCTAGCAAGTTAGAGATGTTTGTATTATAGAATTATATACCAGGAACAATATAGAATAGTTATTTCAGTTCTCAAACAATTCAGCTAGCCAGAAAAGATTGCACATAAGCCGGCAGCTACATTTCTGCACGGAACTGTTAGTCAATACCACTACAATGTATTTTGTTCCTGTGCTTTGAGGTGTGCCTCCTTTGTACTATTAAAATAATGCAAATAAGTCTGTTTCTACTGTGACTCTAGAGCTTTATCCTCTGCACAGCTATTCCCAGCACCTCACAGCTAATTGTGCATCTCCCCGCTTTGCTCCTGTCTGAAAACATTAGATGACCTCCCTTTAAGCTACATGCTGGTGTTAGCAGCAACTGCTCGGTGGCAAAGTATCATAGGTTATGTTGTCTCTAGCTCTGGAGTGACTCGAGACGGGGGAGCATGCTTTGCTGCCTTTGCCACGCAAACACACAGAGCAGGGAGATCTTCTGTTTTTCTCCCTTAAATGGCTGGAAATCCGTAATAACTAGACTGAAATCAATGGAGCTTTACTGCTGTGCGCTGTGTTAACACAAGATGCGAATCTGCCTTTGGGTCCGGTTTCCGCAGAGCTGAATGGTAAGCAGGAATGTTCAGATTGCTTTGACTTCACTCACCATTTGCTGATATTAACTCTATATATTTTAAGCAGACACTTGCAGTTTCTCAGATGTCTTCTCTTTCTCATTTATTAGTTGAGTTATATTTTAACGGTGCTGAGAGATTTACTGTCAATGTATTAGATGTACTCATTTTGTTTAAGGCAAAAGCCTTGCGCTAGGATCCAAATGTTGGACACATCTGTTAGCAGGCCAAGGAATGACCCTGTATTATTATTATTTTTTAAACCTGACAGCTCACACATTTGAAAATTGCATAAAAATATGTAGCTTAGCAGCTCTGCCTTCTCTTTGTACTATTTGCTCACATCCGGATCCATTTTTTCCTCTGCCTGAAGCGGGGGAAAGACAACCCCATATCAATCGCTCCCTACGCCAGTTCACATTAGGGAAACCCCCCACTTTTCGTTTCAAATCAGCAGCATCTTTCCTTTGATCCAGAAGCCCACAGCTGGGAAGCTGACATGACTCTGCCTCGTGCTTCCCCTGCTCCGAGCCCCGCACCCGCGCTTTGCTCTGTGCCTCTAACGAACCTCGCCAAGTCACCTCTGCTCACTTTTAGCAGAACCTTTTCCTCCCTGTCACTGACAGAGCAGCCAAATTAATCACACTCAGCCCAACTAACGTTAACAATCCGTCAAAGTGGCCTACGAAATGCTTCATCTACCATAACTAGAAAATTCACCTGAAGACCTCCTGATTTGTACTGCACTTCTGCCTGTAGGACAAAACAGACAGAAATCACTTTTCCCCCTTATTCTCTTCTCAATATTCTCCACCTCCTCTTTTGTTGTTGTTTCTTTTTGTTTGGTTGTTTTATTCCCTTACAATAGTTCAGAATTCATTGAGCATGAACAACGTTTTTGCCTAAAGAAACACTTACCCAGTGTTATCTGTTTCATGTACACGGGCCTTTACTGTTGACGTCCGACTAGGGGTCGTTGGAACTTCCTTTTGCAATAATGTCAGCAAGTCAATACGGTGACTTTGTGATGCTTCTGCCCTGCTGTATTTTGACAAACTCTCTTCTGTTTTTTACTTCTAGCTATTTACCTATCAAAGAAGTAAAGTACTTTTAGCTGGGTGCTGTGGGTAAACTCTCCCCCAAGAATGGATCTGCCCTACACGAGCGACTGGAAGGGAAGTCCCTGCGACCTGTCTAGGACGATGCTGTAAATTGTGGACTTCATTTTGTAAGAGTGGCTCTGGCAACAAAACATCTAGGTGGCTCCAGAAAGTGATTTTTTCAATGTTGTCTTTCTAAAACTATTTTGTCATTTTTTGTATATCATACACATGGATTCAAATCACCCTTGCACTGAACATTTTGCCATCTACTCCTGAATAAAAAGGGGGCAAAATCCAGTAAAAATCAGAAGGGCAGCTTTTGCAACCTTCTTTACAAAGGCATAAATGACTATACAGTGCCACTGCCAGAAGCTTTTACCAATTACATTAATACTCAAACATATTTTGTCAGATTTTCTGCTTTGAAACTGATGAGGGATGGAATTTGCTTAAACAATCCACGTGTCTCTGGCCAGTCACCAAGGCTGTCGGAACTTACAGAGCAGTTCAACAGATCCCAGTGCTAGTTTGAGTTTAGTCTCCGCAGTGGATTCCCTAGTACTATCTTGTCTTAATAAAACTCCCTGGAGTTGCGGTCCCTGGAGCACGTCCAAAGACAAGTACCTACACTTGAGCCACTTCTTTGCTGGTGTACTTGGACTGAAGTTTAAAGTTGAGTTTAGGCTATATTACACGTATTCAGGCTCAAGTATCAAAACCACTTCTCATTCAGCCACCTATGCTTGAAGGCATCAACACTAAGGAGAATGGTGGGAGGACACCTAAATCTGCCTCTGAAGTTGAATCAGATTCCTTGTACTTGATCCTATACAGAAGCCTGTAAAGAGCTGAAAAAGGTCAGCTTTCACATTAGGACAGAAGTCTGATCCAGAGGGCCAGAATGGGCAGGGAACTATTAAGTTGAGTAGACACCGAGTTTTAGTTTTCATTCTCTTTGGCTTGGTTGTTTTCACTCCCACGTTGCAGTGATAGAGATACATGAAATAGATCTCCAGGTGCCAAGTTGGCTTCTAGGCTCCTCACTCCAGACCAATGGAGTTCCAGGAAATGGGGACCCCAGGATCCATCCCTGGATCAGCTGCTTCAAAAAGCAGATTCTTATACAGTTTCAGATTTTTAAAGGTGCTCTAGTTCTTTCAAAACATTTTCCTGTATTTACCTTCCTACAGACAATCTCTAAAACATTATTAGTCTAGTTGTAGTTTGCAAAAGCTTTCTTTTTCAAATTTCTTATCTCTCAGAAAATCTAATATATACCCTTTTTCATCCTAAATGCACTTAGACTGGCTCATTTAAGTACACCAGGAGACCAGTGGGAGGCTTCCAAGATGTATGTGGTGTTACCTGGCTCGCAAGGTTGGGCAGAATCACAACACAGTATCACTCAGTTATGGCAGGAAGACTACAGAACAACTATTTCATTGTTATTTTTAACAGAGCCAAAGTGCACCATATTATTGGCTAGCAACATCAAGTGGCAAACTGTTAATGCACTTAAGGCCCTTATTCAACAATAACCCATAAACATATTTCTGACATCTGTATTTAAATATCTGCTTGACTTCAATAGGTTTTAAGCATGTGCTCAGAATTAACCTCTATGCTTTTCCTGACGTGGGGCTCTATGTAGGTAAAATATCTATTGTACCAGCATAACCAGGTTCAAAAACCAGGTCTTCCCAACTTCCATGTACTGTTCAATACATAAGACTAGAGGTAAGGAGGTAGGTAGCCATTGGCAGGCCTGAGATTTTGAGGCTGTTGTTGGGGTCTGGTTTGTTTTTTGCTGACTTCCAGATGTTGAGAACGAAAAGCCCTTGTGCAATTTCTGAACATCTCAATTTCATGGCAAAATCCACCCTAAATAAAGTATTTGTGTCTGTTGCCACCTCTCAAACAGCAGCATCTGAACAACCTGGCATTCATGAAGACTTGCCTGGCAGTCTGAGGTGTGACACTGAGCAGTGGGGGGACTGAAACACCAAGAGGGGAAACACTTGCAAGGAGGTCGTTGGGTCTGTAGAGAGAGATATGAAGAAAGAGAAAACTGAGCAATTGAGCAATAAGAACATATTCAGCCTTTGCTTACTCCTGGAAAAAGGATGTGTAGTTTGAACCATGAGAAACTAGTCCCTCTTGTTTGTGTTTTTTTCTGCTATGCTATTAAAAGTAAGCAACTCATTACTACAACACAGAGAAGCAAATTAAAATATCCGTTTCCCTAGTGGAAATTGTCCCCCTTAAAATGAAAACCAAACCATGCCTCTCCTCCCCAATAAAATATTGCCACTGCAACTGGAACTAATTTGCTTGTAGCCTCAGAAAAGAAGCCAAAGGTTCAGTTATGAGGAGGGAAGACTGTCCCCAGCTAGGTCAAAGCTGTGGTAACACAGCAAGGCAATCCAGGAGAGGCTCGCACAGCTCTTGGCTGCACACGGTAGGTAACAGTAGGCCTTTAGCTCTCCAGGCTGTCAATCTGGCACTATCACACACACTAAATTCACTTTGGTATTTAAAGAAGTGGCATTATTGATTCTTTTCATTTTTTTTTCCCATTCCAAGGCCACTACAGGCCACTGAAAAAGAAAAAGAGACACACACATACGTTGACACAGACAGCGAAACTCAGGGAGCACTTTAGCAGTAAGTAACAAGTACTAAAAATACTGACCTCGCTGCAATTTTTTAAATCAGGGGATAATAATATATGGCCCAAATAACACTATATTTTCTTTATTACCCTGAACTGTACTTAATTGACATAACTCTGTGGGAGGATTAGCTTTTATACAAATACCCACATTTTATTGTATTGCCATTCCCTAAGGAGTGCACTGCTCATATATTTCTCTTAATGTGGCTTTGCAAATAGGTCATTGCACAGTCATATGCTCAGCAACAGTACTTAGATGTTTAGAATTCATGGATTATTTTTTTTAAATGCTGAAATCACTGAAGTGATGGATGGTTGCTTAGATATTAAATTTTTAACCATTGACTGCTAACATCTAACTTAATTATAATTATCAACCATATTTTGTTACTTTATATATCTCTTCAATTGTGATGTAGAGATGGAAAAATATGATGAATTGAGACAGAGTGACATGATCCTTAATTTAGACGGTGGGCTTCTTACTGAAGTAAGTGGAGGAAGAACTTAATGGGAACTCCAAGGCCTTTTGTTTCCTTTGGATGAGCTCTCCCCTCGGGGATTTACAGACTAAGTGTTAGCACATTTAGCAGGTTCAAGGCCAAATTTCATCCTGAAAGGAAAGCAAAAGTTGTACCTGCTCTGCTCCATGAATTTACAGTGAGTTTTCCAATGATATGAACAAGATATCTTGTGAATATTCTGTGAATATAAGATACAAAATCTCTAAGCAGGTAGGAAACACAACGTTCCAAATTGTCTTAATGCTGTAGCGGAGTAGAACTGAGAGTCCCTGGGCCAGGATGGAAAGGTCCCTAGGAAAGCCAGGTGCAAGCTTTGCAAGAATAAGTCACAAAAGTATTGACTCAGTGATGCATATATCCAGGGTCAATTTAGGTATGATATTCACATGTTAAATATGAAATGCAGGCTATATTTCAAGTGACACAGAGTAACTCCTGCCCTAGATCACCAAACCATGACCCACGCTGTGCAAGGCTGGAGGAAGCGTTGCTTCTGCATGAGACAAACAACGAGAAGATAATATGCTTCTCTCCATTCATACTGTCTTGCGCTCTACAGCTTCAAGGGAACACTGTGTGCTAGCCAAGGGGGTGACTACATCTCTTACTCCACTCCAAGCATAAAAAGTGCCATCTGTAACATTTGCTTGAGGAAAGTGATAGCTGCTGCCACCACAAAATGTACATGAAACGTAGCCCACAAATATAAAACCTTAGCTAGCCACTAGACATGGGCAACTCTGCTAAAAAGGCAGTTCAGAAATCCATGCAGTGACCAGTATCCTGCTCTGCCTCCTAAACACAAGGATAAAACTATTCCTATACAAGGGAAAGATACAGTACTACTCAACAGCATATAAACCTACAGTGGTCTGCATCTTGAGAGCTAGATTACACACATGGAAAGAGGGGGCTGCCTCCTGACAACAAAACATCATCGATTTAACTGGCAGTACCAGGGAATCACATCGATTTCGGATGTTGAATCACATGCCTACACGGAGCTCAGAATTGCAGGCTTACAAATGTTATCACTCTATTAGTGATTTTCTTGGAAGTACCGAAGTCGTCTTCACATCCTCAAGTCAGAGAATCATAGGATTTTCAGGTTGATTTTGAAAGACCAAAACCTGCTTTTCTAGTCCTCACAGCTACAAAGGTAACTGAAAACATCAGATCTGAAAACATCAATCAAGTTTAAACGTAAGATTCAGAATCCACAGGGCAAAAAAAAAAAAAAAAAGATGACTATGACATCTGTTAATTTTATAGCCTACTTTCTGAAGAGAAAACGTATGTGATCAGAAGGTGTTTATGCTGGGGAAAGAGAAGGCCATACTTCACAAAACTAATGATGTTCAAATAAGCCTTGTAAAAACAAGTGGCTGTGTAGAAGTGACTGTATATGTTCTTTCTATCAGTGGCCTAAGGGAAAAGCACAAGCATGGGGGGACACAGTATCAGGCACAAGAGCATCCACCAAAGAAACTGCAGCTACAGGAAAATCTGTTGAAACTGGCAGTCAATTATGAAAAACAAATCATAAGGAACTAAGTGTTTCTTTTGTGCCAGAACTTATGAAACTAATTGCTTTAAAAAAAGACTCATGATTTTTAAGCCAATCTCATAATTTTTGAAAGTTTACGATTGGCGAGACTTAAAGAAATTTGCAAATATCAAGCTGAACAGTACTGCTCCAATGCAAGCAAAAGTTGTGGAACCAGAGCACTAAGCCTTTAGATTCTCACTGAAAAAAAATACTCCTGCTTCAGTAACCTATAGCATCTCTGCACAGGCAAGTACAACAGACTGCGGTGAGAAATAAAACAAGGGAATCAAAGCAACGAGAGAAGCCCAGGAAGGCACTACTATGGATAATCGGAAAGATTTTGCTGCTAGAGAGACTTAAACACATCTAACTGATACTGAATCCATAGGGCTTAAATGCAGATAGTGCAGGTAAATAAAGACATGTCCGTTTTCCATCAAACTCATCCAACAGAATTCACGCATACAAGAGTCTCATTTGTCTGCAAGGAATGCGCACACATAAAATCTAGCCTGACTGCAGGTTACATTCTTAACAGACACATGGTCAGGATCTCATTTTTGGTTTTCATAATCCAGTGTGTGCATATTTATTTTTTGGTCTCTGGATATACCACACATTGGATCCTTTCCTCTGTTTTAGAAGCTTCACATGGATCTATTGGTGAAAGGCTTCCTTACATGCAGTTTACCTTCCCTCGTGCAGGTCTTTCTGAGGCTGAGGAACCACTAGTTGGTGCTGGGGACATCCTAATGTCTCTTTGCATTCTTACAGCCTGGCTGAGGCTCCCTGACAGTCAAGGCTACCCTCTGGCATGCTTTGCCTGCCATGCACTCCCCGGCGAGCTGCAGGCAATTAAAACATGTTAGAAAAGATTGGAGATTCCTCTAACACATACTGTTGGATTATCTTGAAGCCTAGCAGGAGGTTAACATGGACAGCTTCTTTGCAACACCCTTGTTCTTGTTCTTGTTGATGGAAATCTCTTAATCACAAGAAAGGTACAAGCCAGTTTACATCACCTGCAGAACCAGCCTGCAGCCAGGCTGGCTGCTCCTTGGACATCACTATGGACATGACCGAATACATTGTGTTCCTGAATTTTAAATCATAGAATCATAGGATTGCCTAGGTTGGAAGAGACCTTTCAAATCATCTAGTCCAGCCATCAAGCTAATTCTGACAAAAATCATCACTAAACTATATCTCTAAGCACTATGTCTACCCATCTTTTAAAAACCTCCAGGGATGGTGACTCAACTGCTTCCCTGGGCAGCCTGGTCCAATGCTTAATAGCCCTTTCAGTGTAAAAATTTGTCCTAATACCCAGTCTAAACCTGCCCTGGCGCAACTTGAGGCTGTTTCCTCTTGTCCTAATGGCTATCACTTGGGAGAAGAGACCGACCCCCACCTCGCTACAACCTCTTTCACAAAAATTTTGCAGTTCAGAAAGTGACTGGAGAGTTCAATTCTCAATCCATTTCTTTTGCCAAAAAGAATCAACAAAAATGCCAACAACAGCAAAAAAACCCACCCCAATTAAATTAAGACAATACCAAGCATCTGTGTGGTTTTCTTGTCTCCCTTCAGTGAATCCGGAGAAGAGTCATTCCCCGTTAGATATACTAGAAGTCTTTTGTTGATATCATAGTGCTGACAAGTGTAATAGTGACAGCAACATCATATGAAATTATAACAGGAATCTTCCTTTCAGCAGTAGGTCTTGATAAATTGGACATACTGATTCCTGCTATTTGTTGCAAGGTAGTGTGGCATCTCTCTTTTTTTCTTTAACAGGCGCTAATTATTGAGCATCAAATAGCGTAAAATATAACAGCTGTGCATACTGTCAGTGCTATATGGGCTGCTGAAGGTGTCTGTGCGTGCATATGCCAATGTGTGAGCAACTGACAGTGGGTGGTTTTGCTGTTTGCTTTATAAATGCATTTGAATAAACTGGATTATTTTGCAGGACAGTAGAAATTCGACTGGGTTACAGATGAGTTAACAAGAAGAAGCCAGTTTCTGGAATGCCTGTGCTGACTTTGGCACAGTGGTGGGTGAAGGAGCGTGTTTCAGACTGCTGGGCACGGCTGGCGAAGCAGCTAAGGTATGGACGTTCTTGTAGACTAACGACGTTTTGTCCTTTTCTGTATGCCAGTCTCACAAATCCCAACTAAATTATTAACGCGTTTTCAGGAATCATGAATAGGAAGTTCCAGCATTTGAAAAACAGAAGAAAAGAAGAGGGGAAAAAAATATCAAGAGAAACCAAAATCCTGATGTACTATTTTAAGCTTTTATAGGCAAGCTGTGTCAAATACTGGGAACAGTTCACGTAGCAGGTGAAAGTTTGCTGCCGAAAGCTTTCAGTCCAAAGAAACTTTTTCCTTTGTGAGATGATTTAAACTGTAAACCATAAATACCCCGGTACCACCCTGACCAAGATAACAACCTCAAAAAAAAAAAAAAAAAAAAAGAACCCCCTAAAAATATTACTGTGACCTGTTTTATGGTAAGGTCAGGCTCTTAATCAGTTTCGGGGTATAGCTCTTGAAACGAGAATGAAAGACTTTTTCCCTGAATAGTTTGCTCTCCTCAGGTTATAGTGAAACAAAATATGTAAAGTTTTTTGCTTCTGAGTGTTAGAGCTGCTCTTTTAACTTTCCTTTTAAGTTGGCAAAATGCAGTGAATAGAATCATTCTTTTCAACTCAAAACTTCTTCATGAAGGGTTGAGTCTTTTTTTTTTTATGGTTGCACTGGTACTAACACACCAGCTTCAGATGACCTTTACAAGTATCACATGGAGGCTTTATCCTGATTAAAATGGTTTTCTACACAGAAGGGGAAGGCCTGTGACACCACTCCGAACAAAACCTCTGCAGGACAAGGTGTAAAAGGATAAAATATATTGCTTCCTCTAAGAGGAATGGAAAAAAGGACCAAGAGATTCTGAATAAGAGAGAGACATGAAAACCTGTGTTTCATTTTGATTAATTCTGCACAGTTCTTCTTTAAGCAAATGACTAATGTGGCCTTTGACCCACCAGGAGAATTCTTTTAGCTCCATCCTTCAGGAAACCCAAAGAAACAGTGCTGGGGTTACACCTAATGCTGACCTACCTCATCCATCTGCTTTCAGTGAGCAAATGTCAAGTTCATATTCTTTTCCCATCGATGAAGGGGTGGGGAAAGGAAGAGAAGAGAGAGGATAAAATTGCCGTAACTTAATACTGGCATCAAGATTTATTTACTGTTGATCACAGCTGGTGAACTTTTTGTATCTTGCATATGCACAAGGTTGTTTGGGTCAAGGTGCATATGCCAACAAGAGAAAAGCAGGGGAAAAGTGCAGGAGAAAGGAAGGCCTGAGGATGTAGCAAACCAGGAAGGAATGAGAGGCTCAAGGGTAAATTTATAGTTATGTGATCTGAGCCCAGAGGGAGGCCGAAGCAAGAATGCTCCCTGACCGTAAAAACGCACTAGCTGGTAATGGCTGTTAATGGTGCAGGGTGATTTTACTGAGTTAGACATCGTGGGGGTGGCAGAGCTGGGGCTGGGGGGCGGAAGGGGGGAGGGGAGGGGAAACATTTGGGAAGTGAGATGATACTGGGGTAAACGCAACAAAAGGATGCGCTCACAACAATTGTGTCAGCCCTGCTTCTATAGTTGCCTTCCAACATGCATAGATAGAAATATTAAGAAGAGACAAAAATAAAAAATAAAGCAGAAAGGAAAAGAAAGATGCAGGAAATATGATGAGGAGCCCAAGTGGCATTTTGTGCTGCTAATGTGCGTGACATTTCAAGGACTGTACTTTGCATTTTTCCTTTTAATTGTTCTGCCCTTTTGCTCTCCGTTCACAGTGTGTGCCATAGCATTCTGCCTGGCTGAGGACAGCAATGAGCAGGCAATGGATGTGCTTATAAGCACTCTGGGTTCACAAAATTCTCCCATTTTCAATTAGCAGATGAACAAAGGATGTAGGGTAGGGTTTTATTTTTGATTGCACGTTTTCAACTAAAATCTATTCTTTTTCTCTCTTTTTTTCCCCCTTTCTAATAAGTCTCCCCTCCTCTGAACCCACGCTCAGACCATTATACAGTCCTTCCAGCTCCAGCGCTCGCACTAATACCTGCTGGACTTGGTGGAACAATTGCATTACAGGCTTCTACGGCTCTGATTATCATCAGCAACTGGGGATGCTGGCTCAAGGATGCAAGGTCACTAGAATACCAATCCCCATTACCCTGCGGCAACTGCTTCTCAAGGAGAGCCAGTTACTCACCATAATGAGATCACAAAACACACAAGCTTTCTTTGATTGTGATTTCCAGCCCAATCAGCAAAGAAAGGAAACTGCTGTCCTTGAGCAGTCTGGAACCTGGGCCTTTCTCTTTTGAGTCAAACAATGGTCTAACTCAGGATCCACTGACTTAAGAGACCACTGGATCAGACGCAAGCTAAGTTAGTTAAAATGCAGGTAAAAGTGTCTTCTAATTAGATAGGTTTATTTTTACCAATTCCAATATGTGTTTTGTTTTTTCTCCCGTTCAATAAAGGTTCATTCAAACGGTTAAATCTCATTCCTTTTCAATGAATAGCTGATGATGCGTTTTACCTGCGTCTCAGCTGAACCTGCATTTGATCAGTATGGGAAAAAACCAAACACACTCAGCTGAACAGGCAATTTTGCCTGGACCATACTGAAACACAGATTCTCTGTAGGTGAACAAATAGAATAGAAAGCTATTGAAATAGTTTTTTTTTTTGCACGGAACCACTCCATTCTATAACTACTAACACAATTAGTAGCTCACTGTTACTGGAATTGTAGCTGTTGCATTCATTGTACTTTAGGGCCCAAATACCATCCATAGATTGGGGCACAGATGTGCAAGTCAATTAATGAAGAATATCTTCCAAGTCTGAAAGTTCTGAGACTTCACAGCTTTCTAGGTACAAGACTAGATATCACTTTTTTCCTCCTGTGCTATGTTATTATTTGTTGTACATAAACATTGCCGAAAAATGCTAGATGCATAGACATAGTTTGGATATGTATACAAAGATGTGCTACAAAGTCAGCAACAACTTTCAGGGTTTGTATAAGAAAGAGTGTCTGTAAAACACTAATGAAAGATTGAATAAATTGTATCATATTTACTGTAGAATTTTTAAGGGGAGAGTGCATGCCCTTCTTTTAAATATAATTCACTGGTTAAAAATGAAGACAATTAAAAAATTCATAAGCCACACCAATGTATACTATGCCGAGTACACTTTACTTCTTTGGGCACTGCTGGGACTGTCCTGGATTCTTGATCTTTGGGCTTTTTTGACAGATGGAGAATTTTGAAATCAACATCAAACCTGTGAGCATAATTAACAAAGTCAATTTCAAACTAGACCTTTTCAGATGGGGGTAAGGGATAGCTTAATATCAAACTAAGATTGTTAGTTTTGCCTTCATTCTGTAGAACTACCTAGTTCAAATTATTTGCAAGGGACAATCAAACTGAGATTCATTAAAGCAGGAGAGAATATTTTGTCTGAAACCCGATGCATGAGTGACTTTATAAGCTCATTTGGGAGCTTTGAGGTTTCTGCTGCAGATTGGAAAAGAATATCCCCTTTAAAGATAAAGAATGTGTTAAGTCTCTAAGAGAGTCACCTAGAATAAACGTTGCTGGAATTTTACTGCACTCTTTTTCCTTTTTTTTTTTTTCCCCCTTCTAAGAAGCACACTGGTCAAACATACCAAGTGCCTCTTGTTAGAAGTTATCACTTCAGAAACGAATTTGCAAGCTGTAGCATTGCAGCCCTTGGATCAGATCATGAGTTCCTAACCTCCACAGGTCTGGCCTTTGAGCAGAACTTGAGAGAAGGAGGGGGGGAAATGAGAGAGAGAAAGAGAGAGAGAGCAAAAGGATGAAGAAGAAAAGCAAAATAAATCAAAAGCAGCTTTCTTGGTAACACCAACATCTCAAAGGCCAAGTGTAAAAGGACCAGGGCTCTAATGATATCAATTAGGCTCAATCCTCTATGTCATTTTAGATATATTGTACCCGCTGAGTATACTTAAGTCCATATGTATAAGGTCACTTACTGGGTCCAGAACATAACAAATTATCAGCAAAGGGTTTTTTTTTTCCTTTTCTCCCTAACACTTTCCACTTTCTGAAATAAATTACAGCTCATAATGGTTTCATGTTGAGAAGCTAATTTTACTTAATTTTTTTCCTGCTATACCAGGGAAATGATTATTATATCATTGCGTATGTTCATTGCACAACGAACAAAAAAAAAATACTTGTTAGATTTTCTTGGATAACTTGCCTCAGCTAAGACAGGTGACTTCCTTTTGAGATGTCATGGTATAATTGGTATCAAAGATGCCAAAGAGATAGTCTTTACAAGACATTATCTGCCTTGGCTAATCTTTTTCAGTGTCCCTCGTTACACTGTGGGTTTCTTCACAGCAGCATAATTGCATATTCATTCTGAAGGGAAATAGTAAACTGCTAAGAAAAGCAGAATAGGAGTCTTCAGTACTGTCTGTTTGAATCTTTTGGCAGGCCTTCAGAAATATGTCATCCAGTTCTATCAGCAGCATCTCAGGATGTGGTGACCACCTAAAGGCACACTTGAAGGCTGACAATAAACTTGTGCTACTCCCTACACTTCCTATAACAACAGGCTTCATGCTGGATTTTGCCGTCATTTTTCAGTCCCTTGGAGAGGAACTATGCCAATTTGGGCAAACACAGCAGAATCTTGTTACATAAATTGAGTCAGTTCAGACTGTAGCTCAACTGTGCTTTTCATGATTAGGCAGAAATGTTGTCTTTACTGAAGATAGACAATTATTGCTTATCACGTCGAATGACAATGCCATTTCCACTGGAACAGTTAGAGAGCTTGTTTGATCATATGCAAGACTAGATATCTGAAGCTAAGCCAGACACGTACATCTCTTACAGAGCAGTGTTTGCTACTGGATAATACCCAGTATTATTTTCATGGGGGTTACATATGTCTCCTGTTCTTACCGGGCATCCCGTGGGCACCCCTTATGCCAATTAGCGCCAATGAGATCAATGAAATATTGATCAGTTGGGATAGGAAAATCAATAGTGTGGTGGTCAGGGCACTCACCTCAGCTGTGGGAAACCCAGGCTCAAGACCCTGCTCTAATGAATGCTCAATTATTTATGCAAAGTAGAGAGCTCCAACAGAACAGATTGAGGAAGCCTACCCCAGAGTAACTACCCACTTGGGGTCAGAACAGTCATTAGGGATGGAGAAGGCTGTTAAACTGGAGCCTCTGGGTGAACCAGAAAGTCTCCCCTGGAACAGAGAGTTTTGGGGTTTTTTTTGTAAAGTGGCAAGTTTTCAACACAAGTTTCAGCTGAAGTGAATGGGCATTTCAACTAGCTCTGTACACAAGCCTGTCCCACTAGTCCCCGCTGCACGGCACGCCATTATGCTCTTTGGGGAGAAGCACGAGACAACCCACGCTATGGATGCAGCTTGCAAAGGGTGCAAATTCCTCCCCGTTCTGCCATGGCTCCACCAGAGCTCCTGCCTTCTGCTGAAACAGCAAGCAAGGGTCGGGGCAGGGCCCTGGGTGTGTTGTTGTGCAGCCAGTAACAAGCAGCCAGTTGGCCAGGGGACTCTTGATTACAAGCCTTACCATAAAACTCAATTGCTCTGAAGTTTTTTATCACCATTTCTTGTCATTAAATCTTGCTTTCAACTCCCAGTTTGGCTTTTTCCATCAGCTTGATGAATGTTACGTAACCTAGAATCTACTTTTATTCGCACTCTCCTTCCTTTGGTTCTCTTCCTCACCGAAGGCCTGCACATCTGTTTCATATTTGTTAAAGGGGAAAAGAAATACTCTGTTTACCCTCCTCTATATTTATTACAGTTTATATGTTAGAAGTAAAAGGAATATACAGGAAAAGGAAAGAAAATGGCATTCAGTTTGGTTCTTTAAAACATGACGTTTCAAAAATTTCTCCTTTTTTCATCCAGAGGATTTCCTTTTATATTCCTATTTAGAAGTGATGGCACCCTTTTGCGCCTTGTGTCTACTTAAGTAAACTGCTCCGGTCGGGGACTGGTCTGTCCCCTGCACCTACTCCTGGGACAGCGTGGGAAGGACCCGTCTCAGGGCCTTTAAATGCTTCTGCAGCACTGAAGTAGAAGAGAACAGATGTGTTATGTTAGTTCCCAAAAACCCTGGCCAGAACAGAGCCCTCATTACACTACGATCAAACCGAAAATTACAGGACAGTGCCTGTTTTCAAGGATTTACAGTATAATTTCTATCAGGCTGCAGTAAAAGTGTATAAAAGCATTTAGAAGAGACAAGGGAAAGGGGGAGTGGAGGTGCAAGACTACATAACTTGCTAAGATTTCAACCCGGCTAATAGGTGCGGAGATGATGGTTGCTCTTCTAAGAGATATAGACAGACAAATTAGACAGGGGTTCATAAGTCACCACTGATCATTTACCTGGCCATTATCCCTTGTCAATGCCTGCAGCCAGCACGCTGGAAGTGGAGCACGGGAAGCAGGACAAGGTAGTGGCTTCCCAGACCAAAATAACCCTGCGCATCCGTGCAGACAGATGCAGCCATGATAATTACAGGCTTTCAAGGTGGTGCCAGTTCCTCCCTGTTATCTGATGAGCTGGGCCTCCAGCAACAGTTCCAGACTGCGAATTTGCTTCTACCTGCTTGCTAAATCTACTTCTCATCTGTATTGCCCCAGCCCAAAAGGATACTTGCATGTCATGCCTAGATCAGTCCAGATTTATAGCTCGGCATAGTTTCATTCCTCTTATTGTAGGTTATTAAATAAGGTCCCTAACTGGGAAGTTTCATCACCTTAAACTCCCTAAACACAATGGCTATTCAGCTCATGTAAAATCCAAACTAGACTCTGCAAAACCATTTACCTCAATTAATCTGGAGAGCACTAGGTTGCCCAGTGGCTCCTTAGTTAGGTCCTTCAGGAAAGCGTCTAAGGTTTGATGAAAAAAGGGGTGAAGTTTAGGCAAGGTGAGAGGGCTCTTATTCCTTGTAAGCAGAGATATCAGTGAAGAGCAGGAACTGGACCTTAGCTGTCAACTCTATAAAAATCTGCACCAACTCGAGTCAGCAAACTAACTGCACTGACCGAAAAACAACAGCAATGGAGGCATACGTAGCTACATTTTTCCCAAGATTCTGCTTCAATACATCTGTCCTCCATCTTCTTGGAAAGAGTGTACTTCCTTCACTTAGGTACATGGAAGAACATGAAACATTAGGTGTCTATCACCCGAAGACCAGTTTCTGTTCCTTTTTTCCTACACTGTATCTCTAGCCTGGAAGAATATTTGCTCCTATAGTGCTATTTCCACTAATGGAATATGAATACTAAAAAAGTAATATGAAAGCCAAGCAGTGAAGGGTCTCTACATGCCTTTTAATTTTTTTTATTATTTTTTAAAAAGCTTTAAACTGAAAAAACAATCTGATAAATTAATTCTCAGGTGTGAGCATAAAATAAGACGTCCTTTAGGAGTTAGGAATTAGCCCAAGAGCATCAGGGATACAGTGGCAAAGGGCATGCTTTAAGAATACCAAAAAAGATTTTGTAACAAATTAAGCTGGGGATGAAGCTGTGCCTGATGTTACAGGCCATTATTATGCACAGTTATGAAACACTGGTATGCATTAATAATAAAGATCAGTGTCGCCTTCTAGGGAAAAATTGAGCATTCTTTTAATTAACTTAAATTTTTCATCAAATTGATTGAAAAGCTCTCATCCTTTTTTACTTTCATGTAGCCCTACATTTTATGCCGTAGGCTGAGAGCAGTTTTATCTCAAATACTTGGTGTTTTTGAAAGAGTCCATGTGTTACGAGTTTCAAAAAAGAGGAAAAAAAAGAAAAATCACAGCAACAACCTAGAAGCAAGCTGGGGCATGAAATGAGAAAAAATAGGTAGCAGCTTTCAAGTAAATCACTTTTAAAAATTTTATGTTTATCTTAGAGGGGAAGAAAGAAAATGCCTTTTCCCTCACCCTGTGCCAGGGCTTTGGAGCTGTGCTCAGGCACAGGGCTTGACCAGTGTCACCAAGGTAAGACCTGAGCACACGGCATCCAGTTGGAACGGGGGAGAGCTACTGATCTCTCCATGACTCACGACTTCTGCTCACTTTGGTTTCCTTTTTCAGTAAAAATGCTGAAAGCCTTTAGCTCTGCTCACGTAGGATGAGGGTATGAAGCCTTCCCCAAAGTATCTGGATGGGATATTGCTGTATTACTTTTAGGAAATTGTTTGGAGCATTCGTACAACACGCCTTTAAAGTCACAGCAGTTTCTTCGGTGCAGTATCACCCCGCTGCAGTGTTGCAATGGGAGAGGGTAATGCAAAAAATTTTGGCTTT
This sequence comes from Rissa tridactyla, assembly GCF_028500815.1. Lineage (NCBI taxonomy): Eukaryota > Metazoa > Chordata > Aves > Charadriiformes > Laridae > Rissa > Rissa tridactyla. The sequence goes on from NC_071474.1 coordinate 5,656,870, forward strand.
CTCTAACTGGAGCCTCCTCACAGAAATTTTCAGTCTTTTTTTTTGTGCATGGAAATCCCATCCCCAGAACACATATCATGTAAGAAAAATGTATTTCACAAACACCTGTTCCACTCATAGATACTTCTGCACAGCAAGATCTGGAGGTCACCCTGAGCCACTATGCCCAATTGATTTTGGGCAAGCAAATCCCCCAAAGTGGGGGGATCCATAGCTACTCATTCAGGAAGGCTCAAACTTCCATTGCACATCCCAGCTGTGCTGAGGACCCTCGGGACGTTTCTACAGAGACAGGCACAGACACCCATAGACTCTCTCCGTCTGCACTCTGGGCTGGATGGGCAGCTCAGGTTCACAGGGTTTGGCTCAGAAACCGCGTAGCTGCAATAGGGTAACACCATGGCAAAGTCCAGCTGTGAGGCAGCAAGAGCACGCGCCTGTAGATATGTTTTTGGTGGAGTGGGAGATCTGGGCATATACTTTTGCACCTTTTCTTCTTTTTTTGCACTTTAGGACGCATGTCTAAAGGGAAGCGAACAGCCCACCAATTGGTCTTTGCATTACACAGCTCAGTATCTAAAGCAAATCAATAGAAGATTTTTATTAAGATTAGCATTAAACCCTTCTGATACAGAAAGAAGAAAGAGGAAAAGGGAAAGGGGAAAGAAGGAGAGAAGGAAGGAGAACAGAGAGATGAATAAACAGAATAAAATATTTTCCTTATTCACCACAGAAATATATTAAGCTTCACAGCTTATATTTCTCGTGCTTCTATGCAATCACAGTCCTTTCCTCCCCATTGCCTATTAACATTCTACAGTAACTGAAAAGAAACATTTGATATTTTAAAACATGGCCTACAGTCATAAAAACCTTACCACGTGAGATCTGACAGGATCAGTGCAGCATAGGAGCTATCAGCCTGGGTACTTGTATGGGAAATTACTTTTTTACTGGAAACCTCCATGGAACAGCTGTGTGCGTCGGGCTGATTCTGCAGCTGACATTTCTATCTGAGCTGGAATGAACCAATATCCCACGCTGGTGGGAAAGGCCACAGGAGATGCTGGATCCAATTCTCCTCTCACTTTTACGGGTGTAAAACAGGTGCTTAAAAAGATTTCATAGCTATAATGCTGGACTGAGGCTCAAGCCAATTCTTCTGGAGGAGATGACAAAAAAATCAAGATCCTGCGAACTATTCTACTACAGTATTTCATTCAACTTTTCATACAGGTAGAGATATGAGAGGAATTCCAACCTCATTTGTAATCAACAGCAACATTCTCATTGACTCCAACAGGGCCAGGAATTGCACCTATTAAATATATTATTCTCACAAAATTCTAATTGAAGCAATTACATCCTACCATCCTAAATCCCACCTGGATTTTCAGCTGGATATTGTATTCTTCAATTTCTGGCCCCGTACCCTTGTCTCAAGTTTCTGTGCACCATTAAACAACTGCTGCATTTCATATCTGAAGCAGGTGCAATTACATACCAGTTTTTTACGTGTGAAAAGTACTTTAGGATATTCTAGGGTGAAAGGTACAATATGACTCTGAGATATTGAGACTTTCTCACAGTTAAATTCACTTCACAGCTCCGCACATTTCTAAAGCAGTACAACTTAGTATTCAGCAGATACTCTTCAGTGTAAAAGAAACTCTAGGAAATAATTTTGATTAAAACAGTCTTAAAAAAAGACTTTCATTGTACGACTGTTTTAAGCAAAATTTTCAAGCTACTTTTAAAAAGAATTTTGTTGCCATGTTTGCAGTTGCTAATAAATAGCTCCTAATCTATATTTTTATCCAGGCCCATCCTCTCCTTACCTTGCCATTCTTTTAATGTGTACAGCACCTTATACAGCAGTATCCAAGATTAAAGTTCCCCTCATTGACATAGAATGAAGGCAAATTATACCGTTTGCAAGAGAAGAGATAATAAAGAGGGAGTCTATAGAAATACTTTGATGAATTATATAGTGGCAATTTTCTGACATTAGTAATGTAGGGCAGAAGACAGTGTTTCTGATATATAGATGTAAATTCATCATCCAGACTGCATTAAAGAAAACTACATAAGATTCCTTGATTTTTGGATTGCTTACAAGAGCAATCAGTAAAACGTTATAGTCTTCTCCAAGGAAGCTCCCTTAGTGCAAAAGGTGAAGAATTACATAGATGAAATAGCTACCCTTTTGTGCTAACCATCATAAAAACAGAGCCAAAAGACTTACAGGAGCCTGCACCTACATATAAAGGGAACGGCTTTGTACTGGAAGGTGAATGACTAACCGCAGCTGGAAAAATCAGATGGCAGTTCCTTATTTTATATATACGTGTATATATATACACATATCTAAATAGAAAGAGATAGATATATAGATATTTTATATATGTATATACATATGGATTGTTTTACTTGTTTGCAAAATAAGAGAGAATCCGATTCTGTTTTTAAAATAACATATGAAAGACCAGCCTGTGGAGAAGGGCAGGAGGAGGCGATCCAGATTGCACACAGTAAATCCTACGAAAGGGATCAAATCAGTAGGTCAGACAAGTTTTGTTTACCGGTTCCCTTCTGCTGAAGTATTCAAAGTGCTTCATTAGTTCAGAAAATATATTGTAAAAGGACAAACTACTCATGTGATAAAATTAACCATTTTCAACCTAAAATTTAGGAAAACAAAGTACATTGCAGCTTCCCTACTTTGGGCTAGGAACCTGGTGGCCTTTTCATTTTTGGTATTTAAAATGACAGAAAGGAAAACGTTGAAAAGCATTACTTTGGGGGAACTTTCTTAGATGGCGGAGTGTTCAAATTTTTGTTACTCGTTCCCTCCGATCAGATTGAGGCAAGGATGGAAAGGGTAAAGAAAGTGGAAAGAATTAGGAATTGAAGGGTGTGTTATAGAAGTTAATAAATGGGTTTTATCAATAGCACGAAATGAGTGGTCACAAAAGCACTGAGAAAAGTTCAGAGCTGCTTGAAACTCCCCTCACACATCAGAGCTTCACCAAAGCTGCTGGCAAAGCCTGTCCCCATCCCTGGCTCTACCACGTCTGTGCTAGCACTCCAGTGGCTATCGGGCGAGAAGCAGAGTGGGATGCTGCTGGTTTATTTCTCCCTTGGACCTTGTCCCTACGTGTGCACGGCTCTTACGAGCACATCGATGATTTGGTCTCACCAGCATAGCTTCATTCAACTTTTAAGACAACGAAAGGAAAGAATTGCTTGTAGACCAGAGAATTTAACTCAGTCTGACCTTCAGGGCCCCGCAGTGTCCCCATTCTCAGCACACCATGTCCCGCATGTAACGCAAACATGGAGCTTAGGGTCATATCCCGATCTGCACATCCAACTGGGTGCACAAGCACTTTCTACAGTGCAGAGAATACTCCCAAAGTACACAGGATTTTATACTTATTTATTTTTTTTATTTCACTTTTTTTTTCCCCTCCTACATCAGTTTTGGCCGTTACAGAAAATAATGGGTTCGTGGGTGGATTCAAGATGTCAGACAGAGAGAACAAGCACCGCTGTTCACTTTGTAGTAAGGCAGGGAACAGTATTAAAGAAGCAGAAATCAAGGAGTAGGGCCGCAGCAGCAGCAGTAGCTCATCCAAAGCAATAACAACGCACGAAGGCAAGCCATGGCAACTGAAGGAAGGCTGGAATCTAGCATACCCATGGTCTCGTTCTTATTATTACAACACAGCGTGACTAAAAATATCAAACCAAACAAAAGAAATTCCTGCAGGCAAGGGGTAAGAGAGGAGGCCGACCACTGCTGGAAATGGAACTTATTGTTCACCTAAGTAGTGCAGCGGGGAACAGAAATCACAGAAGCAAAGGCCAAGATCAACAGCAGGAGCAGCGCTGAAAGTAACAACAATGTTCCTGAACAAGGAGCCACAGACTCCAGAAGAGGCGAGTTAGAAAGGGGCTTCCCACCCTCTCGATCCCTCCCACAAATCACCCAGACTGAAGGCAGGCTAGACGGATCGCTCTGCTTTATGGCGGTGGGATGCTGTGCCAGAGATGGACCTGGGAATGGCTCAGGGGTTATGGGTCCTTCAGGTATCAGCTCTCAGGTGACCCAAACAGCAGATTGCTCTCAAAGGAGGAATCAAAGCCCTCAAGTGATCCTGCTTAGCAAGGTACCCTGGCGCTGGGGAAGGCCAGTGCTGCCGGGCTTACAGCTGAATCAGCCTTCAGGGCAGGCTGAAAAGCAGGTGGATGCTCCTGCATCCAGAGGATCCACGGGGCTCAGCTGATGGCAGAGAAATTGGGGACCCAAGGGGAGTTTGTGCCTAAAAGCTGGGGAGCCCAAGGCTTTCAGTCCCCTGGACACACCGCTGGCTTTTAGAGCCTGGCACAAGGGCTAGTGGGGCACCAGGATTTTGACTCCTTGCTGGGTGGCTGGTTCCAGCAGAGACCTGCTTAGTTTCTGTGGTCAGACCGTCTCCATAAAACACTACCTTCCAGCCTGGTCGGGCATCTTCTGACAGAAATCTTTCCATTGTGGAATGTGTGCTGTGCACACAGAGACAAGGCTGGACTCCGGATGTGTAAAGAAATACACAGGAATTATCCATGCAGCTAACTTGTAATAAAGCTATTATTAATAGCCATATTGTTGCTTTGCACATCTGTGATACCTTCTAGAAAAATCCTCAAACCTTTTCACAGGTTAATGAACAAAACAAACTTCCCTGCTGTACTGCAAGGCAAGAATTTTTACTACCTCTTTTTCTCTCCTAACTCCTCCAGCCTTGATCAATTTATTTTGGCCGGTCTGTTCACCAGCATCACACTTCCATATCTTACAGGAGAGCTGTTCCTTCCCATTTCATACTCCCCTCCATAACTCTGCACAGAGACATGAAGGAAATCTGGCTTGCAGCTGGCTCACGTGATGTGAATCGAGTGGCCAGTCTAAGACCTAGAAGAAGAAACTCTGACCTGCTGCGCTCAGAGTGAGAGTTTTATAAGGTAGAGAGCTTTGGAGGATTGCAGAGACTGAAGGAGAGGCAGCTGTTCGAGGCAGCTGAGAATTGGGAATAGGTGTAAGGGGACATGACGGCCCGTTGAGTCAGCCTCAGCTGGTATAAAGCAGCAAAGCTCTGTTCACTAAAACTACAGTGCAAAGTTCATTTCAAGAAATAAAACAATGGCTGGATAACACAGTGCTCAAAAATGCATCTTCCTTTCATTTAAAAAGGGATGAACTGTGCCGCGAGATGGTGACAGGCCTAGAATTTGATCTTTCTAGGATAGAACTGCTGTCTGTTTTCTACATCTGCATAATTTTCTCTTTTAGATTCTTACTTAGTAATGAATAAATATTTGTTTCCCATGCCACAGCTCCTTTTCCGTTCCTTCAATTTCTTGTACATCAGGCTGTTTATAAAGGATGCTCCTGGGATGGAGAAACAGGCCCTGAGATCTCAGAGATGATCCTGGCTTTAAGCTTCTACTGCTCCTCCACCTGCTTCATTCCTTCCTTTTTAGCACTGCACGATGCATTGAATACATAATTTTCTCTCCCTCTGTCTGTCAAACACACACACACACGCACTTTTTTTGAAACGCCTGTATATCCCAATCTATAGAAATTCCCCCAACTTGCGCATACATCAGCCACATAGTAAAACAAAGGCTTTTCTGTATTCAAACAGATGATAGATGGATTAGAAAGACGTAGTTAATGTGACTTGTACTTTCAATGGAGCTTTAACTGACTGAAAACACATAGTTCATGTTAAGTCTTTGTTGAAATTCCTATCAGTAATAAGCATATTGAATCATGAGAATAAACATGAAATGTCACAAGCTTTTTTTTTTCCTTGTGGTGGTTGCAATTTCAATATATTCGTTATAATCAGCGAAAGCAGTATGCCACACTGGAATAGCTGAGCCTCTGATTCATTTCTGAGGATTGGTGATAGTGCAAGCTACAGTCTGGAAGAACGTTCCTTGCCACCAGGCTGGTATTAATTTCCTGTTCAAAAGGGGCTATATTGTCAATGTGACACTTTAATCAGCTACCAAAGTGACTCTGGGAACGCAGACTTCACAATCAATGTCAATGTATTTCATGTAGTTTCAATACCGCTTAGTCACTTTGCTTCAGAAGTGTGCAAGGAGGGTCAATACATTTCATTAGTTTGTTTCATCTAAAGGACAGTACAACATCAGAACTTTGATTATATTATAAGAATTGCCTTAATGTGACACCAGATTCCCTGATTGTGCAATACCAGACACTGGAGTGCTAGAGGGCAGTCAAATTATCCTTCACCCACACATACCCAAGAAGCACCAGTAACGCATGCTACAAATGGAAAAAAAGATAAGAGGATGCTGATAATTTGCATGACACACAGTAGATTATAGCTCTAAATATATGATGAAACTTGAAAAAATGTCCTTAATTTTCAAAGATACAAGTTGCCATAAATCAACTATTTGTTACCAAGAATTCCACTCCATAAAAATGCTTGGCAAATCTAAGCACCGCAGCATTTTCATGCAGTTATTTATCATCCATAGAAATATACACTAAGCACAAATGTCCATTTGCATATAAAGGATTCCTTTAAAAACAAAACCTACAAAAATAAGAATGTGAACTTTCATGGCAACGTCAAAGCGAACTTAGTCCAAGGTAAACACATGGAAGTATGCAGATTCTTAGTATTTGTACAACTGTTTTACTAGATGCCTGATTAATAGGACAGGAGATGGGTGCATCTTATTATTTAAGTAACTTAAAGAGAAATATAAGAAATGACAGAAAAACATGAGTAGGAATTTAGCCGAGTGAAATCATAGGAAAATCACTGGGCAAAAAGAAAAGTTCAATATCCAGCATTTGTATGTACCACAGAGAAGGACGTGAAAGTGCGCTTTACTTAAAAACAAAAAGAGATAAGCCATACTGAGGGCACATTATTGATCTAATTTCTTGATACAAGTAAGCATTTCAAGGTTTATAAGGTTTGTCTATGAGGGTAGGTGAGAATGATGCAGTTTGTATGTTAGGCGGTGAGTTTGTTTTCCAGATTCCATATGACAGACGTCATTTCACAATAAGGAACGGCCGAGAGTGCAGCCAAAGTATCTCATATGTTTTTTCTAAACTTGCTGAAGTTTCTAACATTCTGCCTACTACTTAGGCTGCTGGAACTCCTTCTGAACTTTGTATATATACCAAGAAAATGATATTCAAAATAAGAAAAAGGTGTCTGAGGCAATGCTTCCAAATCCAGCTTAGATACATCAGTCAGAGTTTTTTAATTCACTTGCTAAAATCAGGTAGAAGGATGCTTTATCTTTAGCCACAAGGTCTCTCTTACAAAGAGAGAAGCATTTTTAATTGTTTTCTCACAGTAGCAGGTGCCGCTGTGCGGAAAGGCAGGTACGAAAAAACCCCAACCGACCAACCAACCAAACCGAAAGCTCAAGGAAGCACCTCTCATACGCCACCTCTGGAAATCAAAGAACAGGAATTATACAACTGGCACCACTTACGAGGACAGTAAACTTTGCTATACCTATCTGATCACAACTTCACAAAATCTGCTGCTTATTCTAGTTGCTGAAAGAAAGAAAAGAAGATGAAATTACTTCGACATTTTTTCTCTCCTATTTGAAATAACTTCAGCTGAGAACAGGCAGTAGAGGAACTGACAAATGTGGTGATGACTCCAAACCAAGGATGGGTGGGTTAACCTCAAAAGATTCAGATGTCTCAGTTCAGAGAAAGAATCAGGGAGGATTTTTCAAAATAACTCAGTGTTGATCTAAACTTACTTCAGCTGAAGTCAACAATCAAACTCCCTGTGGAAGAAGAGTCAGTGACTTTGAAAATGATACTCACAAAGTTGCAGAGAAAAATACTTCTAGTGTCTTTGATCGTGTAATTGAGATAGGAGTTTAACAAGATCAAGATTCTCACGGCTTCTTCTTGGACTTAAATACTGACTCTAACATTTAATTACTGACTAAATAACCCCTGTACTGCCTGATTTATTAACTGTAAAATTCACATTGCCAATAGATGTTGCACATACATAGACTTTCAATGTTTCATCTCAACAGCAGGACTAATCACAGCGACTCTGTGTGGACTTCTTCAAATAACCAGATGGGGAAGCCCAGTTGGTAACTCTTGAATATTTAAATATTGTAAATTGAGAGTTGAAAATGTTACAGCTTATGACACAGTCAAGTTTTCATATTCATAAAAGAAACGAACCGGTGAATTCTGGAAAACTCATGCTCCTCAGTTTGCGTCACTTTCGATCCCAGAGTTCCCACATCTGGCATAATCTGGCACAGTTAAAATGGCCAGTCCTTAGAAGGAACCATAAACTGCTTTGGAAACATTGCTGGTGAGGAACGAAATGTAATGTCACTGCGAATAAGCCTAAGAAACACGTACATGAACTTGCATTACAGCTTGATCTCATCAGCTCACTTCAAAACTGAGCCATCCTCAAGGAAATTTTTCTTAAGCCTACAGCTAAAACCCACTGGTAACTCAGGTACTGTTTGAAGTGATGCTCCTTCCACTCAAGACAAGTTTTCTGTTCAGTTTTGTTACAATACTTTCATGTGTCCGCACTCGTACCATGTATCTACCAATGTGAGTCGAAAAATCGCTTAGAATCTCACTGTGTGGTCTTGCTATCAGCAGTCCTATTCTACTGACAAGCTCTGGGCAGACTTTTAGATTATCTTCTCATAAAATAGTTTTACAGAGACAAGAGTCAGACCTCATTTTTTAAGAAGTGGCGTTGCACGGAAAGGGCGGTTTTGACATAGAGAAGTACAGACAGTTTTATTTTATGTTTTATTATAGTACTAAAAAGGATTTCTGCAGCGTGCAATATCTGTGCAACACTTTCCATTACTTTAATAAACCCTAGTGCCATAGGTGTTAATTTTAGGTGGATAAGAATTTGGCCCACGTGTAGAAATTTATATGTACAATGTAGGATTTTATATAGGGTTTTTTGGTCGGAAATTTAGGAGACTTCTGTAGAAAAATAGTAATAAGGTCTTTCATTTATGAGGGATCTTTTCTTCCATTCAATTTTACTGTTGGGATATCCTTGGACTAGTATCTTAGTAGTCTGAGTGAATAAAAAACCAGGGAGATACAGAGGCCTACAGTAAAATAAGCATCTTCTGTTAGCAGTAAAATTATAGAATTTGAGAGGAGTTAGCATCTTAAAGGATTTGGCCTAATAGAAGCAATGAAGACTTCATTTTTAACTGCATATTCCCTTTGATGCACAGAAATTATGGCAAAATTCCACTGGAAATAAGAATAAAATAAGGAATGTTGAACATACACACACTTTATGTGTCAAAATAGGAATTGAGGTACTTACATGCAAAACTAACAGTGCAGGAAACTTTCTTTTTCCTTGAAAGCAAGCATAAAAGATTAAGGAAGGGAACTTAATATTAAAACAAACAAACAAAACCAAATCCCCACCCACTGAAGAAGAATACAGTAATGGAAGAGAATACTCTATCATAATTTATCAAGTCTTTTTAATTACAAACAAGAATAACCACATCAAGCCAAGCAATCATTACATGGGCTAAATTAGCTTTAGAAATACAACTGGTCTAAACGGTATGATTTATAAGGAACATCAACAACTACAGAAAGAAAAGAGAGAGTTGCTTTTACAAGTTGGCACTTCGCACGGGTCTGATCTTCTGAAGGGCGAAATACGTCCCACCCCACACAACCATCTGCTCAGGGCAAACAGCTGAGACAAGACCTTTTCCTAAGCTGCCCTTGCCATAGGGCTCAGGTGTTACCCTGAACCTCCAGGAAGCTTTTAAAGGTGAGAGAAGATCTCTCTTTTTGAAGGACCCATGAGTCACAGCCACAGCGCTCCAACAGCTGTACCTAGCTATTAGTAATTGCAATCAAGCAAAGGGCTTCAATGGGCTTTGAATGGGAAAGACCCTCTTGAAAACAGGATTGCCTAGGAACAGATGCCTGAATTTAATCACCAAAAAGGCCTCAAAACTGGTGGGATAAAACAGAGTTTGGACACATGGGAAAGATGTGTTCTCTCCAGGAAAATAGAAAACTGTACTTCAGGGATGTGAGGGGAAAAGTAGTCCTGGGATCAAAAGCGAAGCGCTGCAGTGTTAAAACTGAAGCCTACCTTGAAGGAAACTTATGTCTCTGCGCTTACAGGGCCCAAATGTATTTTAATGCACTAGATATTGAAGAGCAAGAGCCATTTAAAAAGATAGGACTTCTAAACAATACTTTAAAAAGTTCCAAAATATCGAGCATCTGTTGATCACAAAAAAAATTCGCTAAGTTTGGCTACTCCAAAAATTATCATTAGTACAGAATAGAGACATTCCCCCATCTGAAAACCTCTCTCAATATATGTATATTTTGGTCTATAAGAAATCATAGCAGAGGTAAGTTGCACTTTTAAAGTATTGTGAAATGATGTATTACATTGTTATCCTCCCAAAGTAATAATTACTTAACGTCATCTAAGCACATATTTTAAAGTGGGATGTTTTCAACTGACTTCAATAACTTACAAATAGTTGAAGTACATTTGCTTCGTTTGTGAAAAAAAAAAAAAAGGAACAAAACAAGTCAAGACCTTTCTTGCCAAGATCTAACCTAGAGAATATTTTGACAGCTAAATTATAAACTATGAGAACCAGGGGAGTTGTTATGGACCATCAACTATAGCGAAGCCAGGGAGTGTTATTCAATTAATCATTTGGCTCATTAGAGGTAAGTAAAAGCCAAAATAAAGTTAATCAAAGTCTTTTATACCCTGTGTTTAGAGCAGCTCCCTGTGTCTTGATAGATTCTTCTTGTAACAAGAACAATGTTTCAAAGGCAGATCAATAAACAGAAATTCCTGAAGTCTTGAAATTAACACCTTTCTCTAGTTATAAGTCAATCAGGAAATAACACCCAAAAGAAATGAAGAAGTCAACACAAGTTCAGTGAGACTTAACATGTGTGTCCCAAATTGCTAGATTTAAGTCGTTATATTTTTTCAAGCAGCTAATTTTCCCTTTTTGAAGTACTCACGGAAGGTCAGGACCAGTTTAAACATCAAAGCTCTATGAATTAAACAGTTTCATGGAAAACAGAGGAAGAAAACTTGCCTGAAGTAAGACTCTGCAGTGATGCAACATGGCTCACCTTCCTTCCAGGACAAACTGCGCATTTGGAAATCAGTCCTAGGAAATCATTGGCATGTTGGAGTGGAGCAGAAAGCATGGCTTACCTTAGACACACACGTGCATACACATACATGCACCCCTCACCCCAAGGGTATTTTTTCCCTGAAAAAAACCTCTTTGCCATTTCATAACTTGACTAATTCTAGGCTTTCATCTATTGACTGAATTTCTATGAATTTCTGTTGACTATGAATGTTAATTGCTAGAAAATAATCCACAACTCAGGGTCTCTGGCAATTTATCAATAGAAGAAGCTCAACAGAAATAGCTCTCCTTTAGAAGAAAATAGGACTTCTTTTTTTTAATCTAAGACATTGCAGTTTTGACAACTATCATTAAAACGTCTCTTCAATAATTGTTACTGTAATTTCATTTCTTTTGGGCAGTCCTGAATATAGTATATACTTCTAGAACAAAATTAGTAAGAAATGAATTATGAACATAAGGGCATTTATGATTAATAACCTGTTATTGTGATGACTAATGGAAGACTCCCATGAGAACTGCAGTTTCGATTCCTTTGGGAATTTTAAGAGAGGGCACTTATCAGAACACAGCCAAGTCCTCTTGGCTTAAAAACTGAGCCAGAAATGTAGCAAAATCAGATTCACTTTTTTAGCCAAATCGAGCAATCTTGTGATAATGATGAAACGAAAATCCTTGTGTCTTCCTTCAGTATCTGCAAAACCTTCAGAAAGTACAGCAATGGGCAGAATAACAGAACCTTGCTAGAAGGAAGAGGTTAAAAATAGTATCTGTAAATGTGTGGCTTACCTGCTCCCCTAGACACTCCTGAAATCTGTTTGCCAGAATGACTGTGTTCCATTTGCTCTTGCATCAAACAATCTATGAAGCATTATTCAGCTAATCAAAGGTGTGTCTAACCACTAAAGACAAACTCCCGTCCACAAGCCAACTGATGCCCTTGTCACGCTGCGTTGATAGAGAAACATTTCCCAGCAGTACTCAGCCCGATTCTCAAAGCAAAATGCCTCGGCGCAGCTCGGCACTGCGTGACTTGTGCTGGTGGGACTCCACTAATTTCACTGGAATTGCACCAGCAGTAAAATAAAACAAAACAGGGATAAATCAGATTTTTTCTTTACCTTTGCCATTTCTGCTGCTGTACTTCAGTAGCATAAATGGGAAGAAAAAAAAAAAAAGGTGCAAACTTAATACTATCAAACATATGTGGAAGGTATGTTTCATTTTCCACAAACAACATTTGTTTCCAGAACTAGGCTCCAGGAGTTACATTCTTCATACAAAGAAAAAAAGGAACAGAAAAAGAATTGTGTGACTTATTTGACCCTTTCTAATACCACAAAAGTGCTTTCTCAGTTTTGTGTTACAGGTTAGAAAGTAAATAAGATTTGAGAAAATAATAATTTCATAAATATGTCTACCCAAAAAATGTTTGGCAGATGGTTCACTGGAAGGAAAATCCACTCTACTGATCAGACACATCCGCTGGTGCAAGCGGTGTGCTCAGCTCCACCCATGACACCATCTTTTAAGTAAGTCTATTGCTATTCCAAAATAAGCTGCACACTAAAAAGCGGCAGGCAGAAAGCAAAGAGATAAAAGTGGCTGAAGTCCTCGATGTATTAATTCACCAATACATTTTTAAAACACATAACTTTGTTAGAATGCAAATTGCTACTCCCCTGGCACTTCAGCTATATGTTAAAATACCCTGCAGAATATTCTTCTTTTAAAATCGTGCTTAAAGCCTAAGTAAAACTATGTTCAAAGTGTATGTCTTGGGCCAGTTGTCATTTGTTGGGAGTAATGGGTTTCATGAATTTCATGGCTATCTGACATTCACTCCCCTCTTTCTTTGAATTCTGAATAGCAATGGCTAAAATATTATTTTAAACCGCAAGTGTTGACCTTTCAGAGGTGGGTCCCCATATGGAAGGTGAAGGGCAGGTGTCCTGCTGAGATAATGTCACTCCTCGGCTTGCTGAAAACCATTGTGAAGTGCACTCAGAGTATGACGTTATCTCAGCATGATCCACACACCCTGGAGTGCCCGACTGCTTAAATGACAATGCTGAAAGGTGGTAGGAGGACGGCAACAAAAGAAAAGTTTTACATAGGGATGGTGGCTAGATGTAGTACAGCTGGTTAAAATAATTAATAAATACAGACCTGACAGAATGACCAAAATTCCAATCCCACCCCAAGGACAGTGTTCAGAAAATGCCTTGGGTACAATATTTCATCCAATATCTGGTCTGACAGTCAATCCTTGAATCAGCTGCTAGAATCCTACGCCAGAGCCATTCATATGAGAGTGAAATCTGCAAAACTTAATAAAAGTCAAGTGGATGTCAATGGGACTATCGTGAGCTATTATAAGGAATATATTCAAGCTATGATACAATGCCAATGGACAATTCATGACTAAATTATTTGCTGTGATTTATTTGCCGCCACATCTCAGTTTGCGGCAGGCACGAAGAGCTGAAAGCTGGGAGATTTTCCCGGTTCAAAACTAGTTCTGGAACCAACACCTCCTGCCTGTAAGCTTGCATTAGACCTTGAGGGAATATCAAGCCAATTTCTTAATCAAACTAAACCCAAACTTTTCACCTGGTTTCCTTAAGGCCTCCCTCCAAAATATTTCCTAGTGATATTAAAACACACAAACCACCCCCCCCCCCACCAAAACCATGTACCAGATGACAACTGTGTAAGAGCGATAGCTGGAAGGAGGGCAAAGGCACCCCACAAAGCCCAGGATGGAGTGCTGCAAATGCAAAAGCGTGGCTGTTGGTTCGTAGAAAATATAGACACTTGTAGTGACCCAACAAAGTCGGTCACTGAGAGCTGAATTTGCACTCTTGCAGGGGCAGAATGGAAGAAACAGCAACATTTTTACCAAGAAGCCTGGTTTTCCGTTTTCAACCTGCCCTTCCTTTCTCAAAATATAATACCCCCTGTTCAAGGAGGCATTTTGGCTGGCACTGAGATGGGATAGCTCAAGCTGGAAACCCAACCTTTGTCAGCCAGCATACGCACAGGCAGCAAATACAACCCACCCTCCTCAGAGACAAGCAAAATCCATACGGCTGAAGGTGCTAGCAGTTTTCTAAACCGTTTTAGTCCATCTCTAATGGAAATCTAATGGAAATCATAAATTACTGAAAAAGGTCCACAGGTGCTGAAATTTACTACTGTGTTGACTGCTGGCAAGGTCTGAAAGTGAGGAACAATGCAAGATGTGCTATGAAAATGAAATATTTATGACATTCATATTCTCCCTCAAGCTTAAAAAAACCCCAGCAAACCTTTTGGTTAGTGACCAAATAATAAAGCCCAAAAAATGAAAAACAAAACAAATGGGGGAAAAAAGAAAAAAACCTTGACCCGAGTGGGTGTTTTTAGAACTATCTGTGCAAAGGGGATAGTTCTCAAAAGAGGTCATAGCTTTTATTTATTTATTTTTAGAGTATTGTAAAATTATCTGAGTGTAAGAATAAATTGCTCTCAACGAAGAGAAAAATGGAATGGCTCATCATGTAAAGCTCTGAATAATCAATGACATTTCTCAATATGCTATTCAGTACAGTACATTGCTAGATATTATATGCGCAGAGAGGAAGTTGAGATAATTTTTCCTACAAGTAAATGCTTGCTGTAGTTATTGTAGTTTGCATGAGACGGGAATGACTTGGAGCAAGGACAATAAAAAAGCAGGGGGGAAATTACACTACAGATTTGATCTGGCTTCCACAATCGGTTTGGCAATTGGTTTCATTGGGAACAGCTTCAAGCCTTGCAAGAATTAATGAAAAATAAAGGTTGGCTTTGAGCAGAATCGGCAAAAAAGATAATGTGAATGGCATGGAAGGTTTTGATTTTAGGCATTAGACATGGGCAGGGGGTGAAGAACAATCACTTTTAGATTTTCCAAATACAAACTTCGATATTAACTTGGTGGCAGTCCTGTTTTAAACAATTCACACCTAGTTGCACCTTGAAAGCTTAGCAATCACACTGATGTCTACCATATGTGCAGAACGACAATTTAAAAAATGGGGTGACACAAAAGCTAGGATCTTTCTCATAAGGTGCAGATATATTTCTATAACATACTTTGTTTTTTAACACTAATCCTTTAAAGGTAAGTCTATGATTGAGAGTCAAGGACAGGTTGGTTTTTATGAAGCACAAAGATAGAAAGCGTAGTGAGTACAGAGATACAAGTAAACGACCCCACCATCAAACCCACATGCAGAGAGCCTGTGGAAGATGGCGTGTCCTTTAGTACGACCTGACCCTCCCTCCAAGCCTGGGAACATTTTGGTTTATGGCTCTTACCTTTCTCTCCCCGCAACATACAGTAAATAACGGATCAAGCCTGATTTCTAAATGACTCCACAAGAGGTCACCACAAGACGAACAAATTCTTGTCATGGATTTTGTAATGTCATTGCTGAAATTTCACAGACATTGATATGTATCTGCTGAATTGGACCGGAAAGGAGTTCAGGTGAAAAAGCAGCATATGTCATCCTTGGGGTATCCAAATTCCCACAAGGTCAGAGAGGCAATGGTGTTACAGCCTAATTGTGCAACAAATTGTGGTAGTGAGGGATGTTACCTGCGCGTGACGGGATCCGTCTCGTACTGCTTGTGGAGTTTGGGCTTTGAGGACACACCTGCACCATGCAATGGTGTGTGCCAGGCAGACGCCCGAGTTAGCATGCTTTGAGCTGCCTCTGAAATTGTAAATAGTATAGCCATGTAGACAGGCAGACAGGCACAACACCTACACTAATTTGCTGTTAAGAGGCAGAACTAATGAATGTGTTCTTGTTGCAGCCACGCTGAGCTGGTGCCCATGACCATGCTTGTGAGGACATGCAGCTCTCTCGGGGCTACGCGGGTGTGCGGTGCTGAGCTCCACGCTTGTGCCGCTGGCAGGGATGTAGCTGAGCCTCATCTCGGCTGAGCTGAGAAACATCACTGCAGTTGGGCATGCCCACAGCTGTCTCCGCCAGCCCACTGATGAAACCCATCAAATTAAAGTGAAGAGCAGGCGCTTGTAAGAGTTCATATTTTAGACAGCTTAATGAGAAACTGTTGGAGGTCAGAGTGACATTAATCCCCGACAACACAGGACAGACTTAGAAGTGGCTGGAAACTTCCTCCAGCCCCCACTCAGCAAAACATTTAAGCATGTGCTCACCTAGAAGCACTACAGCTGGCTTATTCATCCACTTAATGCGGAGCATGGGAGAATCACGTGCCTTATAAAAAAAAAAAAAGGCACTGTCTGGGATCTAAAGAGACAGATAAACCAATATGTTCATTTTTGATTTGCCTGTGACATTCTAAAGGTTCAGGAGCTGTGAAATTCTGAGTCTGGAAACAGTTTCCAAGTGCTGTTTTGTGTGCTGATTTGATTTGTACAAGGATCAGACTGAGACAGGTCACGGAGAGCAAATCACTTTAGTAAGCTAAACAGTAGTAATAATTTTAAGTGCTATTTTCCCCTTGAGATTAATTTTATTTTCTAATATAACCAGAGGCCAGTCAGAGAAAGAGGAGAAGAGAATGACATTTGCCTGGACCCTAAAAGAAAGCTTAATGATGGAGAGGGGGTTCAAAGATAATGGTAAATAGGGAGCGGCAACTGTAATAACACAGAAAGAGTTTACATTTATGGAGGATGAAATTCACCCTTATGTATAGGCCTAGTACAAGGATCATAAAGTTTAAATGTTTCCCCAGCGCTGAGGTGAATTTCACCCATGGTTACGTGCCCATCCTCCAAGTACGCACACACAGAACTACGCAAAACAAACAGACCCAAACCCCACAATAAGTCTCCGGGAGTAGCAGGCTAGCACAGCGGTATTTCTATTTTATGCACAAAGAAACAGTGTCAAGGAGGTACTAGATAACCAAGATTGCTCTAAGGATTTCAATAGAAAGGTGTGTGTATAAAGAGAGAAGAGGAAAGGTGGTTTTGAATCAAATAAACCAAGAAAATCGGCAGGAATGTCCCTGCTTCTGCGTGACGCAATTAGCTGGATGAACTATGAAGCTCCGTGCAGTCTTTCCCCGGTCACTGAAAAGCAGCCTATTCCCAACAGCCACAATAAAACCTGACTTCTCCAGACAAAAAGGACCGTGATTGATCCCTGGGTGTAAGAGCTCAGTTCTGCCCTTTCTTCCTGTGCTTCGCCAGTCCGGCAGGATGCATTTTCCTGTCTTAGCTCTTCATAATGCCTTACCCATGCCCATCTACTAATTCTTATATAAACACAGACACTTCCTCAAAACATTCATTAAATCTGATGTTTGCCAGCACTGTCATAAACTCTGCTCAAGGGCTGAGTAATAATTGGCGGAAAAATCTTATAGCAATTGTGTGGTCCTACAGCCACGGTTGTAACCGAATGAAGAATTTCATACGAAGAATTCCTGTATTTCCTGTAGTTAGGAGTCCTGTCACTTGTATGGGATTTAAATCAGCTTCCAATAGAGTTAATGAAAAACTCTTGGCAGCTTCTGTGGGGTGTGGGTTGTGTCCTACAGCCTTTTATGAAAAGCAGTGATGTTAAATTAACCCAAACCCTCTGCAAATTGATGCTGATTTTTGGCAAAATGTTGAATGAGAAAAGCAAAGCTTATGATTATTTTTTCAAAGGCAATATTGTATTTCTACATTTCATTCACCTTTACTTAGATATTGAAGCTGACAAAAGGCAGAATAGAAAATTTTAAAATTTGTGAATTAAATTCAAGACTTTTCTACTCATAGGAAAAACAAGCCAAAACAGCATCATTTATCCCAGACTAAGACTTCCAGTTTAGCATGAAGTAGCTTTGACTTTTATTTTTAAACCTAAAAAAAAAAAAAAACCAACAACAAACCCAAACCATATTTATATCATCTTGCAACTCAAAATATAAAATCAGCCTAACTAATGAATCAAAAGCTCATTGGCACACTCAGCTCCTGAGGTACTCATCCAAAATTCCCTCCGGATTGTCCCTTGGACTGCACAACCATGGAGGATTAAAACGTTAATCGAACACTAACTGCAGTTTTAATCTTACAGGCACTTACACACATAAAAAACTTCCTATATGCAAGTAGCCCTTTTGAGTTCAAAGCATCTTCTTACCTATATAACATTATTTACATGCACAAGTGTTTGTAGGTTCAAGGCCTATAACACGCAAAGCAACAATAATGTTTTCAATAGTCCCTCTTAAGCTACTTCTTGGAAGCCGTTTGCTCTAGGAAGGAAAAGAGTTTCTGAGTATCTATCATTTTAACTAGTGTTCTTCATCCGGCCTCTCTCCGATTCTTCACAACTCACAAGATTTTAAAATACAGTATTTTCTACCACAACCGTTTTACTGGAGATGCAAAGCATATGGTAAATTTTGAGTAAACCGTGCACCCCTTCCCTAGAGAAAATATGTTTAAAAATAAACCTGCTACAGAATCTAAAAAAAGGCATTACATTTACAACACACAACTAAGCCACTGCTGTACAATATTAAATATTAAGAGAGAACGAGTACAACTTTCCTAAGCAAACGAGAGGAACAACAGGGAATTGGTGCAAAGGAAATCTGAAAATTAAACTGACATTGTTAGCAATAAAATGTTCCTCCATTATAGCCTCTTACTGTCCTCTTTCAGGAGATTTTTGCCTTCTGCATTAGATCTCTCTTCAGGTTTATCCTCGAAAGCGTCTTTCCTGCCTTCGAAATGGACAGTCCCTCTCACTTAAGAGTTGATGCAGCAACTGGATCTACAAGGATGCACATTGGCGTTGTTGTGAAGCCCAGTTCATTTCCAATATAAAATGCTCTATAGATAGCAATTTTTTCCACTGTTACTAAATATAATGAGTCCTGGAGTGGAACTTGGCAGCTTTTTAGCATTGTACCGCAATTACCAGGAAGAAGTGAAGAACACCATCATTTCCAAATAAAAGAACAGGGAATTAGATGAGTATAATGCAATTCTCCATTGGAATAAGGATAGGACACTGGAATTCTATCGGATCTTTTTTACATATACAAATGGGCTCTTCTGAATTTCAGAGATGCTCGATGCAGCATAAATAGTCTTTTGTCAACTAAAAATCATCCAGTCCCTGAGCTGAAGTCAAAGGAGTTTACACTATCTGCAAAAAGACTCCCTATTTCTTGTCATAAATACCTGATTTGGATTTGGAGAGCAAGTTTTAAAGAGGGAAATAGAAAAGAGCTGTTCCTACCAAATACATAAAGAAAAACATATAGCATCAGCTATTTAGATTGCCCCCAAAACAACTCCTTTCTCCTTTTCTCCTGAGCTTGAGCCTACATGAGAAAAGAGTGACCCCTCATTAATACCCTCCTCCTTACAGACTGCTTATTGTTTTTACTTGTTTTATTTCCTTGCACTTGGAAATAGAAGCAATAAATTTCCAGGGAAATGAAACTCACTTATCAGATTTTCCAAGCATCAAGTTTCATATTAGGAAAGTAAAAAAAAGAGGAAAAAAAAATCATTCTAACTGGACTCAATATAGCTGTAAACCAATATATGGAAGCTCTATCAGAGATTAAACCTTCTCCTGGTAGGCTCGCTGTTATAAGCCTCGAGTTTCAGTCACAAATTTTCTTGTAAGGGACAACAAATTTACAGAGCAAGTATTAAATGATTCACAATCTAGGCCCCTCAAATCAAATCAATGCAGCTGACATTTAACAGGATCAAATATTGTCCATGTTTGAAACAAAATGTGGATGGGCAGTGATCATCCTTACCCTTCACAAATCTTCCTTACCAGCTTAATTGCCTGAGTATTCAGATTTTATTTTCCTTCCAATAAGCAATTACTTTTTTTTTTTTAATCTAACACTATGATGGGAAAACAGGAATAAGAAATTTCTCAATTAAAAAAGTTTTGTTTACTCTTCCAAAGTGCCTCTAATTTTTTTTCCTCCTGCTTACTAGCAGACAGATATTTTCCCTAATGCTATTCGTCTAATCAAAGCCCAATTCTATTTCTCAGTATTCTTTCAACCGACCTCACTGAGATTTGAGCTGAACCAGAGACAAGGACAGGATGGGGCTGACTGAGAAAAAATCTTGGACCGGGTTCTACCATCAGTTCCAGCATTATAAATCAAGATTAATGCCACAAAACTTAGTGCAATAAGTCTGGAATTAAATCTTTTCAGCAGGAATTTGGTTCAAACAGTGACACCCTCCCACAGGGTTAAATGTAGATATTGAGGTGGGGGGTGCAGGGCAAGGCTATTTCAAACCACTGGCAAAAGTGAAAGGAATTCAGAAGCTTTTTAGAAACCTTTTAAAAAGCCGTGTCTTGTAGGAAAATTTCCTATTTCATGTGTTTATGTACAATGCCACGCAGCCATAAACAACCACAGAAGGGAAAAGGTTGTTAAATACCGGAGGGCAGGGCAGGCGGGGGCGCCGGGCGCAGGGGGCAGGCGGGGGCCCAGCTCCCGGGACCCCCGGGTCACCCCCCCCGCCAGCAGGTTGCCTCCAGGACTTTATTCCCTGACACCCGGGACTGACCGGGCTCCCGCTTCTGAGCAGCCATTCCAGGCTGTCAGACGAGCCTTAAATACTACATCAAAGTTACTCTTGGATTTCAATGAGGAGACACTTCAATGTGTCCCAATCGTGCCTTAATCTTTAAGTGTTGGGTTTTTTTCTCTCTCTTAAGGATGGTGCTTTTTTTCCCCCCCTCTTCCCAAGAGCTCTAAACGAGCCAAAGGAAGCATCGCTAAACCAGCAAAAACAAGCCGCAGCAAAATAAGCTTTTTTTTTTTTTTTTTTTTTTCCTCACGGCTACCACCACGAGGAGGCACTGCAGCCTGCTTTATGAAGGGATTTATTTTTTTTTTAAATTATTTAAAAAAAAAAAAGGCGGGGTGGGGGGGGGTGGGGGGGGGGGTCAGGAAAGAAAAGAGAAGAGGAGAGGAGAGGGAGGGGAAAAAAAAAAAGAACCAACCACCCCGGTGAAGTGTCTATTCGACACCAGCACGGCTCTGGTGTCATTCCCTATTTAATGGCTGTCAGTGAGGGGGAAAGACAACGTGGTGGGTAATTAAAACCAAATTGCAGGCAGGAGATGACTGCAGAAGAATGATATTGTCATTAATACTGATTTAACATGCACCTGGGTAAGGTGAGAGAGTGCAGCTAGGGAAATCGCAAAGGCACCAGGGTTGCCTAATTTAAAGATGTAGGGTTTCTAGCCGAAGCATGTTTAAAACCCGAATAAAACCATCACATTATGACAGCGGATATAAAACTGAAACAAATGCACTACACATGTCTGTTAAAAAGAAAAAACCCTCCAACCCTGTGTTCACTGCAAAGCAAGCGCTGTGTCCTCTCTGAAGTTCAAAAGTGGGTTGTTTTTTTTTTAAAGAAGGTTTTTTGTTGGGTTCTCTCATATCTCAGTTTCTAATGTGTTCGTTGCATCCTCTGCTTTTACAAAGCTGACTGACAAGAAGGGACCTTTGTTAGATGGAGGGGGAATAAACCACTGGAAAACCCAGTTTGTCTCACAGAAAAAAATTCTTCTCTAATTAATATGGCAGCGAGTAAAGAACCCCCACCTGGTATTTAGTGCAGGGCTGTAGTGCAATTCATTTACGGAAAAGGAAAGTGTGGACTAGCTAGGAGATAAAACGAGGAAAGTTTGTTAATGATAACATGTTGCAGACTACCCAGTTTTGTAATGTTCAAGCCCTGACCGGATTCATTCCTGAGGCTCAATCCCAGATTCAGCAGAGCTGGGAAAAGCTTGTTGTCTGAGCAGCATACAGGTAAATGCAATCTAAACCAGCAGCTTTTCATCATAAATCAAACTACTGGATTTTTCCTTAATGAAACAATGTAAGTTCAATGCTCTGACAATGTTTTTTATGATACCTAAAGATGAAAAAGTAAATTTTGTTCCTTTTTCTTTCTTTTTTCTTTTCTTTTTTTCTTTTTTTTTTTTTTTTCCTTGACAATTGGCACTCTGGACATGACATCAAGTTCAACTAATTGGAAGGGGGGGTGCAGCCTTCTGAGGAAACATATTGCTATACAGGAAAATGTACAGCTGAAATCGGGGTAGTAACCGATAAATCTCCTTTTGGTTTAATCGTAAATGAAATGCACACATTACGGAAATGACCACCTTTCTGCCTTACTCTTAAAAAAACAAGTCATTAAAGAAGTTACAAAGATATAAACACGTTCCACAGAGAAATCATATTCAAAGGCAAGACTTCAAAAGAAAAAATAAAGGCAAAATAAAAATAAAAGCAAAGATAAAAGAGCTCAGGTAGAGAAAATAAAGGTGATGGGTCCTGACCCAAAGCCTGTTGAAATCCACAGTGAAGTTCCTAGGATATTCAGTAGACTTGATCAAACTCATCACCACCATTATTATGACAGGATTTCAATTTCTCTCTGTGTTATTTTCCCTTTTTGTATCATTTGCAAGAATCTGAAAGGTACAATTAGACTTTTAATTACATTGCAAAAGTGTTTGTCATCTTTTTCTGATGATTTGCACAATTCCTCCTAGGCACATTACCTGTAAATAAAACACTCCTCTTCCCCTCCCTGCTCAAATACGGGCTGGCAAGCTGTCCCTACTGCTTGTGGCCTTCTGATTTTGGGGACAGAAACAAGCTTGTACCGTTCACTGGGAGGAGTGAGTTCAGAAAATGCTCATTTTCAGAGGGTACTGCAAAAGGTGCTCAGCTCTGGGTCAGAACATCCTCAGACACCTTGAAAGGTAGGTGTCAAGTATGTCAAATTCACAAAAAACATAAAAGCAGGATGAGGAATGACAGATGTAAAGCTAAAGGAACAAGCCGCCTGCCCGTGGCCCGGGCTCGCTTTCTGGCTGTGCCACGCCGTCCCACCCATGACACTGAGCAAGCCACGGTGTCACCGGGCCCCCGATCCTCTTCTACAAAACGCTGATGATAATGCACTGCCTTACGGGGGGGGCAGTAAAGATAAAGCCATTGCCGTCTGGAAAGCACCCAGATTTTGAGAGAAAAGAGGTCACGGAAGAACCTCGGCAGGCAGGTGCCGTTTCTCTCCCGGCTGGACGCAGAACAGTCAAGCTGCTGCGCTTCCCTAGGAAAGCCTGGCAGAAAAACCCGAGACGCGCTGAAGTCAGTGCATGTCTCAGTGACTTGTACTGAATAGACTTGGAAACCAGCTTCAGTATCAACAGTTTCTAAATGAAAACCTGCTTAGGTGATCATCAGATCATGGACTTGCCTGTTTCACTCAAATATCTTTTTTTCCATTATTCTAAAAACTGGAACTCCGATGACATTCACAAACAGCATATGTTGGTCGGATGAACATAACATCAGGTTTTTTTCTTGCGTGTGTGGATGAATATTTTATGGCTCGGTATTTTCCAGATCCAACATCAGAATTCAGCTATCAATTTTCTGGACCCTGACACTCCATTTTCTTAATTGATAGTAATTTAAAAATCAAGTGACTTATTTGCAGTCTACTTTCTTGTTTCAGAAAAAAAGGAAGCAGACATCTTTATAATAGCTGCCTAGAGAAATGTCATGACAAATTGCAGCATAGATCAGAAATACTACTTAGTGAAGAGCTTAATACAAGCAGCTTAATACATAAATATGAAAAACTAGGAGCAGGATAAAAAAATAGAATCCTAATCTCTTTTGCTCAACTTTGAAATCTCTAAGGCCCACATGCTAAAATACCTCAGTGCTTTATTTTACGATCACAAGCAGTCCTCCGAAAGTTAGTAACACTAATACAATACGTGTGGCAATATTCACTGTGATAAAACCTAAAGTACATTTTGTAGTTGGGAAAATTGGTTGCATTTTTCACTTCCTTTTCCTTCTCTTCTATCACTTATAAAATACATTTTATGTTATTATTGCGTCTGTCAAAGGAGAGGGATTCAGGTAAACTACTTCCACTACTGCATGTTCTAAATATTTGGATATGAATCAATTAAAATCTCCTTCTCTCTTTGAGGAACTTGCAAGAGGAAGAGCTTTCTTTACATATTAGCTGTTTTGAGAATTAGAGGGATTTTCTCCATATACAGGTTCCTACGAAAAACCTCTGCAGGATGGCTAATTTGGAAATGTGTTTTTATATCGATAATGGATTGTTTTGTAATTTGATGATTTTACTGCGATGTTTTAAAGAAACCGCCAAGTACTTTCTTTCCTGACACATGAGGAGAGGAAAACCATGAGAGCCTCCAACATTTTTTTTTTGTTGTCCACTCTGAATTCAGAGAAAAAAATCCAAACACAACCGAAAGTCAGTTTCCAAATCTCGATCATCACTACACTTACAAACAAAGGAGTTCATATTCAATGAGCTCTGGGCTAATAAGGCTTCAGATACCATCACAAAGTTGTGTGTTTCTCCAGTATACCCAAGAAAGGAAGTGATCAGTCTTCAAAGCAATTGATAATTCATTGACAGAAAACAGCAATGCTCAACCCAATAAAAGCATCTCTTCTGCAGTGAGTCAGAAATCTGACCCCGTTCCCAACAGCTGACTGCAATAAGCACTGAAAATCATAAAGCAATTACCTGACACTTAATACTGGGTTATTATTAGAGAACTATTTTTTTTTGTGGGGAAAAAAAAAAATCATTTTCTTGTACTGCTACAAGAAAAAGGCAAATAACATTCCTTCCTCCTTTTAAAAATATTAATGCCTCTATATTGAGTTTATTTGCTGTTGAAGTAAGAAATACATGGGACAAATCTTCCCTAGGTGCAAAACGATATTGCTCTGTGGGCTTCAGCGTAGCTATTTTCATTTATTCTAGGTCTGGACCTGGCAGAGGAATTTTTTTTTTCTTCCTTCCAGAAAGGTAACAGCTGCCAGCAGCAAACCCAGAAACATCCAGTTTCTGTTATATTTTGCTTTCACATGAAATGGAATGTCTTCGGGGAGCACACAGGCATGCTAATGAGACAGGTTCAATGGAGATAGACATACTGGGCCAGCACCTCAGCCCCTGGTCTGGTTGCCCTGCGCTGCTCCGGCTCTGCGAAGCGGCTGGATAGTTGCCCTAAGGGGGGCATGGGAGGATTTCCACTGCATAGGGATTCTTGCTTATGAACTTTCATTAACACAGGGTTAATTTCTAAGGACACTGAAGAGTCAAAATGTCTTGCAATCGTTCCAGAACTGCTACAAAGAGCCATTTTTATTAAAAAAAAAATATAAAAAAATAATTCTTGTTTGGATTCATGCAAATGTATTTTGTTTGCAAAGGAGAATATTGAATGTTGGACTTGTTTTAACTCAGCAAATACTGTAATATTAATGTATTCACTGAGTGGATTATGAAATTTATCTTGTAATTTGTTGCTGCTACTAGTTGTCATTTTTGATTCCTGGAAAAATGAAATAAGATTTAACTTCAAAAAGTTCTTCTTTATTATCTAATTAAATAAAGGTGGCAGATTAATTGACTAATTGGTGCTCATGTATAGATGGAGACATATGGAAAGGATTTAAGATTAGACATATGGAAAGGATTTCTAAGATCTGTAAGACTGTGAGCAGCATTTTATCAGATGTTTTGTATACAACACGTGACCTGCACAAAATGCTGCATTCAGCATATAAGCCAGATTCATAAATGGGTACAGCTGAAATTCAGACTCATGGACGCATTCACAATCGGCAAAGATGCAGACTAGTAATTCCATTTTGGACAGAAACTCAGCAACAAAGCGGAATCTTAAATACATATTAAAATACCATGTTAAATAGTGATTTTTTTTTTTAGGGCTAGACTCTACCACTCACACTCATATCGAGTTATATACAATTACCTGAAAAATAAGGTACCCTTCAATAGAGTATCAGCACAAAGGTGACGGACTTCAAGTAAGATCTTAGTTGGCTGATTTTAACGCGTACGTGGAGGGCCAGGGAGAGAAGGAGCGGGGATGTAAGCCGCTCCATTTCAGTATTAATTCATAGGGAGATGGTCTAGACAACGGAACTCAATGCCACAATGTTCCTACAGACTATATACACAGACCTAACAGATACAACCACCCTCGCAGCAAAAAAAGAAAAAGACTGAGTCAGACAAGCCTTGCAAGAGAAAAACAGTTACGTTCTGTTAGGTTAATGGGTTGCAATATCCCTGCCACATCTGCGATGGTTTTAGAGGATTTATACCTGTAGTGAAGCAAAAGATGACCGCATTGCATTATCTTCTTTCAAATAAATACAATATATTCTTGAAATATTGCTTTGGTCAAGTGCCTGGGATTCTTGTTCAACTCTCTAGCAAAGATTTTGGCTGCAACTCAGTATTGTAATGCCTATTTGGAAATTTTAATAGAGCAACTTGCTATGAGAAAAAAACGTGGATTCTTTTACCAAGAAAAAAAAAGAAGTCATCACTACCCTGAAAATGACACTCGAACTTGGGATTTCTCAAAATGCAGCGATGAAATCTTGAACCCGTAAGCAAATATCAGTTAGAGAACTGTTCCCACAGGGCCAAATCAGCAATGATGGTACTCTTTGTAAAGCTATCACATAGAAAAAGGAGTGTTTTTTCTCAAAGACAGGCAGAAAGCCAGCAGTCACCCTGCAGCTAATGGAGGTACTGGGTACAAGTATGGGAAGAGGTGGGCTATCCAACTGCACTAAGAAGCAACTCTATTTATTTTTTCAAAATTCCTGAAATGAAATAAGAATTGCCTCCACTGACGATCTCAGAGCAGTCATAGCTCAATTTTTGCAATTAGCACTGTCTCTTACAGCCTCATCCCAACACTCCTGTAAAGCTTTGCATGCTAGGATATCTAAAACAACCAATTTCTCATCTTCCAGGGCTAATAATGCCTGGAAATAAGCAATGATACATTCTGAGACACTGATTCAGTTTATTCTCCGGAATGTGGGTACCCCGTTATTCTGACCGCACCTTCCCCTATTTACTTCACCCAACTGTAACAGTAACTCTTAGTCAAAATACGCACAAGTACCCATAGTGCCCCCAAATAATAAATAACGAATATGAGGATACTGATGCTTTCCCTCAATTCACTTTTCTGCAAATAGCAAAATACCACAGTTCATCAAAGTTAAAAGCCCTAACTCTTCCTAATCCTACCCATAACCTTAACCCACACCCAGACCCTGACTCAAAGAGGCCTGGGAACCCAGCACCGCCTGCAAATCAAAAAGAATAATTCCTTCAAAGCTAGTGATACTTTGCTCTTGTTTTATCTCCAGGAACTTAAAAAGTCCCACACTCATCTCGACTGCCGTATTCCTGCTTTTTCTAACCCACGGCCTAACTCCAGCTTAAAGCAGACAACTGCACAAGGTCTCCCCCCCAGAAACTGGAACACACCCCAGCTTGTCACACTTAACACTTTGCCCGACCCTAACCCTAACTCTAACCCAACTAAGCATGGGAACTGAATAAAGACTAACAGATTATTCACGCTTTTTGTTCACCTGTCTGAAAGTTGCAAAAGACCACAGCCACTCCTGCACTACAGACCCCACTTTTCCAAACCTGAACCTTATTCCTAGCCTTAGGTAGGCATGGGAAACCTCCGGCAGCCTCCAGCACTGCACGGGAGAGCAGACAAAACACCGGCTTTCAAGCCAGCATGCCCAAAGCCGTGCTGATTTCGGCAAACATTTTATTAAAAGCATCTCAAATGGTATATTAAATAATGTAGTACTCCTCACTTTAGGAAATCTAAGAAAACAGGTATAAACTAGTCTCACAAAAACCGAGCAGTGTATGCCAATTTCCTCATTGTTAGTAGGAGTATAAACCATCTCATAATATGCCGTGAGGGACTGCAACAGTCAAAATACATATAAAAATACACTAATAATACTGTTAATAATTTCTGCATACTACTTACATAAGAACTAAAGAAGGAAAGCAGAAATATATGTTGGCAAATATATATTTGTTTGAAAGGTTATAACCCAGCCTTCATGTTCCCTTGTACGATAACCTTAAATTTCCTTATCAATCTTACACATAAACCAAGAGAGATGTAAAAGATTGTATCAAGACTCTGTGACTTCGGAGAAATACTGTATATGTTAAAATAAGCAGTAATAATGCCCCAGAGGATCTTAAAACCTGTTGACAGACCCATGTTTCCCCCTATCCTGCTAGGTTCCTCTCAGCTACGTCTGTGTGCGTTGTTTCCAAATCTGAGCTTTAACCAAGTGTGTCAGGTACTAACTCATATTTGTCTTATTTTCTGTCACGCGCATCAGCTGGTCCCTTTCTCTAACACAGGAATCACGAATTGTTGCAGAGACAACTCAGTAGAAATAGGTCCCAAACATGAGTTCAATTAAAGGAATAAAAAAACCCAAACCCACCAAGACATTTGAAAAGCAAAACTATCCCTCTTTTAATTGTGGTTTCTGATTTTGCAGATCTCTCTATTTTCCTGCAATCCCACCCAGGTTGCCCATTCCCAATTTACAGGGCCCGCACGCCTCTCCGTGCACCAGCTGCGGCAACTGAAAGTAATTATCACTCCAGACACAATAAGGTGTTAAAGGTAGTGGCGAGCATTTTGTGCAAAAAGAAAAAATTAGGAAGAAGGGAACCTGATGAAAGGAGATTAGTGTCTGTTAGTCTTTTGGAGAGGAGCGGGGGAAAGCAAAGAGGGGGAGTGAAATAATAAATAACCCTGTTCCTTAGGGAATACTTGCATATGTAGCAGACAATGAAATAAAAGTTTTCTTTGAAGAGTGAGTTCCTTTTTGTATGAAGTAAGTGGTACCAAATGAAATCACAGAGTTATGTTACAGTTGATGTATAACTGATCAAAAGAGTGACAGGATGGAGTTATGAGAACAGAGACTGAGAAAAACAGAATTAAAACAAAACATACTTCTTCAGAAAATAACCTACAGCACCCAGGGAACGGGAACAGCCACTGCTAGAGAGCTCGCGGAGGCTGTATTTTAGGAGAAGCCCATCAGACCATTCAATACCTGTCCTGAACTTCTTTTGTGGGGTAGGAGGGAAAGAGGAGAGACAGCACGCACGGCAGGGAAGATCTTACTGGAAAAGTTGTCAGAGGCAAGGCAGGGAGGGCACAGAAGAATACGAGTTCGCTCCCAGAAACGGCAGAGAGGTCGGATCCGTTCTGACTCTCAGTCTCTTTCCAGGGGATCTAATTTGCAGTGAAGCCCCTGGGACTCCTGTCACCGGCACTAGTAGGAATGAGATCACAGCCTGAGTATTCATTCTACATTTTCCAATAAAGCAGATTTTAGTGCAGCAGAGGACTCACATAAGGATCCCTGTGAATAACTAAGGTATGCATATGCTGAGAAATACTACTCTACAGAAGCTGTAGAAGGAATAGATTTTTTTTCAGCTCTATTTCTGCAAGGGGTACAGATTTATTTATATAGGTAATAGCTACTCATTCTGATCTGACTTTCACCAGTTTTTCCTCTGAATTAATTCCTCTGATGATTTACTGCCCACTGAACTGTGAGTGTGGGGATTCCCCAGCCTTTTTAGGGGTGGTCAGCTCTGCCACGGGGCAATGCCCAGCAGCTGTAGATGAAATTGGTGATAACCCCTTCAGCTGGCACAACAGCATCTGGAATACATGCTGCAATCAAGAATACTCAGTCTTCACATTATATTGTGTAAATTCACACCTTAGCTGACTACCCACTCATTTCTTTGAGAAGTCCTAGATGCTGATCAGTCCCCTCCTTATTTACTCGAGTGAAGCAAAAGTAGAATCAGACATGGAGCAACGTGAAGTATTTCCAGGGAATTTCACCCAACTCACCTGCTTTGTTAGCAGCTTCCAATTCAACAGAGCTCAAAGCTCAAAAAAAAAAAAGTAAAAAAAAATTGCAGTTTATGGAGCATTCAAAGCAAGGACTGTTCTGTATAGCTGTAAACTAATGTACATGTTTTCACATGGATTTTCTGGTTTTGAATAGCTCGGACTTCAAGCTACACAAACCTTTCCACTTGTCTTTTGTATTGGAGATTTTTGAATGCTGTAAAATCCACAGCTTTGGAAATGTGTGCAGACACACATTTAAGCGAATAGCTGTGATTTCGTTTGGTTTTTGTTCACAAATCTCTGCAAACCAAATGACACCCTTACTGACAGAGCAAAAGAACCTTTCCAATGCCCCTCGCGAAACATATTCCAGCCTCACAGAGCCAGAAATTAGCTCAGATGTTCCAGAGTAAAAAGAAATAGCCGAGGGCAACTGGAAAGCATCATCACGTACACCACAGCAGGCCTGCAGCACTGACTCTTGATGTACTTTCCTTGACACATCTTCTCCCTAGGTGGTAGAAGAAAGGTGGTGTCAACAGGTGACTAACGGAAGGAGAGGTAATATACGTATATAAAAAACTCTAGTACTTCCTGAACCAACTTTTTTCTGCCGCCTGCCTTTTTTCCAGTTAGTTCCTTGATCAACAGTAAGATGATATATCGCCTTAGAAGGCAGTCAGCTGAACTGAAGCAATAGTGGAGGATGCTCCCTGGACTTTTGGGGGGAATACAGGAATCTACTGACTACAGTTTCTTCAGAAGTGTAGTTTGCAGTAAAAATCTTCTCTCATTTTCTCCTCTTGCTTTGTAAGCTCTGTACCAAGGGCCAGAAATGAACTATTACGTATTGGGGCAACAAATTCTTCCTCTACTCATACACGGGAGAGCTGATCAGTGTTTGCGTAGCTACAAAGCATTATCAGTTCAGTTCATTTCCATGATATAGACTGGCGCTAGAAGTTTATGTGATGAATCAGATATGCTATATCCAGTGGCTGTGTGGTTTCAGTTGCTGAAGCTGCAAAACAATTTATGCAGAATTTTACAAAAGAAAAAATTTATCAGGATGTGAGCCAATCTGCAGAATGAAACGTAAGTAAAAATGAAATTGTTTATAGCTTTTATTCATTGTGAGAAAGAGTTACTTTATATGGGTTAAAGTAGATAAAAATACTGGATGGAGAAAAAAGTCTAGCGATTACATTTCTAGAGGATACTGATTTTGGTTAAGGGCCTGTCGCTTCAAATGCTTATATGTGTAGGTAACTCATATTCAAGGGATCAAAGTTACCTTTATATGCACACGTTGATACAACTGGCCTCAAAGTCACCTTAGGCGAGCATGTGAACATTAAGTGACACTATGGTGGGGACTAAAAAAAGTAGCTGTTGTTGGGCTCCAAAGTGTGTAGCATTTGAAAGCTATAAAAGTGTAACACAACATAACCATTAAATGATACCACGTTGTTAACACAGGCCATTACACTGATGGCCTGTAATGCTTCCTTTGCCGCTTCTCTCATATTATGAGAATGTTTTTCTAGACCTTCATCATTCCCTGAAGTAGAAACTGCCTTCTGGAAAGACCAAAAGCATTATATGGCATTATGTGTTCATCCACAGAGCACACGCGTGAAAGGCAACACCACCGTTCCGTTCCTCCTGACTTGACATGGGGCAATTACCAGCAGAATATACACAGAAAATCTCCAAAGCGATTCCTTCCCCAGCCCTTTTGCTAAATATTCGATTTGGGGAAAAGATTTTCAGAATTATACAGGGAGGAGTCCAAAATTCAGCTGATCACCAGCCAGTGATTCAGATATTAAATTGTTTGTGATCCATCGTTTCATCTTTGTCTGAGATTGCCTCATGGGGAAACGCTACAAAATAAAACTTCAATACTACCATAAGCTCCAAATAAAGCTTTTCTCTTTGATTGCCTCTATCTCATCTGTCTGCTTAGATTTGTGTGTCTAGTTAAGTGAATACAGAAGACCATACACTTGAAATGAAAACTACACAGAGCACACTCTTGACTTGTTACCATAATTTACCTTCTAAGTGGAACCTCTTATGAGCCTACTCAATTATATTTAAAATGACTGCACCTTTATTTCTACACACTGTACATGCTGAACCTGTGGTCTAAAATCCTGAGCCGATGTAAATTGCAGAGTCTCATCAAAATTCATAGGGGATTCCTGATTTACACCAGCACACACAGGGCCCCCAGAACCTATCAAACTGTCTCGCTTCTCCCATGGGGAACAATATCAGTGTTAGCAATAAAATGAAGTTGGTTTTTTGTCTAATGTTGATTTCTTCACTAATATGATACTTTAGTTTATGTTTTTTCATGCAACAATACCTTGAATGCATGGCAGGTTTACACTGAAAAACACAGTTTAAAAATACTTGTTAAATGCTGAAGGCTTGACAGTTCCTTTAAATAATACTGAAAAAAACGCACAAGAACATTTTGGTAGTGGAATGAAAAATGCTGCAGTTTACAGCTCTGTATGTCACCAAGAAATTAGTATAGATTTTTTTTCTAGGGACACTGTCAGGGCTGGCAGGCCTAAAATTAGACATACCAGGTATGCACTTCGCACTGTCCCTCAGGTCTGCCTGTCAGCTCCCTGGGAACGAGATTCCTGTATATTTCAATCCTCTTCCTGCTCCACGGATCCCCGAGAACAAAGCCGACGGGCAGAGCGCGGCACTTCATGACACGCAGATCTGCAATCAGGAGGCAACCCATCACCTCGGGGTTTGCTCCTGGCGGGTCACCTATTTAAAAAGCAGCATTACGTTACTGGGAAATAAAGAAACATTTTTATGTAATCTGGAATAGAGGGAACTGAAACATGGGCGGCTGAGCTATTTTAAAATATTCAGGGCTATTTTGAAGTGATAATCAGATATGAGCTGAAAAATAAATCAATGAGTTCTCTAGTGATAAACTATCAATATTAACTAAAGGTCAGGAACAGTCAGATTTTGTTTGTCTTAGGCTTTGCTTTTCACAGTTGACATTAATTCATTTTAAACCTGTACCATTTGCCACTATTTTTTTTTTTTTAACAAAGAACGACAGTAGGGTCTCATTTATTACATCATTTACCGTTTTCCAATTACACAAATGACTGAAATTGACAGTGGCGTGGTTTTGAGTATAAATATGATAATTTACTACTGGGAAAGAGATAACACGATCCTCGTTATTCTGCCATACTCTGCTTGCAATGCTCTACAGAATCTTAATTGAAATATTTTTAAATACTGTCTAAAACAATGTTTAGGGTTGTTGGTTGTTTTGTTGTTTTTTTTTTTTAAATAACAGCTCTTGAAGCATTTTCTTTTCTTCTGCTGTGTGTCCTTTTGCTCCTGCTTTTCATCCATTCTGGTATAACCGACTCTGTCTGGATCATGAGTTATCATTGGCTGCCAGTGGAACGCTACAATGCAATTTGTCTTATTGAAACATGGGCTAGCCCCACATGGCTGCAAAGAATCATTCACTTTCTAATAAATCAAACATTTGCTAAAATTCCTTCTTCTCTGACATGAAACGGTGGGACAGACAATGCCGCTTGCGAACTGAGAGGAGATGGCGATAAAAATGCCTTTTTTGTTCAGCGCTACTGAATTATTTTGTGATTAGTGAATTGCAACTACCAAATCCAAGCTCACATCCTTGCAAAGTTGGCTGGTATTTTTTTCCTTTCACATTCAATCACTGTACTGTTTGTCTACTGTAAATAGAACGTTTCTACACTTCACCTAATTATCAACATTGTTTTTCCATTTAACAGAAACAAAATCCTAGCCCCTTTGAAATCACTGCAAATTTTGCCATGAAAACATGCAACTTCTAAAGCTATGTTATTATGTCTCTGACAATCTTTCAAAAATATTTATCTGATAGAGGCCTCAAAAATTATGGAATATGAAAGGCTCAAAGAACAAACAAATTAATTTTTTTTTGTAATATCACAAAAGTTTGAAAGTTACCATAAGTGCCACTTCTCTGCAGCTGTAGCTTTTCTGCCAAATCTTTGTAAGTCCGTTATTTGGAGAGGACATCTGGGATTTCCAACAGTACATTACAATATATTTTGAACTGCGGAAGTGACATTAATGGCTAGCATCTCCTCAGGAAGAAGCATATGCTGGGATGAATCCTGAGTCTATCAAAGAGCCATCCCTGCCGACTGCATCTGAAGAGTTGACAGTTGAGTGTTACGCTTTCGCGCTACGTTCCTAACATAAGATCTTTTAAGGATGGCTTTATTACTTACTTATCACATTTTTGTAATGGTCTCTTAAGGCTGCTAATTCCATCTGCTAAGATGTCAAACATCCCACATCGGGAATATTTTTTCCATAACTTTCATACTTGTCCACCAAGCCAAAGCTGCCTTTTATCTTATGATTTAGGAAGGGGAGGGAGTTGTGGCTCCCTTATACCAGTTTATGATCCCAAGATTTAGAATCTGTATGGAATCTGTACCATATGTTTGACCACAATCTGTGCAAACTTTGCTAAGAACACACTCCTGTAATGCAGCCCAAACAATCACGCAATACTGAAAGGTAGCGGGAGGTTGACTTTCCATCAAAGGCTGGGTAGCGCTGTAAAACAGCGGTGACAACCTGCAGGAAGCACCGGGGCCCTTCAGTAGTAGTGCAAAACCAACCTTGTCCATGGAGTCACAGCACTCAGACATCACCTAGGACAGAAAGGAAGGCTGGACCCTTAAGGAATCCTACATCTCACTGTTTCTCCAGCAACAAAGCAGTGGGAGCTGGTCACACTGGATCTGGATCCTTCATTTGTTGGAGGATTCACCACATCACAGAGTTTACCTGCGATCCCTCTGTCTGGTGTGTAGACAGCATCGATTTATGCCCTAGTTAAGGCTACTGTTTGAGCAAGAGAGGTATGATTAACACCGCTAAACATAGTTTAGCAGAAAACCAGTTAGGAGAGCTGCTGGCTGAGAATTCTGCATTAACTACGAACCTATTAACAAATGGAGGGCCTATTTCCTTTACCCTAATTCAAGGTTACAATCTATTGTTTCCATGGCTCTACTGAAGAGTTCGAGAAAACGGGACACAGTGCAAAAACTAACTCCGTACCTCACCTACCTCATAGCCACCTGGGAAGTAACTTCTCTTGAGAACGGATTTTTACGGAAGACTTACAAAAGCATGTAGTGCTGACTTGCACACTGAGATCGGACAACAGGGAATTCTACTGAAAACTCTCTTCCAAATCCGGTTTGTCACCATGAGATCATGAAACTTCTTACTGGCTTCCGTAGGCCAGAATCAGACCCAAAATGCAAGAACATTGCCTATCATAAAAAAAACCTCCAGACTGCACATGTGTGATCAAATATTTATCACAACAGAGTCTAGCACCTGGGAATTCACACAGTAAAAATCACAAAACAAGGCAGTAAGGGATTTAGCAGTATGAACTGCTTTTGCGTGGCATTAACTATGGTCAAGGTCAATTTAGGCTGAGTCTATATAGTATGTAGCCTTTACATTTCCCCCCCACTTCAAGTGCAACAGCAATAATTATGAACACGTTAGGAACAAGATCTAATCTGAACGAGTTTGCTTTGATTTAGCCTGTTTATGTTTAAATCATGCATCAGTCTGGTTCTAATTCAAGCTATTTACTGGCACCTATGTAGGAAAACTCCATTTATTTCCAGTCATTCTTTTGATGTAAACAAAATCTTTGTCCTGCAGCTATATCTTAACTACATTAGGAGGCACAATAGCTATGTAATGGTATCATATGCACTTCCATCACTGCATATATTATTTTTGCCAACTTGTAAGTAAATTAGCACCAATAGCAGTCTACCTATAGCGGCTTAAGCATAAGACTAGACAAATTCTTGAGTTCCTATCCCAGTAGTGTTACTTATAGTCAGCATGATCCCAAGGCACTACGGAACCTCACTGACCCCCCTGCCTCATCTGTAAAGTAGGGATAACAATATGGGGCGGTGGAAGGATGTATTGGTAATATTTGTAAAGCGCTTTGAAGATGCTGAGAGTGCCAAGTGTTATCATGGTTTCTAAGCTCTGAAATGTTTGATATGATTATGTGCTCACA
This sequence comes from Rissa tridactyla, assembly GCF_028500815.1. Taxonomy (NCBI): domain Eukaryota; kingdom Metazoa; phylum Chordata; class Aves; order Charadriiformes; family Laridae; genus Rissa; species Rissa tridactyla. The sequence continues at coordinate 5,693,164 of NC_071474.1, forward strand.
TAATTTTTAATGGTAATTCAGAGTGCAAATTAGAGCCGATATTTACATTTCTTCCAGGCAAGCTTAATTTCCAGTTATCAAGGAAAATATCTATTGCACAAATAGGGTATCAGCTATTCAAAAGTTCCCTTAGGGCCTACCAGTTCTATAGCATGCCATTTTTTTAAGCTGTCCATGAGATGACAGACTGTAGCAGTTCCCTTGGAGGTATTATGGATTACTGATGAAACAATAACCAGAAGTAATATTTTCCCATCAAAACCGGAGCCTAAGGTTTTTGTTGTTGTTGTTGTTGTTATTTTTCTACGAACAACACATGCTTTCAAAATCACCTTGCCTTCATTTGTCCATAATTTACAAACCTACGTACACAACCCCTGAAAATACAATTAAATGCATAATGTACTTTTTTTTTTTTAAGCAAAAGTCTGCATTTCTCTTCTGTTGAAAGCACAGAACTGTCAATCTTTGCAGTTGGAAGATTTAGCATTTCAGTTTGCTAAAGAAAACCATCTGAGGCTCAATGTGTTTATTAGTCAGCTTCTACTGCAGCTTCTTAACTGCAACAGCCCTGGACTCTTGCAGAGACCATGTAGACAATGTCTTTAAACATCTAGCCTGTGACCAATGGCCACAAGAAAGGCAGTGACAACCTAGAGGTAGTCTTTGCTGAGAAACGATAGAGCAGTTGGAATTCTGTTTAGGCTGCTTACCAGTGAGAAAAGATAGGGCAGTTCACAGAGCACTAGTCAAAATGCCCCACATACATAACCTTACGCAAGTCATTAGTACGCAAACCCACGAAGACATAGCAGTGCTTAACTCCTCCTGAAACCAGGAAGAGCTGGTCACCTAAACGCTCTGAAGAGTAATCTCTGTGTCTTAGTTTCCCACCAGCAAAAGAGATAGAATGGTACTCCTCGTAACACGGAGGGGACTTGTAAAAAAGTCCCATTGAATGTCGGGCTTTTGGTGAATACAAGCGCCACAGAAGTACTTCAGATGGCACCAGTCTCTGAATTTCCTTCCATATGCTCATTTACCCATTTCACCTGCAAAACTGTGTGATGTAACAGAACCACACAATGCCAAAACCACTGAGGCTGAGGAAGGCACCTCGGCGCAGTCCAGTCCAGCTCAAGCAGAGCAGGTTGCTCAGGGTTGTGTCCAGCTGGGTTTTGAGTCTCTCCAAGGATGGAGGCTCCACAGCCTCTCTGGGCAACGTGTTCCAGCGATTGCCCAGCCTCACAGGAAGGAAGATTTTCCTGTTTAAATGGAATTTCCTTTAACCGCAGTTTGGTACATCAGCCAAAGGCCAAACATCACCTTAATAAAAAGTTCACCACACCAAATAAAAAGTAGAACAATAATCTGAAACAATGTGTTTTGATCTGCACGTTTCTTTAACTGCAAATCCTCATCTCTTTAAACTGCCTGGCACAAGTGACCCAGAATGTTTTTAACGTTAATGGGACCATATTTGAGTCATCATATTCATAAGCTTGCATCCTGTCTTTAATTGCAGTCTTTCAGGGACAGATAATGTCTCTGTCTCACAGGAAATCTTCATGCTCCTTGGGTAGAGTTTGCAGGCTGAGCCTGAAATACTGATTATTGAGGATATCTCTAGCAGAGATATCCATACAGGCTAGTTTAAGGTTCATTTGTGTGTGCCAACCCAAGGCACAGTGACAGCATGGAAGAGCGTGCGGTCACATCCTTAGAGTCTAATTCCCATAAGACATTGCCAGACTCCAGCCAATATTGGGGACAACACACTTTCGTCAGAATCCTTTCCAAAGTAGGGGGGTATTTTGGAAAAACGCCATGCTAATTTTAATGCATCACAATTATTATTCCACATCTCAGCTGGTTTAATTCACAGCTGGATTCTCTGAAACTTTCTCAGATTTCCTCCACATACAGCTTACCTAAATGCCTGGACTTCCTTGGAAAAAGTTGCAAAACATACACATTTCAAAATGGGAAAGCAGAGATACAACACAGTGAGACCGTCAAGCCTACCCAGGAATGTCAACTAAAACATGCTCAAAATAAATAACTTGTCAGGATGTGTACACTACATCCGCATCAGTGAGATTTATCGAAGGTTAGTTTAGCACTTTTCTCTCTGAAGGAATGAGGTTGGCTGAAGATCCCAGTCTGCCGTGTGTCCCCAGCTCCGCATGTGCATGGGCACACGCTTTCCTCTGGGATGCACCGGATAATTATGCAGCACTCTTAAATGCTGTGCAGGATTTCAGGATTTTTGCTCAAAGATTGAGTCTGTTTGGGTTTAGTGTCCCTGTCCTCCACAGCCAGAAAAAGCTTTTGGTTTTCATTCTCTTATTTTTGTTTGCTTGTTTTGTTGGAAGAGCTGGAGATCTCAGTCTCCCTGTTTCCCTGTAACCTTTGCCTCTTCCCATCTCCATTCTGACAGTAGAAAGGCGGCACATTGAACAGACCCACCCTGTGTCGCTGTGAAGCGGGGGGGAGAGAGAAAAGGTTCTCAAACTATCAGACCATTAATGTTTAGTTTCTTTAGAAGGGAACACTTAGAAAGCTACCTGAAATAAAGGCCCCTCTATTCCAACAATGCATGCATCAAACAACGGATCCCAATTTGGGACTTTGGGAGTTCCTAGCCAATTGCTAAGAGTTTGCACTCCCCTCACTCAAGGGAGGTCTGAAATGTCAAAATCTTCTGTCATCCCACTTGTCATATCACATCCCACAAAGGAACATGGAAGCCATCATCCGCTCTGCTGTTTATTGTCATGAAACCCCATAAATACTCACTCTCCATAAACAGTAACAGCCCAATTAAAGCACTCTTTACCAAGCGTGATCATTTTCAGACAGAAAGTATTGATTTATCCACCTATGGGCACTGCATAGAAACATCTCTTAATGAGAATGATAGTGACCTCCGAACTCTGCTCTTTCACCCCGTAATATACTCTCTCAATTTTCTGTTAAGTGGTCTAGTGGCACATCAGCAGAGGTGGAAAGACACTCTGATTCTTTAATGTCGACACTGGAAGGCTCGCAAGGAATGCTCAAATCTTCATTGTAATGGGAGGTGAACAGAAAGGTCACTTATATGCAGGGCTTTCAGCTTGTTTGACAAGGCTTCTTTAATAAGTGAAACATTGTTGGGGTACACTTGTCTGTCAACTGCCTTTGGCACTCAGTACCGACACGGCCAAACACAAACAGTCACCACCTCATCGCCTGGGTCTGGAGTCGTTTCACCTGCCCAGAAACCCTTTGCAAAATTTACAGGTTGGTTGGTCGGGGGTTTTTTTATTACTCAACGATAGGAAGCAAAAGGGACCCTTGATTTTATTCTGTTCAGCAGCTTAAATTTGTGAGCTTCCTGCGTGTGTAATTGACAGCAGACATGGTGTACTAACCCAGCGCATCCGTTACTTTGATTAATCCTCCTTTGGAGTGTGATATTGTTTGATATACAGTACGGGGCTGACACAGGTTACTGTAATGCCACTTTACCAAACAGATTACAAAATTGTGCAGGGAGTATACAGCATTCGTGCAGATAAATGCACACAAGAGGAAATTCTAACAGCTTTTAATTTCCATGCTTTTCAGTTTTATTGTTGTAAATGCAACTGTTTATAGGACTAATGACACAGGCTGGCTCGACTGAGTCAATTACACCAGTAGGCACTTGGATCAGATATTTTCTCTCCTTTCCATTTGCACTGTCTATGCTTCTGATATTTGACTAAATTACATTGCGCCATGGTGCATTGGCACTTGCCATATGCTATATCTCAAAGCATTTTAAAGGACAATAACAAAAAACAATAATATACAAGATGTAGTTCAAAGTCGGGACGCGGGCAAGAGTGTCAATCATGATGAGTTACATTCAGCAAATAGCCCGGAGTGTTGCATTACCGTGTCCTCTAATCTGTGGTGGTGTTAAATGAGTAGGAAAGTTGGTAAGGATGCCAGGGACACTGACTGCTCTAAACTGTGTGGGACTACTTGTGCGCGTCTGTGAGTGCGCGTGTTTGTTTGTTTTGGGGCAGGAGGGATATTTGGTGAATTTTAGTACTCATGAAAGTTAGACACTAATAGCACCATCTGGCCTACCACACAGAGCTCCGCAAACTTCCTCCACACAGATCTGCCAATGCACTTCAGCTCTGACCTCCAACACCCCTTCAATTCCAGTAATGAGTCTACAGCATCTCTTGAGAAGAAACTGTCAATTGTTCTGATTTCTGCTAAATTGCGTTATGCCTAGCAATGTGGGCAACTGCCCACTAGTGACTAGCCTGAGGCCACTAAACTCCAATCTGAACCTTGCCTTCTGGAGGTGAAGAGCTTGCTCAATATACCCAGGCACCATTTTACAAGCCCCATCTCCTTTTTAATTCTCTCACTCATCATAAGTACGCGGAACAAATCTGCATTTAAAGTCCAATTCAAAACACGGAATGACGAGCTTTTGTGACTCTCAGACCTTTCTGCAACCCTGAGAATTTCTGGTTTTAAATACCAGTACAGACTGCCCAAGGTAGAACCTCTCTGTGTAAGCCGGCTTGCCGTGCATGTATCTCTCAGGATTGAATTCCAGGATGGGGGGGGGAAGACCTGGCATGTTTGTTCTGGGTAAACTATATAATACTGACAAAAGTAGATTTGTATATCACTGAGTCTTCCTTTAATTTGAACCAAAATCCACTCTCAGCACTGTAACTGTTGCAATCACTTGATTTGTTATCCACAAAACTACATGACAGTACTTATAATAATCAGTAAGTAATAAATAAAGCCATTCTTAAATGTATTTGTGTTCTGCCTAGATCTTTTCCTATGTTTCACGTACAATTTAGATCTGGGTCTTTTTTTGGTCATTGTTTTTATATGGCAACTTTCTAACACTGATATTTGGATTGTGCAGTAGTGCTTCTGAAAGTTTTCACATTTGATCATAACAGAAGTTGCGCTATGGTAACGAATTAAGAATTTGTCAGACTTGGTCTGGTCCACAGTTGCTAGAGATACTGTATGATCTCTTCAAATAGTCAGTTTGAGATGTTTCAAAAGAAGATGCAAGAAATTATGATGTTTTGGGGTAACCTTACCACCTCAAAGATCTGATTTTACTTTTTACTATGTCGGCTGAAATGTGAAGCTTTACCTTCCCTTCAAAACATTTTAATTATGGATATTCTTGTTAGCCGTAAGGATGTTAAAAATATCCCTAAATCTTTGTCTCAGATCTGGGAACTGCGATCTGCAGCTCAGGGTGAACATTTGGCTGCAGCAGTTTTGACCAAATTAAATGAATGAACGATATTAACAAGTAATCTAATTAAGTGCATATTACTATGTTTGTGTATATTCTACAGTCCATGCCACCTACCATAAAAGTATTAGAGCTCATCAGTGCGAAGAATATTGCCTTCAACTCCAGTAAAAGGAATAATTTCCCTGCAGGGCAGTAACGCTCTTCAACGTGGCGAATAGCCACAGGCTGCGGGGTTGTGACTTTATGGTAAATAGCTACCTCTTTCATCAACAGAGCAATGAATTGGAAGAGCCCCTGGTGAAATGTATGAGGGTAATTTGATTTCTTCAGGTATAAACATGCAACCCACTCGTTTTCAGGCACTGCTAATTAGGCTGGGTTATCCAGATGCCTTGGGGTAATTATTTTGGCTGTACTTACTGATAGCTGGGAGGGTTGCGAATGTCAGCCGTGTTCTTTCCCACCTTTGGCCACAGTCCCAGTGATTCATACCGCAGTGATCCTAAGCAAGCATCCTTTCTAAGGGGCATAATTCTACTCCCTCAATAAACATGTCTAATCCTCGGTTTCCATTAGGGTTACTTAGAGTTTTCTGACTGATGGTCAAACACACAGGCGAAGCAACATCACCATTTCTCTGCGTGCCTTAAGTGAAAAACTAAGATATACATCTTGTTTCCCTTTGTTTTACATGCTTTTAAGTATAAATATTTTTCAGCAATTCAGTCCAGTGAAAAAATTACAGTAAATTACACTCCTACACTGCCTAATTAAAAAAAGAAGAGGAAGGCAATTGAGCAATATAAGCAGGTATATGCAAAAGAAATCAGTATTCCCACCGACAAAATGCAGCTATTCACAGAGCAAAACACAGCAGATTTGTATACAACACAACCACTGAGTACAGCAGCATCAAGCAGTAAGGCAAAGCCCAGCATTTTCGGACACGTAGACAGCGTGATCAAATACTGCATGAAATGCAGACCACAGCATGTGGAGGAGCTGGTCAGGGTTGGAACGTGACCAACAAGGACTTGCTCTTAAAAGATACTTCTGCTATTCCCAGCAAAACCGTAACAGAATCCACAAGGGATTACCTCTACATCACACGATCTCTGACTTCTCTGAGCCCCCGATATTTTCCTCTTTCCATTCATTCTGCAGAGTCCCTTTGCTCCCATACTTTCCTCTTTTTATTTTGGAGAACGTCTTGCAACAAAGGAGAGTTTGGAGACTAATATGGAATTCTGACAAGAAGAGGGAAATAATGGGAGCTATCCCGTACTGTCGTGAGAGTGCAAAGTTGTCTCATTCCACCATACAATGCAGGATTTTCTAGGGATAACGGACAAGTTGAAATGTCATGTTATATCACCAGGGTGCAAGCCTGAAGATGCTCCTAACTAGACCTTCCCTGAGCAGCCAGCTTTTTGAAGCTGTATCCATCATTCCGCACTAGCAATGTCAACTGAGCAGAACCCCAGTATGGATAATTGATTTTCAGGGATCTATCTAAATTATATAAATAATATTACATTCTAAAACAAGAGCAAGACTAGCAATTGTTTAGGGTTTCCCTCAAAAAAATTCTACCAAACTTAGCCAAAATAAATTATTAAAAAAATATATACGCACACGTATCTATATGTGTCTATTTACATTTACTTAGTGTAGTAGAGGAGTAGAGAAATACTTATTTTTTTATATATATATACACCTGTATTTAAACAAAACTTGAACATTTTTTAAAAAACTTAACTTTTTATTATATATCTGTATATGCACAGAGATATGTGCATGAGATATATATATAAAATCACTTCATTTTGATAATTTTTTTTCTATTTGAAATTATTTGAGAAACTTTAGTCACCTGAAACACTTTCCTCTCTTTTATTTAGAAAAAAATGTAACTTTGAGGACGTAGGGATGCTCGGCCAAGATCTGCATAATGCGTCAAGAAGACAAGGGAAAACAGTGCTCTCCGAAGACAGACGTTCACAAAGGCAGACAATACAAATGGACGTGTAGGGTTCAATCGCTCCGGGTAGTTTCTGTAGCTCACGGCTTTACTCACTGAAAGACGGACAGACCAGGAATAGTGTTGGAAAGCCCCAAAGCCGCCTGCCCTGGCTAAAACCCGAGCAGCGGTGTTGGTACAACTCCGCAGCCATGAGCATCGCCATGCCTCAGTTCACCTGGCAGTAAAGATTTGAGCTGATTTAGGACTGGGAACCCTTAACCTAAGCACTGCTAAGCCAGCAAGAGCATACAGTAACCACTTTTTGGGCAGCACTGTGCCTTTTGGACAGTCTGCTGCTCTTCTGTTTGTGCACTGTACCCTTATCCCACGGTGGGAAGATTTTGACGGTTTGGGCAATTCCTCCATCCCACTGCACACGCAGGGATTTTTCTCTCTCTTCTCGGGAGCATACTAAAGAGCAGAACACTGACCTGGACCTCCAAGCCTGCATGCACACGAGCAGCTCTCCTTCTCACGAGTTACGCTATTGACATTGGTCATATATAGTCATTTTCTCCAATTGAACCATTTATGCGACAAAGGACTCCTTGTGTTTGGAAAGGCTACTCATGTGAGCAACAGTTTGCCAGTCTCTAGTGCTGATTTCTCTGCTAATAACACAAGGGGGAGAAAATGTTGTTAATATTCGAACCTCTGAGATTTATTAGCTTTTTGGGCAATGCACATTTGTAAGTGTAAATGATGCAGAAAATTCATGTACATGATAATCAATTAAGAACAGTATTTTACACGAAAACTAAGACTCCACACACTGCGTAAATGACATACTTTACTCTAAATTGACCTAATACATTTCCAGGAATGTGTCAATTAAAATTTTAGCCTTTTGGAAGAGGGGGAGAAAGACTATGAAATCGAGGCTATTAAATACTGGGAATAAAATCAGAATATCGGTTTCCAGCTGGCACAGTAAGAGAGGTTAAAATTTTAAAGAAATAAAGAAGCCAAGCAAAAAAAAAAAAAAAAAAAAAGAAAGAAAAAGGGGGGAAAAAAAGCAACAAAACAAACCCTCCCAAACCCACAGAATTAGACACCACTTGCTGCTGTCGCAGTCTCAGACATTTCATTGTCCGTTTTGCAATATTTTGGTTTTTTGGATGGTCTAAGCCCTGTTTCTTTTAACAAAGTGAAATTATAGGAGGCAAAATAGCACTGACATCCCTTCAGGATATCTATAACCTCTGACTTAGGGCCACCTTCCTACCACAGAGTAGCCAAATAAGGGGAAAAAAATTCTTTTGAAAATGGCACAAACAATTTTTATATACAACAACATATTTTGCTATAATAGAGAAAAGGTCTTTCCACAGTTCTGGTTCAAAATATTTCTATATAAAAAAATTAAATTTAATCAATGCTTCACTCTTGCATACTTTGTTTTCCCCCTGGGTTTTACTCAGCTCAGAGCAGGTTACTTACTCCAGCCAGTTTCTCTTTCGAGGTTTTTCTGCCTCCTTTGTGTCCAGCGCTTAAACAATATTTGCACTAAAAGTTAAAAATAAAAAATCCACGGGACTCTTAATTTTTGATAGGAATTGCTAAAAACTGCAAGGAATTCCCAGCCAGGAGAACCTGCCCCTCCCAAAGCATGCCTACAACACGAGAATGTGTACCTGGGGACGGGGGAACATTTGAAGAGGGTCCCTGAATGATTACAGAAATAATCAGCGCTGTTTAAGAACCAGGCCCAAGGACTTGGTCAGAGTTTTACCATTAACCTCAGTGAACCCAGAAGTTTTTCATGTCAAGCGTTTGTTCACATGGACAGAAGGATCAGAGGCACCAACTTCCCCGTACTAGGAACAAAATATTGCAATCAAATATGTCTGTCTCTTTTTAACTGTATTCCCAGCAGATCCAATGGTGAGACTCTTTTGAAATTAATTAAGCTTCCCTCCCGATTTTGGAGATTCAAATTTTTTTTCTCTAACAGCTTCACTGCTGGATGTTAGCTCCTGCCCACCTCTTGCATCTTAAGCCTCTGAACTCCTGCTAACATTTAATAAATGGTCCATTCACAAGTTGTACACTATATTTTTTTGTAGGCTACTTCATTTGTAATTAAAATGTAAAAGGCAGGGACGGAGTTGACATTCCAAGTTAGCCCCTGCGAGCGCTACATTTCAGCTGGAGCCAAAGTACAACAAATGCAGCCGACAAGCCAAAGAGGTGCAGCAGCATTTTTGCTTCATGCTTTTTGAAAAGCATTTGAACCCCTATCCAGTGAGAAGGGAAAATCCATTCAGTCCTTTTCATCCGTAATTGTCTTCCCCAAAATAGCCGCCATTATCAACATTTTTGGGGTGGGGGAGGGACTTACATATACCATATGCACAGGCACTGCTGCAAAAGAAAACCAAAGGGAACAAAGCCTGCGATCACGTTGCCAATTTTCATTAAAGCCATAGGGATAGTTAATAGTGGTTTCTCCAAAACGTCAATCATAAATTCCAAACTAGAGCTAAATTCCACCGTCCACATCTACAGCTCTACATTCCTGCATCTATAAATGTTGCAATAGATTTATGGAGCGGTGGGAATTCATATATGTGTGGGTTTGCGTGTGTTTCTTTCAGGGTGAATGGGGGGGCTGTCGAGGTGGGTTTTTTTTTTCTTTCTTTTTTTTTTTTTTTTTTTTGCTTGTATTTGCTATGTCTTTTTGTCTGGTGGCAGCTGTTTCTTCTGACCTCTCCCATCTAAAACTGCTGGGGTGCGCAGTTCCAGCATACCTCAGGGGGCTTCTGCAGAAACTGTTGTTTTCCGTCTCATAGAAACCCTGGCTTTTGTCGATAGATCACACATAATAATGATAATGATCATGCTTCGAGCTCATATGCACTGATCATCATGATACAGGCTCAAGAAGCACCTGAAGAAACATTTATTTTTTTTAAATACTTGTGGAATAATATAACTTCTATTCATGCCTCGTCTACCTATGTGGAGTTGTGCTTCCCCAGATGCTCACGGCTGCCTTCATTAATGTGGCCTCTCTAGTGGTGAGCAAGTTTTCTTTTCATAGTCAAGTCCATCTTATATTTATTATTACAGCTGAAGGGAGTAGCTGCCCTTTCCCTCTTAGAAAAGGAGTCCATAAAAATCTTTGAGAGGATTCCTTCCCAGAAAAGCAAGTGACACTTGTACATCCTATCCAGGTGCTGGGGTTGGTAAGGCCACTGCGCTGCCACGGGCTGCGAGCCTGACCAAAACCCCTTCCAGCCGATGGAGACCCCCAGCACCTTCCATTGGCTGAGGATCAGGCCCTGAGCTACACATTAGTACCAGGCAAAGACGGGATAGTTTGTATTTTATCTTTCTCTGCAGCAAGATAATGCAGCAAACCTGTGTCTTCTACAAGTAAATTTTCCTTAATGGTTGCCTTCTCAACCACATTGACAGCTGAGCCTGAGAATGACCTGCTGAGGAGCACAAACGCTCTGTGCTTTTTAAAATTTATTTTTATTGTGTGAGACTCACTTTAATGTATTTCTTTGGTGGAAAAACAGTAATAGGACCTAATCTTGTAAGAAGCTGAACATTTCCAGTTAAACACTGACCATCTTCCACTCACACTAAATGATGAAGAGCAAGAGGGCTTTTGCTCCTTCCAGCATTGCTGCAGGGAGGAATATTTCACAAACATCTCTTGTTCCTTATCCTCAGCTCCATGCTAGGAGCTAGATTCTGTGCTGCTGGAAATCACCATTGGTCCCGAGCAGAAGCAACTCCAAAATGCTGCTGCGGGCTCTAAGCAGAGACGGCACACAACGCTCCCCCCGATGTTACACCCAGCCGATAGAAACTCACAAACAAGGAACAACAGTGTTCCAAACCAGCAGACTTTAACAGCCACACTTAGCACGTATTTTTCCCCGATTTAAAATGACTTCCCAAGTAATGGTTTTATTTCCCTCATTTTTTTTTATATTACCCTTTTATACCCAAAACTTTAAACACTCAGTTGTTTGTTTTATGATGCCTTTTATAGTTTTGGCATTGAAATCACAGCTAGTTCAGTGTCATGTACAGAATTTTAAGAATTCTCATTCTCCGACAACGCAATTTTAAACTCTTCCCAGATGAACCAAATTAACAATATTAATTACTTTGCTAAGCAATGTTGGGCTTTTAAGTTGTTTATACATAGTAAATGGTTTTGAATTATAGGGATTTACAGACAAAAGTCTCCTTTAAATTCAGTACTTAAACATATATAGCAAGCTAGTAACAAAAAAGCAATGGGAATGTTTTTTTTCCCCCTCCAGAATGCATGTTCAATCTTTTTACTTTTTTTGGCTAGTTGGCAGATTTGTTCGTTCACCAAAAGAATGTTTCAGTGCAATCTAATTCCAGCTAGCAGAAGTGCTATACAGGAGAATAAGATATATTGTGTGGTTTATTTTGCAGGAGAAATATATTTAGTTTTAGTGGGACTCATAAGCTAATAAACTACCTACAGAAAAAAAATATCCAGCCATAAATCTTAGCTTCCTGGTTTTTAATTGTAAAACTCTATTACTGTTGCTCAAAGGGTTAATGATTCTCTTGGCTGGAGGACAATTCATTCTATGGCTAAACGCAATGACAAATAACCATTATTCTTTCCAACTGCACTGATAATCGGGACAGCTTAAACATTTTCGCCAGTATAAGTGAAACCATTAATCCTCTTGGATTTCACGATAAGTGGTGACTGCGAAATAATGACTGTGTCATTGCAGGCAAGAAAAAATGTTAACAATTAAAACAAGTTAGCCATTATCTTACACAGTACTGAATCGCTTTCACATTTCATTAGCAATATTGTAAGTGATATGTACCTTATTAAAAAGCTCTTATTATCCAAGAAACCTAATTAGTCAAAATCTCTCAGTTGCTGGTTTAATTTTCTAATAATATAAATGCTGTGTTGGGTAATGCAATGTGAGAAGAATCGGCTGTTTGTCCAAAAAGAAGTTTCAACAAGAATTTCAAAAATATCATTTAGGATGAAAGGTACAGTATAAGGAAACGTAGTTTTCTTATTACTATATCAGGTGAATTAGGGCTTTTTGGAATCCACTGTCTGGACATATAAGTATAGAAAAATCATTTTCTCCTCTCTGTGTTTAAGCAAAGTGCTCAGTGCGATACTGAATGAAATGTCCAAGAAAAAGGCAGAGTAACTTTTTGTCAAGCTGCAAGAGGCATTTTCATTCTCCTCACACTCAACCCTGAAGCTTCCTATAAATGAAGCTGATGAACTAACACCTGAGACACAGCTACACCTGGAAACACAGGAGAAAGAGGCCTCTGCATTTCTTGAAGGCAATGTCAGAGATCACAGTTTCAAATCCTAGAGGCTTTAGCCTCTAAACCCCTAAAAAAAGACCAAAAGTAATACCATCATTGCTCCTGCTGCTTTTTAAAAAACATACACTAAGTACTAAAAATATCTTGTTTTTCCAGCCAGTACTATTGCTTTTTCTTGGTCGGCAGAGTGAGACTGGGGGGGAAGCTGTATTTTAACACCGTGCTGTACCAAAGTGCTCCTGCAAGTGCTCCCACAGATGGAGCGTAATACCCACAGCATTTCGAGGAGTGTCTGTCTGCAGGACGCGGTCCGTGCTTAGTGCTTTCAGATATATGAAATATTAGACTGTAAATGACACAACATAGTCGCAAGCCAAAGGTCCCCTCTCAAAAAAGTGACTATAAGAAGCTGATGAAGTCGGGGAGAATAATTTTTTTATGCCAAAGAAACCATGTTTGGATTGACCAAAACACTCGCAAAATCCCACTGAATTAGTCAGATGCTTTCAGTCTAAAAGCGAGATGGAGAACACAGGCCTGTCACATAAATTTTTAATTTCATATTGAGATTTCATTTACATTTTACCTGAATTTTTTTTTTTTAAGATACAAAGAAGCCCTACCAATTAAAGGAAATGTTTAACTTCAGGCCATACAACACAGAGTTTTATAAAAAAGTATGATTATTTTTGTAATGGTTATAAGTTTTTCTTCATCAGGCAAAGCTAAAGATGTTTTGACAGAGTGACCTAATTCCTCCCTTCCTCCCCCACTTCTCCTTGCCTCTGCTCTCCTGCATATAAAGCTTTGGTTTGCACAGAGAACCGAAAAAGCAATTATTTAGAATAAAAATCTTCCACTATTTAATACTCCATCCTCAAACAGATACTTACCCACTCAGTCTTTCCTTTTTTTTTTGCTTTTCTGCCCTACGCAGTCCCAGATCTAATCAAAGAGGCTGGACAATCCTGTTTGTCATATTCTCACTGTACTCGAGCACCATATTTTCAGTTTTGGACTTACAAACTATCATCTCAAATTCTGAGGGCCCATAATTTAAATACTTTGCTCCTTTCCATTAGAGCTTTCCAAACTCCCTTAGAATTGCAGCTGCAATTGTGCTGTAAAATTAGGGTTTGGTTTTCGGTGAACGAATGTTTGGACTTGCGATTCTGGCTCATATTTAGCAATTAAGAATGTGCATTTGAGTTGACAAGACAATGTGACTTCCGTATCTTTCACAGCAGGAGTTTTGATACCATGTTAGTGTTGAACATATGTTTTTTTATACTTTACATTAATGTGACTGTAATGTACAGGAATGTGGAGTCAAAACACATTTCCAAACCTATCTCCTTTCTTTCAGAAGGTTTTTCTAAAACAAAAAAAAAAGTTTTCTTATTATAATAAAAGCTTGTGAGTAAAGCTTCCAGGAGAGGAACTAGACAGTTGGTTATTTTCATTTGCTGCTCCATGAAAAATAATGGCCTTATAGCAAATACTTTAACTAAACCTTACCAAACATACATTTAGTGAAAAACAATTTCTCTTCAAGAAGAAAAAGAAGTCTAACAGCAAACTCTTTATGCTTTCTCTCACCCTCTTTACCTAATACACAGAGGTGCCCAGGCGCTGCAGAGATGAGAATGTGACAGAAGACCATGTAACACTTCAGAACAAGCCAGCTGCAGAAAACACTTACATGTACTATTATTTCAACTTCCCTGAACGCACTCCTCCCACAGCTCCTCAGGTTTTGTGCAGCTTTTTTCCTTGGTCTGTTGCTTTTGAGTTTTATACCAATCTATTTAAATTTAATTTTTAAAAATTTTCTTATCTGTGTACTAATGATTATATTGGGGTGGAAGCTAAGACTACCAAGAGCGGCTGCTGTGTTTTATGCATACGTCAGGCGTGCATGTATTCACCAAAGCCACTTACCTACCCTGTGAGGAACTTCATATACTGTCAGGTACTCAATAATATTTGGAGCAGCAGTGTAGGTATTGAGATACTTACTAGGAGACAGTTCAAAGTGAAAATGGGAGCGGAACTCCTCACTGAACTCTGAGCCATGAAAATTTCCCCACAAGTTTTTAAAATTCAGGAATAATTGCTTTTCTTTGTTTTTCCCACTACTGTTATTTCTCCACCAAGGCCAAGCCTGCCAAATCTTAGGCGACAAATACAGCGAGGACTTATATTGGCTTTCATCCTGCTAAAATGATATTATTGTTTTCCTGAAGTAAATACAAAATAAAATACTAACATGTAACTGGCATAGAGCTTCTCAGCATTTCTAAAAAGTACTTACATAAAACTGTAAGTGTGGGGGAAAAAGCATTTGAATTAATGAACTAATATTCACAGGGAACAAGGCATCAAAGCTCTAACCTACACCACGAGCTGGTTGCAGCCGTGTATTTTGATCCTAACTTCAACCCTTGTTGAAGTTGTCTCCTATGCCACAGGAAAGATTCTTGGTTTATTTTCCCCTAAACCTGAAACTTATTAAATTCAATTTAGTCTGGCCTTTCCTAGCCGCTGGGGGAGAATGATATATTTTTTCTCTTCAGGCTGGACTCCGCTTAAACACAACCAGGGATTCATGCAAAACCATTCAAGACTAAGGCAAGTGCTTCGGGGGGAGGAAAAAAAAATTAACTATAGCTGTTTCTGCAGTAAATTGTCAACTGATATGTTGCTTCAGGATGGGTCAAATCAGCTGAAAAGTCAGATCCTGGCTTTGCCAATGAGTCACAACTTTATCAGGTCCTGCCTCTGGTTATTACTGCCAATGTGACCATCTTGTAACTAAGGAAATGCTAGTGCAAAGCTCGGCCTGTCGTGTTCTATATAATCTCCGGGCCTCAGCCTGTGTCTGCAGGTGTTTCTCTGTATTGAATCTCCCTGGGGAATCTTCGGCTTCACAGCAAAAGCCGGCTGAAGTGAAAGTGATTTGATTTGGATCCTATTACAGGCACTTTACCTCTTCTATTTCCGTGATAATAGCAGATTGGAGTCGATTATTGTACCGGGAGGGAAGTTAATGTGTTGTCGAGAAACATTGGTAAAAGTGGCACAGGAAAAGGCACATAAATAAAAGTTTAGAGTGAAGAAAAATCTGGGAAGCAAACCTGCATAAGTGTCTTTCTCAGCTCCTACCAGTTTCTGAATGGCTCTGGATCCTTTTCTCTCTTTATGCCGATTTTTAAAAACGAAGGATTTTTCTTCTTGCTTTAATTTTGTCGCTCCTGTACATCTTTAGAGCAACTGTTCTCCTCCCCCACCCCAGTCCCTGTCGGGAAACTCAGCCACCCAAACAGAGTTGCCGCAAGGACTGAGTTTGCACTGATTATCTTGCTTTGTATTCCCCAGAGTCTAAAAGTTTGCCAGCCTCAACTAATGCACCTCAGAGAATCACAGAAGCAGGAATGAAACCCTAGCTGGGTTTGAAAGAGGCACTTTATGTCCGTTCACAAAAGAAAAGAAAAACATTGAAAAATTTCCAAGAACTCCTGCTAGGTGACAAAGTAGCATTTGTAAGATGCCCTTCAGTGCTCCTTCAACTTCAATACTGAAACCTTTGTGTTCTCTGTGGTGCGGCTTCAGATGGAAGTGATACCGGGTTAGAAAAACATGCTACATCAAACAAGACGTGGCTAATAAGATGGAACAATCAGGTTTTGCTCTGATTTCAAATGTCGCTGAGAAATTTTGTGTAGCTCACCCATATGCTTGATCATATTTTAAGTGGCAAGCTGAAAAAATAGTAATTGAAATTGTGACTTTCATCCAAAGACTTTTCCAAGCCAGAGACATAAAGCATTACTGAAACATAACCGCTGTTAAACACAATAAACTGGCCCACAGCAGCGCAGCCTGAATGGGGGTGAGCTTTGGGAAGCAGGGCGTGGGAAGGGGATCAGGCAAATTTGGGGAATATGCCAGAGCAAAAATACTTTTGCAGAGAATTTCTACCTGAGCCCTGTCATCATCTCTTCATCCTTTTTACTGCAATGAAATAGTCAGCTCTTCTACCTCTCTTGTCTCTGTCTCCATCTTTTTGCTTTACTTATGTTGGAAATTAATGGCCAATACCACCAAATTTTTTTCCTTATTCAAATACCTTTGCTGCTGCTTTGAAAAAATAGAATTTTTAATCTCAAGGGTAGTTTTGGGTCAGACCTAAAATGTCTGGTCAAGAACTAAGAAAAAAAATAAATACCAAAAATGATTTTATTAAAAAGCTATTCTTTTAACTCTTCTTTGGTTTCTCAGCTTTTAAAATGCACATTATATTTTTAAACTTTATCATTTTTCGGGCACTATTTTCACATGACTGAGCCACACACAGCAATGAATTTGATTCAGCAGACGGTTGCTTGGGCATGGCTGAGTGGATCAATCGAAAGAGCACGATTTGCTCACATAGTGGGATACTACAGAAATATGTTAGCAGCCCTGGCTGCATTGCTTCAGGGTCCTGACATTTCATACTCTTCCTGTTTTAAAACATCCAGAAAGCTGATGGCTTCTATATTTTGATACCTTCACCTATAGGAGGGAAGTACAGTATCCAGGCACATCAGTGTAGTCTGAAATTTGGCACCTATGCAAAACAAACACCAGGGGAGCAGGGTGCCCTGCCAACCCCAGCTGGAACATCCACATCCACCCTTACTCACAAAAGTGACAAGTCAGAAGAGAGCAGGACTCGATGCCCAAATTGTTATAAGGAAGTACATTCCCTTCTTTAAAAACACTGGCTCTAGTGGAAGAGAAAATAAAAACCTCCAACAGGCAGAAAAAGGGGTGAAGTGGTCTTTCTGAAGGGAAGGCAAAAAAAGCAGGGCTATAACGTCACAGAATCTATGGACTTCACGGTCACAGGTGTCCTTACAGGAAGACGATGGGACACACACATCCTGTCCGGCAGGTGGATGTGATCCACGGGATCCTCCCGTGATCCAGCAGGCACAGAAGTTGATTATACGCTGTCTGCACAACGAGCGCTTAGATCCCTACTCTTCTCCATTATCATTAGACTGTAAAAAGATACACGGGACATTCGATTAAAAAAAGAAAGTTATTTAAAATTTCATGGACATTTAATTTCCAACTGCTGAATTATTTTTGTACGGAGAAGCCCAAAAATGCTCATAAATTTTGAATTCCTCTCACAACCATCACATGAGGTTAGCTGGATTTTATTTTTTTTAAATATGAAAAAGTGAGGGAAATTTTAGACTGAAATATAATCCATTTTGAAATCCAAGAACCCCATGTACACAATTAATTCAGCAAAGCAGAGACCTACTTGCAAAATGTTTTGGCATCGCCAGGTCGACATGTTGTCCTACAAGTGCTTCAGCTTAAGGGTACTGCTCAACTGTTCCCTGTGAGTCAGATCAAAAGTGCACTAAATCAATGGAAACTTCATCACTGATTGTCACGGATCCGGACGAGCTCCGCAACAGTGTCTGGGCCTCCACCTCTCCTCAGCTCTCTCTTTTTTTATTCCTTGTCTTCTCTTAGCATTTTTTCAGGCATTTAAAGACCACTTTGTTCCCCATGCCCTCCACTTCGCCTTCTATCTGCGGTCCTCCTTTCCTTCTCACATTAATTACCCTCGATCACAATGTATCAGCAACATTAAAAGGGTACCAGCTTCCTATGTATAATCTAATCTACTCCTCTAAAGACTCACATCTGTGTGTCTGATTTATTATAGCAAATGGAAATTCTTTGTTGGAAGCCACGGATTGAAGCTGCAAAGTCATTCCCAATCTACAGAGAGGCCCCAAATGGGATCTAGGAGAAATATAAAAGGAAAGTCAGTGTCCGCACAGAAGACATGTTGAACACACGATGACTGTCTTCTCACTCTGGTCTTATGCATCCTGTCTATAGGTTGGAACTGCCCCATTCTGGAGAGCCAGAAGACTCTATGAGCCAGAAGAGGTCTATGAAGCTGACTTATTACACTGAGTCAAGCCTATAGTGGACCACTAAAGTCAGCAGAAACAAACTCCTTTGAAGGCCTAGTATAAAGAATATGCCTATATTAAAAGTAGGTTTTCTGTGAAATACGTATGATGGACCCCAAAGCAGTGAATCACACAAAGACTGAGCAGCGGTGCCTTCAAACAGGCCTCGGCTGGCTTAACCATGGCTGAAACATTTCTCTCTATGGTTATCATGAAGACTACTAACCTCTCTCCAGTTCCCTACTCCAAGCATGTTTCCTGAGACAAACATGATGTGAAATTTTTGTATTCCCCACGATACTAGCCTGCCCAAACTATGCTTATTTTAAGTAGAATAATGGTTTGTGACAGTTATTTAAAAAGCATCAGCTCCTATATTTTGTACAGAATTTGTATCAAACAGTGCCGATCAACTGGTTAAGTCCTATTAGAGTCTTCAGTGTGAGAAAGACAGAGCAGGATTTGGTTACTGAATCTCGAAAAATCTACATCCCACGTGAGAATTATTTTTTAAAATCAGCATTAAAAAGACTAACATGTAGAATTTACAAAGAAAGCCTAGAGGTCCTATAACAACATGGCAGAAGAAAAGGTAATGAGAAGCTTTTATTCTAAGGTTACTAATGAAGAGTATCTTTAGTAGTGAATAGTTTTGGCTGTGACACAGAATCTTAAACAGAAAAAAGGAGAAGGAGGACTAAATTATCTCTTTATAATCCTTCTTTGGAAAATGGGATTTTTCTTTTCCTATTTGTCTCCTGGGCTAAACAATCACCTTAAACATATATGTCAGCTTTGAGGGTGGTTTTAGCTTCCTAGAGGATAGTGCAAGAAATACTATTTGGCTAGAAGGAATGAAATCAGTCCCTATCCACAATACAGCGCATTGAAGTGGAACTGCCTCTGCACATCAAAGTGCAGGGATGCTCCACAGTTTTGATGCATTACTGAGCGCTCTCCCTAACCAAACAAAGCTTTGCATCTGACTAGTTGTTACAGACAACTGATTTACATAATTACTTCGGATTTTTCCCCGCAAAAACACACAACGTATGAATCACTGTACTCTGTCTTAAAGTCATTATTAGCCAATTAGAACTCTAGGATTTGCATAATCACTCCTCAGTTATTTCTTGGTAATCATACTGTGACGTGCGATTACTGAAGTCGGACTAGTGATTGTACAGTGGATTATAATACAGAATTATTGAGGGGCTTTTCAGCAATAAAGGAACTACCTCAGCTGCTCAACTGCCTTTCAAACTGGCATGAAGGACACAAAAAAGCAAAAGATGAGTAAAATAAGGCTCCTAGAGTGATGGAAACAAAAAAGATTAGTTCTAGTATTTATCCACTCACAAGAATGAAGGATGGGTTTTCTGGATTTCAGGTCTGACACCAATCCAAGTATAAAAATCCTGTGCATTACAGTCATCTGTCTTACAAATTTGTCTGGATAATACTACTGTAACTCAGAAAATAATAGAAAACATCACGTAACATCAATAATTAATATAAAACTCCAGTGAATTCTGCATCATGTCCCTTATACAAAGCACAGACCTGGTTCAGAGCATGCCGAGAGCTACCAAGACCACAGAAAGAAGAGCTGCATAATGGCTCCCATCTCTCGTGGGTGATAATGGAGACGAGCAGGTCAGTAAGAGTTATATATGTAGACTAACTTACTGAGCAGGGCCTTTTTCTTGGGATATCTCCTTGTAACACGCTCCAGATACTGTCACACCAATCTGATCAGGAGCACAAGCCTACCCATGTGGATGATGAATCGTGTGACTAAGTAATAGCCTAAGTCAAGTGTGGATGTGACCGTTCACTGGAAGACGGCAACGTAATGAATCTGCTCCAGGGTTTAGGGGGTTAAGTGGCTTGCCGGAAGACAAGTTAATGATGTACCGCTGCATTCAATGAAGATTGATTGAGAACGGTATAAATGGGCAGTGGGCAAGGACAAAGAGGCTTGTTTTGGGAATGAGGCAGAATGGTGGGGAAGAGACAGATTACAGCTGAAGGTGGCTGGTGTGTTGAGTTGAAAGAATAGTCTCAAAAACCATAGGGAGAGACATCGTTTTGGGGAAGATGATTTCACTCATGTCTCATACTGTGAAGCAGACAGCCAGCAGAATGGTCATGACAAGTATCTACTGATAACGTTTGCATTACCTACAGCTACTGGACTGACATCACTACACACAGGGGTAACTAAATAGGATTTTGCATCCTCCCTCTTTGAGATCTTCCCCACGTTTCTAAGTAGCACACTGATTGGTTTGCACTGAAAATGCAATTTAAACCCAGAACGTTGAACTATGCAAGAATGCAACCACAGGGGCAGAACAGGGAGGTACAAAAATGCAATTATTCAAGAGTGCGGTCTTCTGGCCTTGCAGCAAACATAGAGTATTAATAATTTGGAAAACAGGACACGGTGATGATGGTGGAGTTTCAGCACAAGGCTACCATCAGATGGAAAGACTGGACTTAGAACAAAGCAGCTAAGCACAGTTCACAGAAACAAGTTCAACAGGTAACTGACAGAAAGACATAAGAAGCACTATCATTATCGTCTAGCCTGAGTAAAAGAGTTTTACAGATTATAAATTAATAGTCTCAAAATGCTTTTAATGCAAGCTAATACTGCACGGTATTTCTATACTCATGACAAACACAAAAGCTGTGCCCAATAAATACCTAAGACTCCAGTTAAAAAAATATAAATAGGAATGATTTTGGTCTGATAGCGAGACAACTGAAACCAAAAATCACACACAGATGTGCGCAGTGGAATTCCGTGGCCTGGATATCATACAGACATACAGAACAGACAACTCTAATCTCTGGTCTTGTTAGCTTCATCTATTAAATAAGCCTGGTGGTACAATAGAGCTACGACTTCTCTCAATGAATCTCATTATAGCACTCATTTGTTGTAACGGAAAGGGCATTTATTCACAATAACTCACAGTGGCTCACTTTAATCCACTCTCCCTTTCTGTATCCCTCCTTCTCCACTTCTATAAACAAAGGAATCCAAACCAGCCCACTTCAGCCAGCATCCCCAGGTGTCTCAGGTGTGTAGGAAATATCCAGTAGATTCCCATCATCATCTTCTTGGTTGATTGATACCTTTACTGGTACCACAATTGCAGGAGTTATGCTAATTCCTAGATGCGTCATTTGGGTCTATGTGTTTTGATTTAGCCAGTCTCTTAAATTCCAGAACAGGATTAAGCTGAATTAAGTTACTACAGACCTATGCTGTGGATTTCAGTACCTTGAATCTTTTGAGGGACATGCAAATTAAAATTTTCAGTTAAACAAAAGAAAGATTTTCTTCCATCACGTCTGAAAGCAGAATGATAATTCAAGGCTTGTACGACTTCCTGGTGTCATCTTCCTGCAGAAAGTCTGAAACAACGTTTACCAGAATTAACAGTTCTTCCCAAGACAGTGTTATCTCCTAAATATACAGCCCTAGTTTCTACCCAAACTGGGATACTCCTGCAAAGCAGTAGAAGGAAGTGGTGGGTTAGGCACAATCCATAGGAACAGACACATAGTGACTACTGGAATCACATAATGGGTAGGCTTCCTTCCCAGTACTGCTTTTCTCCATGTGAAATATTCATGTTATGGTTGGGACTATCAAGCATTAACAGGGCTTCAGCATGGGAACAAGGCAAGGACCACACTTCGGACAAACAAACATTTGTGGTGCGGTTACAGCATGCTGGATTCCTCTAACACAGCTGGTAGCATGATGAACAAGTTGGTGTCTTCTGAAAATCATGAAGTAAAAACCTCATGTTGCTCTATGAACTGAACTACCTGGTTAGACTGTGTCTCCCACACTGCATTGCTACTGGAAAGAGGAGGTGATGGATGCCTGTCTGCTCCAGACAACAGAACAGGGCTATGGGAACCAGCGCTTCTAAGACATCGATGTTCCTTTCCATTCAAATTATTTTCAGATGAAATATTTTTCTGCTAAAACATACATGGTTTTGCAGCTTCTCCCCCAGTAAAAAACAAAACAAACAAAAAAACCCCAAATGTCTGAGGAACAGAGACACAAAACATAATTAATCAAAAGTCCAATTTTCCACTCAAAAACCACTTTTGACTGTGCCTAATTAGACTTCATATCTACCTCAGCGCAGGACAGTTTTTTTCCTAGGGCCATGCCTCCTCTACCAAGCACTCCTGGTCCCTGCCAGAAGTGCTCTAGAGGGACCTATCACTGTACCTACCTCTAATCTTCATAGAGATACTCAGGTACATTTTACAAGTGAACGACAGTTCTGCACTAAAAGCTTTCACCTCTGGGTACATGTAATCTTATACTAGAAAAAAAATACAATAATGGTTGTTCTCTTATTTTAAAAACATTTAAACTGTACTAAAAGTGCTAATTCAGTTTGCCCGGTTCATACCATTCTAACAGCAAATGCAGCCTGCGTCTATAGGGTGCTCTGCTGCATGTCCCTTATTAGCTAATTCTCTCACATCAAGCTCATTTAAATCTATTTGTCCCAGACCACCCTCTTTAAAGAGAGGAAGGAGGAGGATGGGATCTCTTGCTACTCAGGCTCCCATCCTATTTATGACTGAATGTTTAAGGATGCTTTACAAAACTTTCTCAGTCTCCTCTTGTAATTCAAATCAATTGTAGCCATAAAACAAAAATTCTGGAATTTATATTCCCCCCCCTTGGAAAAAAAATAAAAGGTTTAATTTGATAATTGAAGAAATAAAAGGTTCTTTTCAAACCTGACATTAAAAATCTCTAATAAAAATGGGGAAAATGAAGGTCTAGGATGACAGTCTTTATCAAAGTGTATATAGAGACATTATATGTTCCAGTAATTGTTTAGGCCGGTGAATTAATGAATCCCTGGCTGTAAGTCTCCATTTGAAATGATTTCAGTGGTGTCTGCTGCTCTGCTGCTTTGGAAAAGCCTGTTGTCTGAAGCTCTGGAGAAGGGCCTTGAACCCTGCCATTCAATCCCTTTCAGCCCATCAGCTGAGTCTAATTGCCAGAAAGCACACGAGACCCCTAAGCCTGATTGTTCCCCGACCTCCTTTGAGGTTCTGAGGCATGAAAAGCAAAAGGGAAAAAAAAGCTCTCTTTTGATCTTCTGTTTCTTTCTCTCTCTCTCTCTCTCTCTTTTTTTTCCTGCCTACTCCTACTCTAAGAATGACACATTTCTTTATATGGCTTCTCCTTCTTATAAAGACAATAATTAATAAGGCCTTTATAAAATGAGGCTTGAATTGGTGTCACCTTCAAGGGTGGTCCGGGGCTCTGAAGTGAAACCCCCGGTGGGCTTAGGCATTGCATGGCCTTTGCACAGGTCAGGTTTAAATACCCTGACCTCAATTTTCACTCTCCTCCACTAATGAGACGATTCACACATGGATACAAAATTATACGAGGGAAAAGACAAAAGAAGCAAGGTGTAGTTGACACCACATTGGCCAAATTTTATTATCATCTTTGTGCCTATGACATCACAGCTGTGGACATTGTCAAAGCGGCGAAACCGCTCGCTTTCTCCCCCCACTCCACTTTTTTTTGTCCCCTGCCATCAGCTTTATATAATTACTTTCACAAACTCACACTCTCTGCCTATTATTTGCTCAGATGTCACAAAGCTGCGATGTTAGGTGGGACTGGGGACCAGTCTGGGTTCTTGTGTGGTTACACATGCAGAACTGGGTCGCTTTTCTTGAGGTTCTGCTTCACTACCTCACTGTCAATTGTGAGGATAAAGTGGCATTATGTGTATCTATTCTATTTCACAGGCTTATCAATTTGACACCAGAAGTTAAAAAAAAAAATGAAATCATCACACCAGGGATATTACGTGTCCATTAAATGAAAATTGTTGATGGTTGACATTGAATGAGTTGTCAAAGACAGCAAGACACGCATTGCATAAGTTCCTCTATTAATGCAAAACAGTTAACAAGTTTATTAGAGAAGAAGCTAAAGGGGGGAAAAATGATGCTATGACAGCCACACCCGTGGGTTGTAAACCTGTCAAATCCCATCAGAGGAGCAAGGTCGGTGCTTGGATTAGAGATGGAATCAGCAGGAGGCACTCTTCCTCTGAGTCAGTGGATCCCACACCCAGGCGCTGTTAGAGCGGTATATAGGACACTGCCTCAGGGCTAATTCACAAGCTAACGTTTCTTCGTGACACAGCCACAACATGTTGTTGATAAGCTAAAAAACAAGTACTAAGTATTTCTAGTAATTAAAAAAAAACCCCATGTGACTTTTTCTTACCATAAGAAAGCTGACTCTAAAGTTTAATCAGGGAATTAAGTTCTACTGTCCTTAATCTCTTATATGGTTTCAAATGGTTGTTGTTTTCTTCACTTCTTGTCCCGAGATGTTGTGCAGTGTTATGGTTAAACACTAATTGAGCTCCAGAAGGTGGGCTGGGCATCACTCAAGCCTGGATTGATTCCTGTGCCTTAATCTCGCTTTTCAGGGGTGGTGTAAGGCTGCTGAATAAAAATATGCCACATGCTGGAAAGTCTTTGCACTAAAAAAAAGGTACGCTATCACCTTTGGGACAATTTTGGAGGTCTCACCTCTCAGGCAAAACTCAAAATGAATTAACTCTATACTTATTAAGAACAAATAGACTTTAAAAACATTTGTTCGTTAAATCCCATAATACAACTATATGGCTAATAATCCTTTCATCCTTCGGCAAAATACAGACAACCCCTGGACTGTTAAACAACAGGTATTTAACAAAGTACGATAACTCACCCCAGGCAACTCCCTTTAGAAAGGAATTACTAAAAAAGGGACATTCTTAATTACCAATATTTTGTCATGCAGGGGATTTAAAGGAAAATGAATTGGCAGATTTTTTACTTTTCTTTTTTTAAAAGACTTTGCAATCTCCATCTCCCTTTTGCCTTTTTTGATAAAGATTAGTTTTGCAAATATAACGTTGAAGAGGAAATGTCCTAGTGGATGCTCATCATACAGCTACATACACAATATTCCAAAAAACAAGCACTTCAGAACATAAAATATCCAATACATTATGCTTAAAACTCTAGAAAAAAAAGAAGCAATTTTATCAGATTCTTTCCAGCCTGAAGTAATAAAAAACCTCCAAACACCACAGACAACAACAACAACAAAAAAAAACCAAAACAAAACAAAAAAAAGAGACAAAACCTAATATATGCATATGAATTTCCTGCCTATGTAGGTGATATCTGTCAATGCTGGTGGTGAAGGAGAATAAACCATCGCACAAACACCACAGCCAATTTTACAAAATGTATGAACCCCTTAGTGGCACGTGAAGACATTTTTCACTTCAGCAGGATGAGGCAAATAGATGGTTTTGGTAGTTATTTTCCCCCTTCAAATCATGTCTATTAAGGACATTTGCTGGCAGACACTTCCCATATTGCATCGGGACTGCCAATGAACAGTCAAAACGAGCTAATAACTCTCTTTGGGCACACGCTTATGGAAGAAAGCAAACTGGAATAACCTGATTTTGCCTCACCAATAGCTTTTCGTATGATGGCTAATCAAGGCTATAAGTAAAGAATGGATTAATTATCATCTTAATGTTTTTTTATCGCTTTCTATGTAACTTCCAAAGTGCTAGCGTATTTATTAATACTTTCTAGGAAATTACTGTCACATCTTTGACACATACATTTCTCTCAAAATAAGAAAAAAAAGATATTGGTTTCTTTCTTTTTTTTTTAAATGCAAACAAAATAATGCAAAATTATATACTTATTACTGACGAGACCAGAAATTCTGGGTATGATCTTCATTTAATTAATATAGCTATGCAAGAGCATTGGATGATGCAAATTTTACTTGCTGGCCTTCTAATTCACAAAAGCAATACATTATGTTAGGATGAGACCGTAATGCAATCTGGTTCCAAGTCACTGATGGGGCTGAGGGAATATCAGTTTGTTTGACTTTTAGCAAAGCACTAATGAGCAGTGTTATGAAATGCAGAGCAAGACTAAACTAAAAGGGAAGAAATTAGTTGAACGCTTGCTAACCAACAAAGTAGGTGTTCTTTAATTTGCAAAAAAAATCAAGACATACAGAAGTTAAGGTTTGTAGGATCACCACAACTCCCCTACCCGGAACACACAGAATGAATCAGATTTTTCCTTTCTTCTTTCTGCACCATCAGTCCAGTTCCTATCTTCTCAGATGTATTAAATTTTGAGGCTGTTCCTTGTAGTGTATAGGATGGCAGAATTAGGTCTTCTTTATAAAGCAGAGGGAAGAAGTGAAGGACAGTCTGAAAAGTCCATCTTTAGCATGCTTGATTTGAATTAGGCATTGTATCATTCTGGGAAAGAGTGTGTTTCCTAGCCACAATTATCCAAATATAGAAAACACAAAATATGCTACATAAAGTATTATGATACTAAGTCTGTTTCTTTTCACACAACTATGTACAGTGACAGGGTGAAAGGTAAGGATATACAATATTCTAAAATGTATATAAAATACTTAAAACCAGAAAAAGGAAATGCCTGGTTCCTCACTCTTTTACTATGTTTTATAGCACTGGAAATCAAATGGCCTTTTGGAGAGTAAAGCACTATAGTAATGGCAGTAAAGCTTGGCCATGTAAAAACATAAATATCAGTCTAGTGAAAAAGCCTCAGATATATTTTAATATATCATATAGTAGTATTTATCTGAACATACTTACATAAAAGCAAGCTATGATGTGATAAAATTCGTGAGACTTTCACTGGGCTAACATTGTAAATGCTGTCCTGTTCAAGGATGAAAAGTATTTATAAAACAGTCTGAATGAATGCCCATTTGAGAGCAATCTTTCATTTTTATAGTACCTCAGTTACTCTTCTTTCCACTAAAAAAAAAAGTGGGGGGTGTGGGGGGGAAATGCCTTCCTTCTGAGACCACCCACAACAAGCAGAGTGCAGAGCACATGGGCTTCTTCATGGGTTCTCTATGAAACTGCTAATACCCAACAGCAAGCACACCCTCCGGGGAAGTCACTTAGACACGAAACTAATAAAGACATCTGCACATGTCTCCCTGCAGACACGGCTCCAAAAGGGATGCCTCTTCACCAATATTCCCTTTGACAGCACCACATTCTAATAGGTACCTTATGAACGCTGTACTACTCAAATTCTAAAAGTGCTGTCTGTGGAAATATTTCTCTAAATATGATTCCACACACCCCCAATATTCAACACACAACTATCTTTATATTCTTAAAACTATCAAAGTATCACTAATTAGAAGAGTTCAAGAGCCCTGGAAATCTTAACTTCCTCATCATTCCATTCAGCTGCTGTTTGTTACAATTTCTCTGCCTTGGTAGTATCACTTTGCTGGAAAAGATTCGCCATCTCCGATGCAACAGCACCGCTGGCTTTTTTTCTCACTAGAGATTCCTGATACGAAGTTGCAGTTCCCCTCTTTGCACCAAACCTTGCTGAAAGTGCAGAAATTCGCTGTAAAACTGTTTCGTACCCAGCAAATATCCTGAATTTAAGCCTTATAAATTCTTCCAGCAGGTCTGAGGACACAGGAATTTCTATGCTCCAGCAGCATGCATAGACCAGTGGATTATCGAGGTTCTGCCCCAACTTAGGTACCAAACAAAGTACTCCATCACTTGCGCTATCTGTAGGTATTGCTGGCACAAAGCTTCTGGCCAGAAGTTTGTTCTTCCCACTCACCTAAGAAAAGCTGAACTCTTGGTCTTCAGCAGCAGTGAAAGACTCATTTCTTTTGCCATCATCTTTAGTATGGACGTAGTCCAAACAAAGTCCTAAACTTGGTCAAATTCTATACCTGTGGTTCAATACTGTGCAAGGCTTCTTTTCTAATTCACTAAACTTTCAGAGATTTCTGGTACTAAAAGTTTGTCACAAAGGAGACTTTGCTGAAAGCTGTTATGGATAGAAAAAAAATATCCTTTTTTAATGAATTCAATCAAGGAGGAACAAACGGAAACACCAAATGGCAAATACTTTTTTTTCCCAAACAATTACAGCATTATTTTATGCGAAATCTGTTCTGTAACAATGCGAGAAAATTAGTATGTGTTCTATTCAAAAGATACTGCAGGATGGATTAACATTTATGATCCAGAGTTCAGTGACTTGGATGTTTTCATTTTCTTTTTTTTATATTAATTGGATTTTCCAGTATACACTGAAGTGGTAAAATGCATTTAATCAATATGCTTTGGGACTAAATTAGCAAAGTACTAATTTTGTTGTGCAAGGTTATATTATGTATTGTACATTTTTAATCACAGTATTCTCAGTTTATTTCTCATTTGCGAATCTTATGATCCCATTGTGTATAATGCAAAGAGAATAGAGAGTCAGAGTAAGCCTCATGAGTTCAAATATATAGAGGAGGAGCGCTTTTAAGGGTTGGGTTTATTAGCTTCTCATCCTAACCTGAACAGTTTGACATGAAATTGTTATACAGCCACGCTGCCTGACAGTTAGCAAGAGCTGCAGTCACTCTCTTAAATGTTAATAAACATTTTTAAAAGAGAGATGCCTGCTGAAGAGACATGGAAGGCAGTAGGTTTTAGGGAAGCTGACCCTAAATGCTTCACCAATCCCAGGTGCAGCCCACATCCTTCAAGGGTCATGTGGCAGAGGAGCAGGAGACTAGAAAGCAGTCCCGATGGGTATTACCAAGATGGTCTGGTGTTCATTCAGCTGAGAGAGGAAAAGGACAAAGAATCTGTGTCTGCACTCCTCCGCAAAGGGAGGAAACTTCCACTGAAGAGCAGACCAGTAAGAAAAGGGCCACAGAAGCTGCCCAGATCAGGTCAGATACCAGACACTCCTGTCCCTGAGAAGGAGCATGGAATGCAGTATGCTACAGGGCAGACTGTGCTTATGGCCCTATGGCTGGGGACAGGACATTAAGGCCACCCACCTGCCCCCTTCAACCTGCCACCCCATGGGAGGAGCACGTTCTCCCAGAATCCTGGGAGAATGGTGAAGAAGGAAGAGTCGCATGGCCACAGATGAGGTTCCCAAACATTTGTATCACATCTGTGCACTACCAGACTGGGACAAATTTCATGCAAGTCAGGTGTGGCCAAAAGCTCACATTTCTGTAAGGCAGAGCACATAACACAGAGTTTATTCTGACTTGATGCTTTTATGCTAAAACATAAAGCCTGCCAATACAAAGTTACAACGTTGAACAACTTTTAACCAGCTTAGTAAAATTATACCGGATCAGTGTTTTGAGTTGCAGGGCTACAGCTTCTTTGACCCAATGCCAGGAGCCCAAAAGCCAGCTTAACTCTCTGATCTGATTCATTCCATGGGCTGAGAAGCATGGCTGTGATTTGCACAAACACAAAGCAGGAAAGGTAGACCTCTTCCACTTAGCCCAGGGTTTCCACTGGTTTAAGCCCTGAAAATCACTGTGCATTCCTGAACAGGATTCTGCATCTGGCAGGGGAAACTGAGGCAGCTGGTAGGGTTTCAAACTGAGCTTACATCAATAGGACAAATTTAGTATCAAACTAGCATCTTAGCTTCCTCTAGAACATATCTCACTTCTCCCCTGGAGCGTGACGTTTGTTCCTTTAGACCACTCTTTTCTGTCACCTTCACTCAGAGTAAAGGAAGTGACATTTAATGGTGCAACACCATTGAAGGAAAGGCTATTCTCAAGATTCGTTTTTAATCTGAGTCTTTTCAAAGGGAAGTACAGGTTAAAATTTAAAATAAAAAAAAGGTTGCTTTGGCAACCGCCTGGGGCTGGCACAGCAGCCCCGTTCCCATGCACCGTGGAGGCACTGAGGTACAGTGCCTGCAGCACTTCTCAGGGGATGGCTCTCCTCAGCATCACCCTCTAACCACAGCCTGTACCTGAAAGGCACATGGAGGTCTTAACTTTAATGGGTCAGGATGGAAAGTAATGATCTGCTCAGTAGTGGAGAACCAGTGTTAACTGTCTAAAATGGTGTGAATGGCTCAGATGTTGAAGGGCAGTCTATCAGGCACCAGACAGTATTATCAGGATCACCTGTCTGTCAGCTGCATTACCTGCTTTCCCCTGATTCATTTGTTTTAAAGGAGTCATTGGCTTTACTTCAAACAGACCCGGCAACCAAAACAAAGCAAAACCAGCTCCTTGCTAAGACCCTAAGAGGAAAGGCGAAGAGTAACATATTTAAACATAAAGTTGAACAGAAAGGTTTAAAATTTGCAAGTGACACTGTGCACCAAGGAGATAAGAGCCTTCCAGACAAGTTAAAATGCACAGATATGCCAATCAACCCCAGATAGATTCAAGGGGTGGTGAACACAGATTACTCACATTACACCAGGCTATCTCAAGTTACTCAAATGACATAAAGGGATACAATAATCACACACTTGTCTCATTGTGTCAACTTTTTAACAGGGGAAAAGCCATTGTCCACTTCAAGAGGAAACAGCAAAGCAAACCAGATCAGATTATTCTCAAGTGAATTGTCAGGTTGAGGGGGTTTTCTACTTATCTGATACTAGCGCAGACACCGATAGCAAACAGCTCACCTGACTGCACACAAAGCCCCATTCTCAAAGGCAAAAAAGCAATCTGTCTCAATTATTAAAAAACAAATTAGACAATCAAACTGGAAATTTGCCTTCTTTCTTAAGAGAGCCACCATATAAGGGGGTTGCTGTGATGTAGCTAGACCATCGTTGCTAGGGTTCAGCTGCCCACCAAAAATAGACAGTGGAAAAATATCAGACCAGTGTTGCCTGGGATACAACCCTGGTGCCCTTAGGCAGACAAAATACCCACTTAGAATGGGGTGAACACCAGGAAAAACCATTATGGGACACCTGGGTAAAGAAATTTTTCTTCTTGCTTATAGTTCTTTTACATTTGTTCCTCATATCATTCATGGCATGGACACTGAAACTGTCTGCTGAGTAGTACGAAGCTATTTGGGGTGATGAAAACAGAAAGATCCAAGGTCATTATTAAAAATGAAAAACTATTAGCTGTAAGCGGGCAAGGACTCAGTTCTCTCTGAGACCTCTAAGTTACCAAACACAAAGCCCGCTCAGTCGGGCTTTGCATTTAAGGGGATTGCACTTTAAGACAACTAAATCATTTCTTCCATGTGGATTTTAGCACAGCATACACGCGCCGCTTCAGCACAGGAATGACGCCATGCAGTGTCAGCTCGTATCAACTGGAAACTTTGAATTAGCTTCAGAAGGCATTGCATCTGCACTTTTCTGTCTGTAAAAGGCACATGATACTATTTTCTTCAACCAGCTCTCCAAGGATGCTGACACAGTCTAGCGAAGAGCTGACCTTCTAAGCTAGTAAGAGGGCCACTGATGAACTAACCTTCCTTTTTAAAGGTCTCTCCTGGCTTTGTTACAGTCCATGCCTTCCTACGCAGTGGGTACCTAACTGACCAGCGGGACACAGCAAGAAAACCTTGGGTTTAAGAGCCACTCAAGGAGTTTCACACCACACCTTACACTGGGCCATCCTCACAGTGCCCGTGCACTGAAGACAACGAATCTATTGGGGTTTTGTCCAAGAAAAATTCCTTTGTGAGGCTTAAAAATGATAAAGCTAAGAGGCTTTTCTTGGTAAGAAGGGACAGTCAGCTACAGATCAAAGGACTAGACTCTGTTTTCACTTGCAGTCCCCACCAACCGGTCCCTTAAAGGATCACACCTGATCAGATCACAGTATAAAAGGTACATTAATTTTTCCTTCTGAAAAAGAAGTTTCTATCAGGATCCAGGCAAACCCTTACAACTACAAATTAATGCCAAGAGAAAATTAACATTTCTAATACTAAAATAAGTTCATTGTCAATACCAAACATTTCGATGCACTTTTGGATATCTTTCTTCTAAACCTGATGTATCCCTCAAACCTGAACAAGCCGTTAAGAAGTTGTGGAATCCTTTTGCTCTGAATACAAGAGCCAATGGAGTAGCAATACTACACTTCAGAAGACGCGCTGTACCTTATGCCCTGCTCTCTCCAGTTTTCTCCAATAACCTCACTTTGTAAGGAAGGTGCAACCACATTCTTCAGTCTTTTCTCCATGAGATCTGTACTACCAGGACTACTCCTTGGTGTAAAAGCATGGTGGCTTTGTATGCCCTAAAAGTCTTAAGGCTGTTTCTGAGTCCTGTGGAGGTTGTACTACAGAACCTCACCGAACTGGGGGCTAAGTGGCTTTCCCCCATTGATACTCCAAATCCAGGTATTTAAGTGCATATTTTGCCGAGTGTCTCAACCACAATAACAGCAGAGTTGTGTTTGGGTTTTTTTCAAAGCTTGTGGTAATTCACAACCACACATCTTAGAGCAGAGCAGAGCCCTAAATGTAAAGTCCAGCAATGTGAATATGAAGATAATTAGTAATCGGAACTTCTGCTTTCTCTGAATCCTCATGTTCCCGGAAAAAAACATTACCAGAGCACTAAAGCAGAGAAGATAATAAGGCTTTTTCTTGACACCACCAAACTGTCTACATCCTAGTCGGAACAGCTTTTGCAGTTTAATTTTCTCCCTGCACCTCTATAAAACAGGAAACATTTTCCGTGGTTTTAGTCCACACGGTGTACAGAAGTTTTGTGACTCTGCCCGCCAGGCTCCTGTGTGTTATCACTTCAAAGGCACTGATCTCTTTTTAAATGTCCCTTTTGACAACTCAAATCTCTGAACTGGAAGTCGAAATTGGCTAAACTGAGATCTGATAATCGGCAGTTTTACTTCCAGCCGCATCCTGGGCTTGCAGTAATAAAAGCAGTGATTATCTTTGATATGGTTGATGATGTTAGCAGGATAGTAGGCATTCCAGCTGCTTAATTTAATTTCAAATCCCAGTGATAGCACCTAATGGTGTTTAGCTAGTGCTACAGATTTCATTGTGTAGTGACCATTGATACTGTCAAGGTAGCTTTATGTTCTCACCTGACTGCAGAGTCCCAGCAGAAGATCACTCATCAGGTAACCATACTGTTTTTAAACGACAGTCTGGATCACTTAAATTAAAACCCTGGTACTGATTAAATTAAAATAAAATCTGATCGCTCCCAAAAAATCTCTTGATACTACTAATAAATTAGGAACATAGATGATAAAACTAAAAATACATTAGGACAGAGACCATTGTGCACTATGAAATATCAAACCATCCTGTTGAAGAGAAGACTGTACACAGTCACAAAACTTAAAGCCCTTCTACTTTGTACTTTATCTCTTTTCTGAGACAATGAGGGAAGACGCATTAGGATACATTAGAAATACCAGTCTGCCAATTTCCTCTCTACTATTTTGTTTTTGATGGTGGTTTTCATACACTAAAATTTATCATTATCACTAGAGGCAGATCTGCTTTTCCTTACCTATATACTGCAAGTTAGCTTAGTCCATCAGAACTACCCTAAGCTCCCCAGGGATGCCAGAATATAACAATGGACAAAGAGAAAAGAATTTAAAATAACAGGCAGAAAAATCGTCTGTGGCGGGACTGAGCATAATGGGATGACAGAGCAGAGGGAGGCAGTGTTTGATCGCTATTATTTTTTTGGGTTCAAAGTCTCTAATTGACACTAACTACAACATTGTACTATCTAAACTAATTCGTCAGCATCTGAACTAGCCTGGCCTCAACTCTGCCAGGTGGAGTCAGAGGACAGACGTGCTGGGCTTTGTTGTTACAAGAGAAAGCAAGACTTCCACATTTTTATTTTGTTTTTACTCCATTTACCTGTGCAGGGCAGACATAAGTATCCCTCCTCCTGCTCAATTTCCACACCTATTTCCTATAACTCACTTTCCATGCATTGCGCTCCTTACCTTTAAAGGGCTGAAACAGCCACGAGTATTGAGCCACTAATTAAGACATACTGACTTTCAAGACCTTCCCAAAACACAGCGAGTTTGTTCAGATGTCTCTATTTCAGGAGGCCTTGTTCAGCATTACAATTGCCAGGCACATTTCTGAGTCACTCTGGAAAACTGGATTAGAATCAAAGCCCGAGATCACAAACTAAAATGACGACAAAAGTATTTGCCTCATCGTTTGTGGACACTTCTGGTACAAAACAATTCAGTTGCCAGTTCAACACAGAAACCGCTGAGCTTTCCCAGCAGATTAGCATGGGGGAACTCACATGACGTTCATCTCTTGTTTGTATCAGTAGTCCCTAGGATTCAAAAGTACCGGGATATTTCTGAGAATACATTTTCTTCCTCACTGGTGCATGCCTGCTTTGTGTCTCTTCGCTAATATTCTCAGCATTAGTTATTATCCTCTAGTTTCATGGATAGAAATGAGCAGACCCTACAGACCAGAACAGAAAGTCTCTAATTTTGAAGGGTATCTACTGTTATAAGAGCCTGAAAAGGACACATGACTACAAAAGCAGAGAAATCCCCCTGGGTTGGCAGGTTCACGCTCTGATTTTTGTTGGACATGCTACAACAGAGAGAGGTAGGGTCCTAGAAAGACCGTGGTTGCCATCATCCCGAAGTGAGGCATTCAGCCTATTCTCTGTTTGGTTCAGGACAGCCACCAGGAAAAGCAAGCACTGGGGACAGGCTGGACTAATTGTACCATCAGCATCCTGGTTTCCAACAGAGTCTTTTCGAGAGCGATCCTAGAGTTTGTAGCAATTGATTGTGCTGGAGTGGTAGAAGCTCAGTGTTCCTCTCAATTACCTGGTCAACCAGAGCACCGAAGTAGTTCCCTTTCTGGATTAATGAAGGAGAAGGAAACAAAAAGAAACAAGGAATAAGGACAGTCCAAACTCAGAATAATCCAGAAAAAGAAAAACTAGCCAGCTACAAACAACCTGCCAGTCCTGGTTTCATAATTAGGTAGAGTATAATTAAGAGATTAAATGGATGCCTATAATTAAGAGATGAAATAGATGCAATGTGGTTGTGTGACACTGCTCTGGGCGTACTGTCCTTCCACTGAATCCCACAGCACTGGATGTAGCCACCTGGGAATCATAGTTTCTATTAGATGATGAAGATAAGGGAAGATATGGACAAAATAGAAGGGAATGGGAAAATGGGTAAATCTTGGACTGCAAAACAAACACAAGCAAAGTCCTTCTGGGGCAGCACAAGATCTCTTTCTCCGGTGCTATGCCACTCTTAAGCAAGCTGTGGAGTGCAGCATATTTAATGAGATAGGAAGAAAAAGCAGAAGCAAGAGATGTTTATCTTTGCAAGCTGTCAATCACCCTGACACAAAAAAGAGGGGCTCCCATTCCCTGCACAGGACTCTGGTTCAGCAAGTTCAGTTTGACGAAACCTTCTTCTAGTCTAAACAGGAAGTGAGAAATACAGAGGTTCAAGAGACCAGAGGAAGATGGACTGGTTTAGGCTTTTGAAGCTCTTCTGAAATCGGAACGGAAGACAGAGTACAGAAATTGTATTATGGAAAAGGGATATTTTTTTTCCATTTCCTTCCTCCTTTTAAATATACTTAATGCTACTTGTTCTATTAACCTCTTCTGAACTGCAGCCTGCTGATTCATTGAAATGCTGCCATACCCTGCTGCTGTTCCAATATATGATAAAAGCTGATAGTTCTCATAGAAAACCCTGTGCTGAAATCATTAGCAGTCTCCCTGAGTAAAGACTGTGTCAGGTAGTGACAAATTCTTTTTAAAAGGGAGCTTGAAATTAAAATACCTCTTTTAAAATGTGTCCATATGTCTGTGCACTAGAAGTAGAGAAAAGGTTTCCAGCAGAGAATCTTTAGACTGGATCAGGCTGATACGAAGTAAGTAAATAATAAGGAGAAAGGGGAGAAAATGTTATTTACAAGAAGTACAAAGTCGGTAAGGAAAATACTTCAGTCCCCTAATTCTTGGTCTAAATCTGTCTCACTTGCGTGCATATCCAGACCTTTGCATGTACCGGTCTTTGCTAACTCCTCAGCCCTTGTTGTGCGAGTGCCGAGACATATGCAGCGCTCTCACCGCTCCAGCATGGGAGCTGGCTGCTCCGCTGACCTTGGCAGCTGAAGGACCCAGATGCCCAGCTCCAGGATGAATCTCTGCAGCAGTGTCATGGGGTGTCAGCTCATCTTCCCTAGTCTCCTCCTTGGCTTCGCTGACAGACCTGCCTGTGGGGTCTAGTGTGGGGTCAGCTGCCGCTGTGCCGCTCTGTCCTCCTTGAAGTCACTTTCCTTTGATTTCTGAGGATGAGGTGCATTCTCTTGACAAGATGCATCTGCAGTGTTCGATTAGGGTAAAAGAAGCATGTAGGGGGAATATTTCCTATACTTTTATATGTAAAAGTATGCTAGCTGCCTGTAGCCCAACTGGTTTCCAAATGACAGATGAAACTTAGAATCTTCTAGGAAGCAGAGAGGCAAAATACTAAAGAATCACTGCACATAGATCTTTCTTTTACCAAGAGTAAAATAGCCAGCTTTCCACATTTCATGATTTAATCCATTTACTGGAAATAACATAATAGACATATTAAATAAAATTTAATAGCCTAATAAAAGCCAAGTATGATAGAGGTATAACATGCATGTTTGTTATTAAAAGCACCATTACTAAAAAATAGCTTATTTTTATACTTTTATTTGAAACAGTGAATTAATAATAGTTTTTAAAAAAAAATATACAATTGCTGCATGAAGGCTTCTTTGTATCTGAAGGCTCTATGAATATAAAAGCGTATCAGGGCCAAATCCAGAAGGTCTTACTCAGGCAAAACTGATTTTAGTGGAAATAAAGCCTGATGGACTAAAGGATTTGGTCAGTAATTTATGGGACCCTTATCTCTGATCCACCTTCTAGGAATGCTAGCTTGTGGTACAGAGCAATGTAATATGCTTAAATATCTATGATTAATTCGGGTAATCTGGTTTATAGAGCCCGCTTATGTAAATGAAAAGGATTTACCTTTATGTCCGAGATGAAAAAAATATACATCAGATACAGTGAACCACATATTGCAGAAAATGGCCTGGCTGAATTGTATTAATGTCTCAAAACTGTTGAGAAATGCTGTATCTTCTCCTTAAGCCAGTAATCATAGTACCTACAAATTGCATCTCTTATCCTACTTTACACATACGCAGAAGTGGGCAGCGGCTGTTCTGAAGGGAGTATATCTCTAATTTGTACTCCCTTACAACACGCTTTTCAAAGCATAACAGAGAACTGCAGCTAAAGACATTTAAAGTGAGGAGAGGGCTGTGAGGGATTAATGCTTTGCCTGGTAAATGGAGCGGAAGTCAACTATCAAAGAAAAACAGCAACATTCCCGTGGTCCAGTCTTAAGGACTGGAGGTTTTCATGTGATGAAGTGGTAATTCAGTTCAAAGTATCAGAGAGACTTCGGACTGAGAACTCCGTTTGTACATCTCCCCAACAAGAACTACAAATTTACAGATAATAAATAGAGGAGGGACCGGTGTGATCATCTTGTAAGACCCTCTCCAGAGCACAGGAGTTCTCTGAGCTAATTCTTGTTTGAGAAACAGATGGTCTTCTAATTTAAAAACCCTCTTCCATCTCCACTGGCATCTAGGAAAGAATTTCACCAGCTTCAGTGGAGCACCTCTGAAGACACAGATCCTTGACAAAGGATTCCCACTGGATCGACAATTTTCCAAATACAACAAGAGGTTCTCTGAACCACCCTTTCCTTTTGTTCCAGCATGTGGCACAGCTGTGTTCTTTGCTGGCACAGCATCACTAAGGAGCCTTTGAGTCCTGTGAAATTTAGAACATCCTTCAGACTGCTCGATCTCGTGCTTTGAACAACTCTCCATTCTCCTTGCTTCTGCAGCAAGTACCTTAATGCTATACTATAAATATGTACATGTTACATTACAGATTGCAAATAGTTATGTACACATGAAAAACTACTGAACATCAAGCCTTTCCCAAACACAATTCTATTACTACAGGCACTTCCCAGTTCTAGAAGAAAAGTTTGGTAATTTGCAGTGGCTAATACTGTCTTTTAAATTGGCTAACGTTGTATAACACACGATCATTTCTTAAAAAATAGACAAACAGATGTGGTTTTGAAGGAAAACTACAAGTTCTACAGCTTCAAGATGACAGCAGACATCAGGAAAAAAAAACGAGGAGCAGGAGTTCTAGATCCAGCTTGGACAAAATAAAATCTGATTTATTCCATCTACCATTAGTTGAAAGGTAACTTTGCCCTGCAGTATTTCCGAGACAAACAAGATGATATGGTTGAGCGGGGTTAGACTAAAATACACTTCAGCAACACAAAGTTTAAGCTGATATTCTTTACCCAGTATAATTATATCTACCACACCTTGCCTTACAAGGTAATCCCCATAGCCAAAATCAGTTTGTCACGTTTAGTAAAACAATGTAAATAAGAAAAGGCACATGAAAAAAGCTCATATTTCAGACTAAAGTGAAATCAACACCCTCAACCAATAGAGACGTTCATAAAGGGATAAAACACCTCAAAGCAAAGCATCTGTGTTTGTGCTGCTATTTCATGTCAAGGCAATTACAGTGATGTTATTAGGAAAGATCAGGGAGGGAGCAGTGTTGTCATATAGGAAGAAGAGAAAACAAACCTTTAAGCAATCATGTAGAGCATGCGGAACATCTTAAAGCTGGTGAAGGAACAAAGCTTAGCACTGTCAGGGTATCGATCTGTTCCAGAAGGTGCAGAGTTCTGCACCACTGTGATTGCCTTCCCTGCTGGGTTTAGAGAGGTCTGAAAGAATACAGTATTGATCTGGCCCAGTTCCCAAGAAGTAACTTAGCGATAAACACCGACTCCAGTCCACCGGCTCTGAAAGCAAACTGTTGCAAAACAGCACAGCTCCATCGTGCACCCAGCTCCTGTTATGCAGATAACAATACATACGCAACGCCGGTGCCCACTGCCTTTGTAGCAGAAATGTACTGTTGCCCACTGGCAAGAATATAACACCTGAAGATTTAGCTTCTGTTCCCATTTTTTTTCATTCAATTATTGTAAGGTTTCTGGGGAACATAGGGTATTTATTATTTATTCTGCATTTGGGGAAAACTGAGTAAGTAAGGGGGCCTCATCTTAGTTGAAGCCTAGCAGAAAAACAAATTTAACATTCTTCGTTTAACAAAACATTTCCGTTAAAAATGGAAAAACGCTCTCCTTGTTTATTTTCTTGCCTATCAGTTAACTCTTATGGATCTGTAATATCTGGGCATTCAAAAGAAAGCATTTCTACTCTTAAATCCCAAGAACGATGCTGTCCTGCACAAATAAAATCCATATCAGTAGTTGCACATGGAGAAAAAGGCAAACATGCACCTGCATTTCAAAAGTCTTCGGCTGCAATTGCATCCCTTTTCTGGTGGCATCATGGCTCAACACCAGCTGCACTACAACACCGCAGACACAGGCAGGGAGAGACGAAATAGATTTTAAGCCAGGCTGACTAATGAGACTACAAACTTTAGTTAGCTAAACGACTAAGATATGATGGCCTGTTAAATGCAGCTCTGTGAAGTATTACAAAACCTAAGTGTGAGGAAAAAAAGAAATCTGTCCCATGGAGTCCTCAGCAGTTGACTCCTGTCCTCTCTTAGGCCTACCTCAAAAAGTAAATTGGCAAAGATGAACTGAACCACCTTCTGTGAGATCCTGTTGGCTTCTTGTGACTTGTGTTTTTTTTCCTGTGGTCGTGCTGAACACTTCTGGGGATTCCTTGAACTTTTATTGCCTTAAGCCTGAATCTCTTCATGGCTGATTCTGATCATCAGCTTGACCCTGGGAACAACACCAGCTGCAGGATTTCCCTGCGTGTCGATGCTGGACTTTGCCCCTGGGAGCCCAGGCTTCCATCTTCATGTTTTTACACACAGCTGAGAACCACAGTCACTGGGTCAAATTTTCACAAATCGTGAAGGCACTGAATTTCCAAAAGGATTACTGCTGGGCTGCACAGGCCCGCTCCCAGAAGGCCCTCGAGAGAACGATTGCCTGTTTTCTCTCTCCCTTGCACAGGTGCATAACCTCACCTGTGTGCCCCATCTCTTCACACTAAAAGAATTTCCCCTCCGGGCTCTCTCAGGTCTGCAGAATGATGCTCCATCTTTCTGCCGAGAAGACACAGATCTTTTATCACATCACTTCTGCAAACACTGCACATACATTTTTTATTTTAAGCAGGGGTTTTTTTTTTCTTTCCTTTTCTTTTTATTTTCTTTTTACTTTTTTTTTTTTTTTTGCAACTCTCATCACTGAGAACAAAAGAAAACTGTTTACCAGACATGGGCACCTGGCTTGGGTTTTGTTTTCCTCTTTTACTCTCTGAATTAAACTCTTTTTTTAAATAGAGATGCAGAAGAAGCAGCAGACCTCCTGGGTCAGCCGGGTCAGCCTTCTCTATCGAGCAGGATTTTCCCATACACTCTGACCCCCTCAAGGATTTTATCTAGCCTGTTTTTTGAACACCTCTAATGATGGTGACTCAGCTACCTCACTAGGCAGCTTATTCATCTGTCTAGCCTAATTGCTCTTAGCTTCATTTTGTTTTCCTTTGTATGCAACATGAAATTTTCCTTTTTTATTTTTAGACCATTTCTCTATCAAGGGAAGGAAAAAGCAACAAAAAATTGCTGCCTCCAAAAAAATCACCATTCCTTCCAATCTGCTAATATCAGTAAAGCATGGCAACGCTATTGTCATGTCTTCCTAATTTATTAGCCTATGTGTCAGCTGTACATGGTTTGTTCAGTGAAAGGATCAACGAAAATAACGGCTGCAGATGTCCTGGCACCCCTGGTGTCCTGCAGGAGTAGGGATGGTATCCTCAAGATAACTTCACATAGACAGAGGAATGGAATGGCTAATAATCAGACCTCCACATCTTGAAGAACAAGACTGGGAAAGACAAGCAAGCACCAGGGCAAGTAGATACTGCTTTGGTAATGATGGACCAAGTCTTCAGTCCTTTCCTGAGAAAACACTAATTTTCTTTGTCTCTTGAATCCAGGGAGCAGCATCAGCAGAGTACTCAGTAAGGTAACGAGATTTTGGGACATTGGGACACCTATGCAGCTGAGAAAGAGTGGGTCCCTTGTTCCATGAGTGGAGATGCCATTCACCCTCAGAAAGCAACACGGCCTAGAGACTGCTAAAGGATTAACAGGGCACACAAAATTTGAGGAACTCTGTCAGACAAAGAACTGCAAACTAATATCCCAAAACAGCAACACAGATTGCTACTGGCTGGGACTCTTTCAGCAAGAGTCAGTAGTCTGCAGCCTGGTGGCAGCATAAAATGGCATAAAGCAGAGGTAGCTCTGGCTGGGACCTGCAGCATGTTGAGAGATGCATTTGCAACAGATTCCCAGCTCTCTCCCGGTTTTGAATTCAGGAAGAGCTGGGCAATGCTGCCTTATACAAGACATCCAGTGACCTTCTATCAGTGAGCTTAATCCCTAGTTTTGAAATAAAAATATAGTTTGACCCAAGAGTGCGCAGTCCCAGTTTACAATACTGATAAGCATCAATGTAGAGAGCTGAAGAAAAGCCAATTAGCAAGAGGCAATGATGAGTATTTTCATTTTGTTTATAATTTTATTTTTCGGATCACTTTGGTTAAGCCTAATTTTTATGCCAAATGCTTAAAACTAGGCTTGGGTAAGCTAATTCTTCCTCCTCATTTTAAAAAAAAAAAATTGACCAGGGCTTGAAAAATTAAACTCGTGTAAATATTTCTTAGTCCTGTTCCACTTTAGAGAATCTATAAAGGATAAAAAGAGAACGGAAGAATTGATCAAAAGGGGCAGGGAAGAGAGGAGAAAAGGTGAAAAATGAAGCCAAGTGGCAAAAGAAAATAAATAGAAGGTGACTGTGGACAGAGGAAAATGCTCAGGTAAAGAAAAAAAGTGTCATACTGCACAGAAGTGGTTAGCAGAGCCACTTACACATCAGGTGTTTCTCAAATGTGAGTACTAGCTGAGCAACTTATTTAAGCACATGCCTAGTTTTAAGATATCAGTCCTGCTAAAGTCAATTAGTTAGGCTCACACTTAAGTACCTTACAGAATCAAAGTTGCAGAGCAGGGCCTTTCTTCCAGCTAAGAGACCATTTTGAAAATCCCCTTGATAAAAACATACCTATAAATTGCTAGGTGTTAGAGTAGGAGGTGTAAGTGCTATTGAAGTGAAAGACTCATGGGAAGAAGCATGCTCTGCCATCCCCTGTGTTCCCACAAAAACCAAACAAACTCTGAGAGGTTTGTGAAAGCTATAGGACACGGACTAGGTGTAGGACACCCTTTTGTCCCTAATTTATTTCATGTTAAAGAGGTAGCAGATCAAGAAACTGCTTTACATAAACAAAGAGGATGCTCTACTGTCTCTGCCATCCATACAGGAATACATGTACAAACAATGTTTTATACAATAAGAGAATACTAACAAGGGTCTGGCTATTTTTTCCTCTTATTCATTAAATTAAGCTTATTTTACGAGTCTTGTCATTCTAAGAAAAATTCAAGGACTGTATTTAAAGCCCCTAAAGGGGAAAAAAGGCAAAGGGGAACACAGGCTTTTCCACGGCCACTAAATGAGAGAAGGGCAGAGTTGCAGCAGAGTTACTGAAGTGAACAACCTTGATCTGACCAAAAGGAGTCATTTAATTTTAGGTACTCCCCAAAGGTTTTATTCCTCCTGGCTGCCAGGCCAGGAATGTCAAGCGTGTTGAGATGGGGCACCCTGGAAAGTGCCGAGCCTGAAAGCCAGCAAACAGGTTCCGCATGACTGCTGTTAGGTCTGGGAGCCTCCACGGAGAGCTGAACTCTTTGACCAGATAGGTGTGAACCAAAGAGGGGACTGGGTCATTTCTTTTCAAAGTTTTCTTTGCTTTACAAAGGCTTAAAGAATTTTTTTTTATTATTCCAAGAAGCTCCAAACCTTCAGTTTGAAAAGAGGAAATTAAAACAAAAAATAGAAGCACTTTCTCTTTACAAATAAATGACACAACAGGGAGAGACCCAGCAGGGGAATTAAAGCCCTTATTCTGACTGATCCAGCAGCATTTTTCTAGGCATTTGCTAGACTTAAAACAATAATGAAGTTTGTCACCATGTATGTCACCGAGCAGATATCTCTAAACCTTAAGGTTTATAAACTGTAATATCTGTGGGGAAAGAATTGCCTTCTGCTACGGATATACATAGCACCGAGTACAACAAGGTCTAGCTCTTGACAAAGGTCTCCAGCTGATGTTGGAATACAAATAACTAATGGGAACAAGATGGAAATTGTGCTCTAATCCTCCCAGTGGCTATTGTGTAACAAAATGAATGGGGACCTTAGGAGAAAAGGAACAGAATCATACCCTCTGAACACACGGCTAAAAATTCAGTGTCTGGGTACTGACAGTGTAGGTCCAGCCCCACACCCATTAAAAAAATGTACAAAAATGCTTGACCTGTCTTCACCGGCCTCAGCAATCCATGGCCAATTCTTTCTGTAAATGCATGGATTACTAATCTGCATGAACACAAATCCGGTGACCATGTCTGTCCCAGCACAGGAATCCTCAAAGTCTGCTGTCCATGATCCTCTGCATCTCCCTCTAACGTAGCAAGAACTTTCC
Source organism: Rissa tridactyla (assembly GCF_028500815.1). NCBI lineage: Eukaryota > Metazoa > Chordata > Aves > Charadriiformes > Laridae > Rissa > Rissa tridactyla. The sequence continues at coordinate 5,737,456 of NC_071474.1, forward strand.
TAAGCCCAAGCCCAAATGGCCGAATTTCACTGAAAGTGAGCACACTGACAACCTAAATTGTTAACTTCAGGAATTTCACAAAGTATCTTCCTAAAATTAAATAGGAAAGAGAGATTAATCCAGCCTAAAAACATTGTTCCATTATGGCTGAAACTGAAAAGTGTTAGAGCTAAATGATAGTCATATGAACCCAAAAATAATATTTGCACATTCACTTAACTTCACCCAAATCTACAGAGTTTTCTCAGAAACGCGTGGACATTTTATTGCGTCTTGTTTGCTTTACAAACATCTGCTTGTCTTTACATATGTGGCTTGACCTAAAATCTACAATAAGACATAATTTTCTCAGCCTACACATTACAATTTTCACATGGTCGAGTGCCGCAAGACACATGCCACGACTCTCAGGGCCAAGAGCAGCTTTGGGAATGTCTCAGAGAAGGGAGATGACAGCAGTTGCCATGGGTGCCACCATTCCTCGGTGGATGGGCTGAATAAAGCATGGAGCTGTGTACAAAGGTGACTTGACATTGTCAGGAAATTTACGGGCTAACTGCCTGTCATGTGGATTAGGTAGCATCTGCCCCAGCACTGCTTTGCTACCAAATGCATGAGAGCCCAAGTACTGGAAAGGCATTTGAATTGCTCATAGATATCCTTCAATGGTAATCAGTGTAAAATCTTGTTTCCTTTATGGGTATTTCATGGACCAGTTATGGAGAATTTGGCAATATTTGCTGCACATTTTCAGTGCCTTGGCTTATTTCTATTAGAATAGAATTGCCATCACATTTCTGAATGCCTAAGTGAAACAAGAAAAAGCTAGCACAGCAGACAGCTAAAGCAAAGTGTATTGAGATTCCAAGTTCCGTCTTGAATGTGCAGTTAATAAATTCCTCCAAAGAAATTTTTGCCCAGCCATAAGTACTTTCATTAATCGCTGCTATATTAAAATGCTAAATTTTTGCCTCTGAACTTTGTTTTTAAATGACTTGATTGTGCAAGACACAGAGTTACAAACTGCTGCTGATTTGTATGAAAATTAAAAGCATTTATTTTTTGCAGAAACAACTAGGTTTTAGCAGACAGGGCCACTTGAGTGCGTCAAGTAACTTTCAAGAGTTCTTGTTAGTGTTAGTCCCTTCTGATAGAAACACTGTAAAAAGTCAGTTTTGAAGGGGAACAGCAATTCGTCACAGGACTGAAAAAGCAGTGATCAAAGGTCAATTGCCAATTTTGCCACAAACTTTGTATATGACCTTCAACAAGTCATTTAATTTCCCCATGCCTTAACTTCTTATTTATGAACTAAAGCTAGTGTCTACCTTTTTCCTCTCTCCTTTGCTTATAGAGACGGTAAGCATTTTAAGGCAGACCTTGCCTGGGCCTCCCACGTACTACACCACAATCAGACAGCAGCCATAGCTCTGAGAACTTACTGAGTGCAGGATTTTAATAGACCTGTAGGGGATGCCTACAGCTCAGTTCCTAGCAAGTGTTTAATTCCTGGGAAAAACAAACAAGTTAAAAACTGGAGTGGGAGGAGGCGAAGGAAGAAGATTCCAATTATCAGGTAGTGGAAGAAGAGTCAATCAGGAAAAGCCAATCTCTCTCCCTTCTCCAAAACAATGTAGGTGGTAGTGCATCGAGTCTTCAGATTGGATCGCGTGATGCAAAGCCACAGTTCAGCTTTCTACGTTACTAATAAAAGGTTAAGGTTTCAAGCTATTTTTTAATTTAGATCTGTTGTTTGGTAATTGGAATAAACATTCAAATTTGAGCATCAAATTTCTCATTAGTTTCACATCAATACCTGTGCTGAAACTATGGATCAGTGAACTGAGTTTCTCACTGCCCAAGTGAATTCATTAATCATTCTCTCCTAAGATGGGCACACAAGCAGACAGCTGTTCTAAGCAGCTGTCTTCTGATAAAACTCCTAACATGCATACTGCTTAAAGAAAAAAAAACAAACCACACACACACACACAAAATCTACCTTTTCAACAGTCTGCTGTTGTCTTAACTCAAAGATCTACCTGCACTGACAGGTCTGGCAGAGAAAGGAACTGGATCCCCACTCAACAATGCGTTCCAATTTGTAAATGGTCACTTTATGGTTACAGACAGAAAGTTTTAAAACCATTAAGACTTAGTTACCACTTCTTATCTGGGGTATCATGAGGAAGAAGAAATACAAAACCAGACACTGATGAATGTATTCAATGAACAGGTATAATCTTAAACCGCATGCAGCTAAACATTTTTTTTTGTTTCTGTCTATAGTTGCATAGACTTGATTCCTCATCCACCACCCCTGTTTTTTTAATAACAGGTATTTAGATTTATTTTCATATACCTTGAAAGGCTGGGATGAGATAGGCGTTATGGTCCACATTAGTCTCCTGTTTTCCATTACAGCCAAAACAAGTGCTTTGGTAACTGGAGCTTATCCTATTTAAATATATGCAATCAGGAAATTTGAGATTGCCTTGATGGACCATATAATATTTCCTTTAGAAGCTCCCTGATATGCCATCGTCTACAGGTTCATCCATACAGCAAATGGTCTCACTGGGTAACCTTTCCCTAGTTGCGTCACACACACAAAAGTAAGATGAGACCACTGAAAAATATATAAACAAGGACTTTTGAACTGACCTTGTCCAAACTAAGGAAGAGACAGGAAAAGCATGTACAAACACACCTAGTAGTACCTTGAAACATTACAAAATCTTTGCCCTATTCTTAGAAAGGATATTTTATATATTCGGTATAGGGTGAAATTTAATGAAGATGCTTTCTATTTTATAAATTGCCAAAGTTCTACTTGGTAAAATTGTAGACATGTTGAAGATTGCATTAACAGAGGCATTCAAACATATCTGGAGACCGAGAGAATGTCTTTTTGTTGGGAAACGAGCTTCCTGGCTACATAATTGCCACTAGTCGATACAAAAATGAAAATGAAACTAAAGAGTCCACGTAAGCACCTAAGTCTGTTCTAACTTCAGAGGAAATTTGGACTGAATTTTTATTCAGTTAGTTTATCTGGAAAACTCTTACTGACCACCGTACTGAGTTTAGGAGATTTCATACGCTCCTTTGCGTTTTACAGGGAAGCTTCAGAACGTTGTAATAGTTAAAGGCACCTAATGGAGGAGCTGAGGCTGATACAATAGCCCAGTGTTGTTCCCAAAACAGTTTGCTATCAATTACTTCTTGTTACTGAGAATTTGAAAAAAGTATAATTTTTAACAAGGCAGTATGTGTATAGTGGCAAAGGACATTTCAGTTTCCTCTACTTAAGTTACTGTGACAAAGTTTGTAGGAAGCAGCAATATCTTCACTGTCTCCTTGCAAACCTTGCCTTGATCATATCTTCAGACGGGCACAGCTACGATAACTTTATTAGTTACTTACAACGAGCCATCGAGTCTGGAGAAGCCGTGGCCGTCTATCAGTGGCAAATATGAGGAGACTGTTGAGAAATTTGTTTCTGGTTCTAAACCGTGTAACTCAAGACAACTGGTTGAGTTGCCTTCAATGAGACGAGAGAGGGATAACGATGAATTGTTTCTTTGGGACAGTTTACCTGAGTAAAATCAGCATGATTCGGACCACTTCTGATTTGAATAAAACATAAGCTTTGTCAGCGCCTTGCACTGAAATACTGCTGCTTTGCAGAGGCTTCCAAAAAATTTCAGCAAACAAGAATTACTTCATCCATCCACCTTTCCAGGACATCAACATTTTGTATCAATCCAGAGTTTTTCATCCTTATACATGCACGTTGCTCAAATTCCTGTGACTACAAAATTTCACATTTCATTATGACTGGGCCAATTCCCAACTCAGCTCTGAATGAGAGCTTTGCCTGAGTGCACACAGAAAGAGACTGAAAACACAATATTATATTTCATATCCCCTGAAATAATCAACCCTCATTCTCTTACCCATAGAGGAAATTTGGATCTTGTGACCTCCCTAATCATATTTTCCTTCCCCCAACTCGTAATGGCTGCGGAAGGGTCACCATGATTGAAAACACATAAATAAAGGAGAGCTGTTCAGAAACTGGTCATTTTCTTTTTCAGTATTATTGATTACTTTTTTTCAACTTATTGCAAGAACTCTGCATCAGAAAATTAATTCTAAAAGTAAACATTAGCTTACAAAACCCCTAGTAACACTGGTTTCTGTGACAGGATGCAAGATCCAGGAGAAATTACTTTGTACCTTATATGAAAAATTCCATAGTATCTGTCCTGAACCAAACAATAGTGAGCTATGTTTGGTTAAAACCTACAAAGCTCAACTATGGTTTTCAGAAGATGATCAAAGAACAATTTCTCTTCTCCAATGAAGTCAGTAGCAAAGCTCACATTAACTTCAAAAGGCCAAATTCTGACGGCTTTACTCATGCTGAATCACTCTTTTTTTCATGTGTAGTTCCACTGACATCAGTAGAAGTATGGATGAAGTAACAGCTACTGAACCAGAATAAAGATATCAGAATCTGACACAAAGCAATTAAGTTGGGATATATGTATCACTTTATGACTTAATTCCTAGGTACAACTGGGGGGAGATAAAGCTAATTTTGTTCCATTTTCTAAGTTACATTATTTTAATTTAAGCATTTAACATTTTTCCTTCCTAAAAGGAAATGCAGACCTCCTTAAACGCTGATGCTCAGACAATTATCTCTTGACAAATCACCCTGAGATTTTTTTTTTAAAGAAACAATAATTCACTCGTCATCAAATTCCCATTAAAGTAATAATTTGTAAAAATGAAAATGACTTTGATAGCTTGACCAAAGCTTGTATCTATGGTTAAATATGTACAGCAGCTTCCTGAATGAGGTAATTGATCAAAATAGTTTTCAAGAGCTTTAGCTTTAAAGAAAAATGCCAGTATCAAAGGATTTAGTGAAATCATACACAGCAGTTAAAAACAACTCTGCGTCCTGTTGAGAAGGTAAGACTGATGCACTTGGACTATTTAGCCCCTAAACTGGGTGTCACTCTAAGCACCAAAGGACATGGCACAAGGATGAAGAATAAGGTAGCCTGACCTCTACCTAGCCCATAAAGTCTACCAATTTTAATCATTTTATATGGTAAACAACTTCCAGCTCCCACCTTCATCTCTGTCATTTCCTCTCTTTTACAAAATGTGTTACACTTTGAGGTTATTGTTGTATTAACAAAATTGTCAAAAACTCCCAACTGGGATCTATGCCCACTGTGCCAGGTACAGTATAAATAGGAAGAACACACTGTCCAGGAGCTTTCTATCTAAAATAAAGGCAGACAAGCAGTAACAGAAAGGCAGATTTACTCTCCCATTTTAGAGATGGGGATCTAAAGCTTGGACAGACTGAACCGCCCAAGGACACAGAAGACACCAACAACAGCAGCAGACAGTAAGTGAAACCCTCCCCGCACAAGGTCCCTTTTATTAAGAATCTGTCTCCTATCAGGACTTTTCATAGGGTCCCAACCAGATGACACTGCTCTAAACTGAATTTAAAAAAATCTTTCTAAAGGTGAGTCTCTCCATGCGCAAGGTGCGTACAACAGTCAAACAGTGCATGTTTAGGCTCCCAAACATAGAGAATCCTGGGGATCCTGGGAATGCGAGAGGGGCAGAAAAGAATGAATTTCATTGCCTTTCATTTTTATTGCTCGCACTAATGGAGCTTACAACTTAGAAAAATAAAAATAAGCACAACACATAAACCCATATTTTGAAAAGGATACAAAGTGTATCATAGCGATATATTAATCCTCTAATTCCTTAGAGAAGCAAATAACCTTTTCTCTTGATATAGGCATCAGGCATTGATCTGTCACACTGTTTGTTCTAGCAGAGCTCCCAGAGGTGCATTCAGTTTGAAACGTTAAGGCTAGTTCATTAGCCGTCCCTAGCTCGTTTCTCTGAGAGAATCAAGATAATACTGTGGTTAGTTAATGGCTTTCTCTTGTTTCCCCTAGAGCCTGCCTGTCTGAAGCCTGCAGGCCCAAGAAGCTTTCTTTCCCCCATCCCTTCACTATTAGTCACAGCTGGTAAGGCTTGCAGGAGCCTGGATTGTTTGAAAACAGCCAGATCGCCCAAATGTTTGAGTGTCTCTGTTGCAAACAACCACCTTGGCCCCTGTTGTCAGGGAGGAGGGCTCCTGCTTGCACAGCAGTGGGGAGATGAGGGACGAAAGGAAGGGGAAATCCCGATGATTACGCTACAAATAGCTCTCATTCAGAAAACCACCAAAATTCTTTTTTTTTTTTTAAAAAAAAAAAGGAGAAAGAAAGAAAGAAAGAAAAAGGCATTCCTGTCTCAAGGAGCTGCTGAGACACACTATTTCCTGGAAGGCAGAAGGAAAAACAACTGACTGACTTTCATGGGGAGCTGCTATCTCCAGAATCAGGCAAGCAATGTCACCTGCCTTGCTCTCAAATTCTGTTGTTTATCATCACAGCTTAGAGGTGGGATAGTCACAGACAAGAATCTCTCCCAAGAGCCATCCCACTGTCAGCTCCTAATGGATGGACACCATTCCCTGTACTTTCGCTTCCTGCTTAACACATTCTGTCCCTCGTCATTCTCATGTAATTACGGGAGCAAACACCACGCCTGCAGAGGTTCCAGCCAAGCACTGCTGCTAGCATCACAAGACTAAACACGACAGCTTAAAACATTCTTATGTCTCTTGTTTTTAGCTTGCATTTAGGCTTTTTAAAATTAATATCTGATTCCCATGAAAGCAAGACAAAGACAATGTTGATGAGTGTCAGATATCTCCAGGCAGATGCAGTCCAAGTTCCCTTTACAGGGAGTAATTCTATCAACATACTTCAGCGCTCATCTGCAGTATCCCCTGCTATTCCGGTGCCTTACTCTTTTATCTAGACATTCAGCACTCATTGTTGTGTTACCAGACACTGCCAGTCATGAAAGACTGCATGAAGATTTTATCTGCCTCCTAGTCTATTACCCATTGGGGAACAAACTTAGACTTGTAAATGTTTTCTCTTGCCAGTACTTTAATCCAGACATTTAGAGATGCTTTTGCTCCACAAGCAAATAGCACCAAGCTATTTACAGAAATCCTGCTGAAGTTAGCAATAAACAGGGTGGTGACCGTCAGATAAAACCTAGTCTGAAAGACCACTGTTTCATATTGACATGGGATTTTTTTCTTTTAATAACAGTAAATATACCCCCTCCCGACAAAATATAACCTCACAAAGAAGCTGCTCTTTTGGACACAGGCTTACGATGCTGCTGAGTGAGCCCAAGCGTGGACTGTTACTAAAAGGAATGATGCCTCTCCATCACTGGTGGTGGTTGTTTTTGCACTTTCTTATAGATAGAGTCCAGCAGAAAATAATTTACTTCTTTAGTTGGAAGAAATTTTTGCCCATGTAGCTTCCTGAACGAGCACTGTGGGGTCCACTGAGACCTGTGCTGGCCCAATCTGGATTGACTCAGACACAGCTAAAACTGATAAAACCACATCTCTCACACAGGCATGTAACACCCCTCCCCTGAAATGTCATACAATATGTACTACAGCCGTGGAAATAGACAGACCAAGAGCAACATCTGACACAATCACAAAATCAAGGCCTCTCTTTAGGCATTCACACTAAAAATCTACGTGAAAGCTGAACGCTAAACAAAGAGAAAGGGAAGAAACAGTTTCCTGGAGAACTCTTTGAGGGCTACAAAATCAGAAGGAGGTTTCTGTGTCTGAGTTACAGGCTGGGGAGACTCAATCTGACAAAGAAAAGCTTTCAAACAGTAGCTATTTGGTACTTCACCAGAACAGAATTAGAAGAATAAAGTTTGAAATAATGAACATGGCGGGTCCTTTTTTCAACTGCTCCAAATTTTGCCCTTCTCCCGCTGGGTCCACAGTATGGTGCTGGATTACTTTTGTTAGGTCCAGAAACGACACTGCACAGCAAAGGCACAGAAAGCAAGATAAGAACTCTTCTGTCTCCCAAAACAAAAGTAAAAGCAGCAATTAAAGTCAACAAGAGGAGAACAATGAAAAAAGAAAGTATTGTTTTATCTGTGGATCACATTCAGGTTCTTCAGAAACACACACCAGAGTGAGTTTTCATGAAGAGCGATACCATGATATCGTTCTATGGCAAAATACTGTTTAGCTTCAGCTATTTCTCCTTATTGTAAATCTACCATAAAACATGCAAAGCATAAATTGTTAGGGCAAATGTGTAACTCAATAATTTGTCCCTTAATCCTACATTCTCGATTTCAGGATCACTTCAAATGCCAAATGCTGGGATTCACGTCAGCCCATGACCTCTCGATCAACTTCCCAAGGAATTCTCTCTTCCTTCCCACACCCTTTTCAAGGAACCCATCCACAAGTCCAATATTTTATCAGCAGTTAAAATCTCCCTGGCCAAGTCAATCGGCCTGTGAAGAACCTGCCCAGGCTACAAGTTCTTACAGGACTGAGAGTATTCCCTATGAATTCAACAGGCCTGAGATCCACTATGGAGAAATACTTGGATCTCTCCAATTCTTGTGTCAACTTCAGCTTCCCTTTTACAATGCAATTAGCCACCAACTTGACAGCACATTTGGTTGTATCTGTCTTGTTCCTTCTTTTGACAAAAAGGACTATGACTTTTTCTCAAATGTCTATTGAAATTAAACAGTGTTGTTGTCAAAACCCAAGTTTTTAGAAGGTAGTAGAAAAAGTTTGGTGCAACTAGACTATTATTTTCAAGGTGAGCTAAAGCTGGCATGTATTTTATCAAATCATTATTAAGGAGAGGAGATGTATTAAGGAAACGGATAATGCTGTTTAGTCATCTTTGCTAAGAGCTCCATTTTCTAGGGATGAAACATCCTATTTAATGATCAACTATTATTATTTTTATATCCTGCTTTATGACACCATGTCCTCCTTTAAGGCAACTATTTACTACTCTGAGCACTTAGTAAAAAGAATTATCATTCTTTGCTGTCTTTTTTTACCAAAGAAGTAAAAGGAAAGAAAGTTACGATTTTGGAGAGAATACTTTTAGCCGGAGTGATTTATGACCGCTGTTCGCAATGGCCCTGTTTATTTCTTATGAATATGCAGAACTCCTATGATACAAAAATAGATAAATAATTATCCAAAAGATAAACTAATCAGGGATCAAAATAATCGGAAAAGCACTATTTAACAAAATAGTACACAGCTGGTCTGCTCACTTAAATCACTGAAGATATCTGACTATTTATCATTCGTTTACAACTTTTTTTTTGGTGCAATTCGGTACATCACGTCTGTGAGTACTGAAACTGATGCAAATAAGAAAGAAAATGCTGTCAGGAAATCCGTGCACCTTTTAGTATAAAAACAGAACATCCTTTCATTTGCTCTAGGGGACACACAACATAACATGGCATTTTTCCTACAGTCTGTGATCAAGATGTTTTTAGAAGGTCTGAATTTGTGACAAAATTAGGAGAGAGAAAAGTTCAGAACATTCAAGTCAGTCGGCAATTCATTTTCAGATTTGATCTCTTTTTGTGTTTTAATGAATGTTGAAATTTAGCTGAAGTCACTAGAAAGGACATGAGCTGACGCTTCTTTGGAAGAAGGCCTTCTAGCAGAATACTAGCTTATGACTCCTTTCTGTGAAGTCTTAATTGGTTAGGACAGAGGATTTTTTTTTTTCCCCCAAAGCAAAACACGTTTCCCCGAGTGCTCCAAGAACAGTCACTAAAAAAGAAATCAACATGTAAAACTGTAACATTTCTAACACTCCTACATGACCAAAAGGATGCAATTTTAGAACTGTGATTTGGAACCTACAAACATTTTAAACATTTGTCTTGTGGTTTATTTGTAAACTAATGAGTCTTGATGCTGCTCCCTATGCTCATACTGCAATCTGTTGTTGGCCTTTTTGCAGCTTTAAGATCTACACTTTGGAGAATCACAGGGGGTGTTGGAAAAATAAGCCAACAGAAGCAGCATGATCAAATTTCACTTTTAACTTTTAAGGAACTAAGATTAAGTAGCATGTGTTTTTATTGCATGAAAACATCCTCAAAACTGTGGCACTGCAAGATGGATTAAGATCGGCATCTCCTTTTCCGCAAGACCTTCCCAGATAAAACAGCCTGGGCTTTTTTTCATTTTTTCTAAATGGCAGATTGCCAGTAGCTAATTTAACATAACAATGGAAATAATCATTCTCAGCAACTTAAGGATTTGTAACGCTGTATCTATGGCAAATGTATTTAAGTGTATTGGCAATTATTTTTACTTACTGAAGGGAAGAACCAACAAGGTTCTTACGCACATGCGGAACCAGGGAAGCTTAAGTTTGTGCTGCAGTATTGGAGACTAGATGCGCTAATATATTAAGATCACAAACTTCAAAGGGTTACATGAGGGAGACTAATCGTAGAGCGTTTTTATATAATCTTGTACAGTGTATTTACTTCTGCTTTTTTGTGATGTAGATGTTGCAGCACTGTATGCAAACTTGTAAAATAAAACTTGTAGTGTCTGTAAGAACTTCATTTCACATATGACCTTTTACAGTAATTGGATCTGAATTATAATCAGTCACCTGAGTCCTGAAATAGATAAAATAGTTTTTTAATGTTAAAAAGTTTTAGCCCTTCGTTGATTATCTATCAGTGCTTACAGTCCTGTGAAAATAAGATAAATGAGAAATTTGGTCTCTAATTAGACTTCACTAGATTTACAGCTTTTAATTTATACGCCAATGCAACTCAGGCCGGCACTAACACAGATAGAGATGGAGCCACAGTTTTCAATTGATTTAACAATTTAATTGCAGCATTAACATCCATTAACATTTAACTAACCTTTTAAACTAACCTCAGGCACAACCTTAAAGACTAAATGAAGTAAAATTGCATATAAAAAGGTACTAACATACAGCTGTAAGAAGCCAGAGTGAATCTTTAGGGAGATTTAGCATTGCTTCCCCACATCAGCAGGAGGGAGTCTGTTTTCCTTCTTGCAAAATTCAGTAGGAAAGCATGCTCTAATTTATAGGAAAAGGAAATAGACACATTTGATGGTTATTAACTCTCATTTATATCTTCTTGTCTATACGTGATGTCTAAAAGACACAATATCCCTTACTCCGGTCATGCACTAAAGAACAATTTTATTACTCAGAGAAACAATATTCCTGGATTATCTGTGATAAAATGTGGTGTAAGGGAATATAAAATAAGCCACTGAAGTTTGATATGAAAGAGAAACATCATATTTTAGAAACAATGGGCAAATAGGGCTCTTGTTTATGTGGGTATAAATCTAAAGCAACTACACTGAAGCTGTTGGAATTACTTCAGGTTTATCCCTGTGGTACCACGAAAGAAAGTTATAGAAAATAAGCACAGTAAGTGCCTGATTTATATCTGTGTTGAGCACCCCAAAACTCTACTTCAAAGCAACAGTAGCTGCAGGTGT